>NW_024080755.1:1723580-1732111 GCF_003009895.1 Hyaena hyaena | reverse complement strand
AAGAAAGAAAGAAAGAAAGAAAGAAAGAAAGAAAGAAAGAAAGAAAGAAAGAAAGAAAGAAGGAAAGAAAGGAAGAAAGAAAGAAAGAGACAAAGAGAAAGGAAGGAAGGAAGAAATTAGAGAACAGATTCGTGTTAGGGATTAAGGAGGAGGCTGGGACAGAGGATATGTGGATGTGGGTGTGACTATAAAAATGTAATACGAGCCGTCCTTGTGGTGATGGAGATGTTGTGTATCTTGACTCTATTAGCATAAATACCCTTATTGTTGCATTCACTGTAGTGTAATATAGGTTTGCAAGATGTTACCATTGGGGGAAACTGGGTAAAGGGCAAATGTATCTTTTTATATTATTTCTTAGAACTACATATGAATCTATAACTATCTCAGGATAAGTATATTAACTTTTTAAAATGTTCAGGGTAACCATTAGAAGAATAATACTATGGGGGCAGCTAGTTGGCTCAGTCGGTTAAGCATCTAACTTCAGCCCAGGTCATGATCTCACAATCTGTGAGTTTGAGCCCCATGTCAGGCTCTGTGCTGACAGTCAAAGCCTAGAATCTCCTTCTGATTCTGTGTCTCCCTCTCTATCTCTCTGTCCCTCCCCCACTCATGTTTTGTCTCTTTCTCTCTCAAAAATAAATAAACATTAAACAAATTTAAAATAATAATCCTATATTATATATATAGTACCATATATAGTACATAATACATAGTACAATTATTTTATGGTTAATCATATTGAATTAAGTGGTATTTAATTAGTGGTTATTTAATGGCATGTATATATAACAGTATATAATGGCATATATATGACATATATATGACATACGTAATGATATATATTTATATATATCACCATAAAGCTATTAGAAGATACATTCATGGAATGAAATACTACTATGCAATGAAAAAATGAACACACTTTTCATAGAAATAAGACCATAGTTAAATCTCAAAACCATTATACTGAGTGAAAGAATCCTGATACAAGAGTATATATATTTTATAATTCAACCTTTATGAAATGCTAAAATAGAAAAAACCTAATCTATGGTAGAAACAAAATGAGAACAGTGTTTTCTTCTTCAGAGGTGAAAGTGAGGATTGACCGAGAAGGGTAGGAGTCCTGAGAGAACATTCCAAACGACAGCACTTTCTTTCTTGTTAGGGGTTTGGATCATACAGATGCATGCTTTCATCACAAATCATTTAATGGTACATTTATGACATGTCCATTTCATTGTATATACATTGTACCTAAAAACTATAAACAAATATTGAATTCTCATAATTTTGTACATTCTTGAGTGATTGGGGGTGAAGTATATTGATGTTTGCAAGTTACTTTAAATCCCTTTTAAAATAAAGTAAGTTGATGAGTAAATAGAGGATGGATAGATGGATAGTTGTGAGAAAACAAATACAATAAAATGTTAAATTTCAATTTAGGTCATGGGCACTTGTGTGTTCACTATATAATTCAGTTTCTCTTTATGTTTGAAAATTTCCATAAGCAAATAAATAAGATGCCAACAGAGAGAAGGTATCATAATAGTATTAATAATAATAATAACATAAGCCTTGTTAATCTAAAAGAAACCAAGAAAGGAGGGAGAAAGAAACAAAGAATAGAAAGGTCACATATCTGTACCCACGTCTGATGTAAATGAGCTCAACAGTCCAATTAAAAAGTGAAAGCTTGGGTTTAAATAAAAACAATGATATGCTATTTGCTAGAAATACATTTTAAATATAAGGACACAGATGGATTAGAAATAAAAGGATGAAAATCAAAACAAAACAAAAACAACTAGTCAAGAAGAGGTAACATGACTATATTAATAGCACACAAGGTATGTTGTTATAGCTCAGCTCAGGCTACAAATAAAATATCGCTGGCTGGTGCTTTAACAGAAGTTCATTTTCTTTCTTTTTTTTTTTTAATGCTTTATTTATTTCTGAATGAGAAAGAGAGACAGTATGAGCAGGGGAGGGTCAGAGAGAGAGGGAGACACAGAATCTGAAGCAGGCTCCAGGCTCTGAACTAGCTGTCAGCACAGAGCCCGATGTGCGGCTTGAACCCACAAACCGTGAGATCATGACTTGAACTGAAGTTGTACACTTAACCAACTGAGCCACCCAGGCGCCCCCAGAAGTTCATTTTCTCATAGTTGTGGGGGCTGGGAGTCTGATGATCATGGTCATTTCCTGGTGAGGACTCCCTTCTGGGCTTATAGACGGCGCCCTTCTCTCTCTGTACTCATAAGGCGTTTCCTTGGTGAGTATCTGAAGACAGACTGCAAGCTTTCTTGTCACAAGGATACTAATTCATCCATGAAGGCTACACCCTCATGACCTCATCTAACCCTAATTACCTCCCAAAGGCCTCATCTCCAAATACCATCATGCTGGGGGAGAACGCTTCAATATTCGAATTTTGAGGGGCCAAAAACACTCAGCCCACAATAAAAGTAAAACATATTCGAGATTTAAAAAAGCACATTTTTTAATGCTGAAGATTCAATTCAGTAGAAAGCTTAATGATCCTTAATTTGAATGCACCTAATAACAACTTTAAAATATATAAGGAAAATGTCGACGCATCTAAAAGGAGAAATTCACATTCACAGTTATAGTTGTTGTTTTGTAGGTGACTTTGTTATGGATCTTTTGTCTGCAATAGCAGAAAGGAAATCAAATTAGCTTAAGTTAAAAGTGTCCTCTGGCTTCTGGTAGAACCGTTCACGTTTTTATTCTGTGTCGCTAATTTGAATTCTTATATTATTGAGTTTATTGAACACTTCTTCTATCAAAGTAATGTGGCAATTATGTTTTAAATGCCCCCTACTCTTTCCTTATCTTAGGTGGTTACTGATAATTGCTGTTTTAGTTTTATGGATTTGGAGTCCTCTTGAATCTTCGTGAACATGAAAATTTTTTAAGTGTTTTTTTTTTTTTTTTTTTGGCAGAGAGAATTTTCCCTCAGGGTCTTCTGGGGGTTGATGTCTTCCAACCCAGCAGCCTTCAGGGAGAGCTTCAGGCTTCTCCCTGAGGCTGAGCCCTTGAAGACACCCTACTGGGCCAGCCTTTCATGATTTCTACCCCAAGGTGAGCCCTTGACCTTCAAACTGTGGGATGTCAATGGGGAAATAGTAAAGCTTATCACATTCCTTCCTGGTCTCAATGCTTTCTCGCAAGAAGTGAAATTAGAGCATGGCTTTTCTTTGTCCATCAGTCCAGTCTGATTAGGAATCTCTATGTGAAAGAGACCTTGAAGTGTTTGGTAAGGAAATGACACGCTTCTTGGTTTCCAGAAGGAAGTTTACCTTCTTGGGTAGTTTTTGATGACTGGAGTTTGGGAGGGAGTGGCTAAACACCTGTATGTACCCCATCGTCTTGCTGGAGGCCTTCTCCTAACATCCCAAACATCCACAGCTTGTTTATTCTTTTGTTTATAAAGCATTTATTGAGCACTTAATACATTTTGGGCTCTATGCTTCTCCCTATGGACAAGTAAGTTAGCAAGACTGATGCGGTCCTTGCCTAATGCAGTTTACAAGCCAGCAGATTTCTTGTCCCACCCTGGGATCCTAGACAAAGTTTTTGCATATGGCAGACAGCCAATGTAATAGTTCAGTAATGATAATCTACCACCTTGTGTTGCTACTTCTCCTCCACATCGGGCACACTATGTTCCAAACGTATTCAGCCCAGAGCTACCGCCTAAACCCCGCTCCCCCAACCCCTGGTCTAAACCGCACATAGAACTTTTCAGTGATTTAATTGTGCTGTGATGTCGACACACCAGGATGTCTAAGTTTTTCGTTTCCTTTTTTCTTAAAAAAAATGTTTACTTATTTATTTCTTGAAAGAGAAAGAGAGAGAGTGAGTGAGTGAGCACAAGCAAGGGAGGGGCACAGAGAGAGAAGGCGGCGGGGGAGAGAATCCCAAGCAGGCTTCATACTCTCAGTACAGAGCCTGACACCGGGCTCAATCTTATGAACTGAGAGATTATGACCTGAGCTGAAATCAAGAGCTGGATGCTTAAATGACAAAGCTACCCAGGCACCCCAGGTTTTCATTTCTTTTCATGCCCACTGAATAGCCCTGGCCAGTCGACCTGAAGAAAGTGCCAGAAGATGGGTTCCACCCACTTGAAGGCTTGATATGGCAGTTTAATGATCTTCTGTCATTAAGGAGGTTTTCCCTAAGCAGTGGCAGTCATCAGCTTGATGACATGGACATTGCTTGCAACTCATGTCCCCGACAGTATTAATGATGGAAAGTGGAGAGGACAGCGTGACTCTGAACAAGCAAATCCAGTGGCAGCTAGCCAGGATGCAGCAGCAAGCCACTTTGTGTGGACTTGGCTGCGGAATGTTCAAAGTCAGCTTTGGGAATGTGTTGCTGGTGGAAAGCATGCCGATTGTAGCTATAACCTTGGCTCCTTTCTGTGACAAACTTGGGGGAAATCACCTACCCATAATATCGAATTCTAGCTAGAATAATTCTTCTACAAGCTCTTAGGGTTTGCCTTGTGTTTTTCACGCGTCTTAATTTCACTAAGCCAGAACTATAGGAGTGAGGCTAAAGTAGGTGATGTTTCTGAAGGAAACAGGCCACATATTGGTCCCAGGTGGCACAGAGGCTTTTGATCCTAATGCAACCATTTTTAAAGCAATGCCTGGGACTTGTAAAATTGGTCATTTTATTACAGAAATACATTACGCTTTTGGTTAGAAAATGCCCTTGTCGGGAGATCCCACCTGATTGGCCAATCACACAGTCAACTTTTGCAGCCACTTTCGAACCAAAGAATACATTAGGTTTTAAAAATATTTTTGCTCGTGTGGCTCGGGGAGAGAAAACCATTCTTTATGTACAGTAAGATGCAACCAAGGGCACTTAGACAAGAAAATCAGTCAACAAAGCCACAGATTACTTTAAATGACATTGGAACAGAAATTTGCTAGTTCATAAATTTATTAACAATCATGCCAGTGCTTTGCAATTATCACTTGTTATTATATCACCAATCTTGTTTGATCCTCATAATGGCCATATGGGATGGGAAAGCAAGAGTCCTTACGCCTGCTGGTTGGGTGAAGAAAATAAGGTTCTCAGGACAGAAATGATCCAGTCTCGTGTGGCCTTTCTAGAATTGATGGCTTTCATTCCAATCGGCTTTCCAGACCATTTCTTCCAGTTTCCATCTAATGCTAATGATCTCTAACTCTGGGAGCATCTAGAGAGGAGTCTTATGATCCAAGGATTTGGAGATCAGCAGACTTGGCCCCTTCTTTGAAAGGGTAAAGTTTTAGGTGGCAACGTAGGCAAGAAGGAGGCAATGTAGAAAAATAATGAGACCCTTCCATTTTTTTTCCTGTTCTTTGTTTTGCTGGCTGAGGACAGAGTGGTAAAACTCAAAGACCACCAGAAACACACCCTATCGTCTGTTATTTTGCTTATAAAGGATCAGCCCCTTTTAGTGACCAACGCCACCTGATCATCATCTTTTCCAGTGGAAATAATTCTGTTAAGAGCCATCCTTCTCTATGAGTGCACCTTTATGGAGCAGACCAGAGGGAAAAGTAATTGAATTTAATAAAAGCTGTTCTCAATATAAAGCCACAGGGAAATACATTTAACTTCAAAGCCAAGATGCATGGTGCCTAAATATAATTAATTGCCCGGCTGTTTCTTCCATCAAATCTCAATTTGACAGTAAAGAAGTGAATTCTTTGGCATTAAAAATTTCTTTTAAGGTTACACAAATTCTCCATTGATAGGTATGGATAGATTGATAAAAGTCATTCTCAGAAATGGCACTCTTTCGATTTATCAAAGGGGCCACAGCTGTGACTTCTTACCTCGTCTGCTTCGGAGAGCTAGAAATCGTGCTAGGTAATCTCAACAGAGCTGTCAAAGGGAAAATTTGGAGAACAGCCCTTTCTCCCTCTTAACCTCCTCCCCCCCACCTTTTAAAAACTTTCCTTCAAAAGGAAAAAAAAAAATTTCAGAGAGAGCCCTTCTCTAAGCAACTCCATTGAAAGAATACTTCTGGTTTTTGGCGCTCTTGTTTGCAAGCGCTAAGGATTGGTTCAACACAGAATCATCACTGCGTAAAGCCCAGGAAGTAAATGCCTCTGACTCAGCAGATGAAGAAAGTGCTCCCAGGGAAGGCTGTGCCCCGCTTGCTGGAGGGACCTCTGACTTGCATGATCTCCTCCAAGGTTAGGGCTCCTTACCGGGGGACCCGCCATTGTAGGCTAAGGACTGGCCCCTTCCTACTCTCCTCGCTCCCACAGGAGGGGTGCTTTCCTCATTTTCTGAACCCCCCAGGTGAATCTAGGAAGGGAAAGCTTATTTCAAGAACTGAGACAACAGAAGACCTTCTACCACCAATTCGTTGCTACAAAGAACAAGCACAGGGCATCTCAGATGAGTCCAAATGGGAAGTTTGCCCAAAGAACATCTGTAACTTTAGCATCACAAGTCACAATGACAGACAATTTTTCACCAAGAGGCCACTTCGCACTACATTGCTTGCATTTAGAAGTGTCTCTGGAAAGCGTAATACACAGTTTGATAAAGAGACGGTAACATATGCATGAACACATATATTTTAAAATTTTAATGATATCAAATATCCGACGAAATTTGAAAGACACAAATTGTATGCATGAAAATATTTATTGCAGCATTATCCATGCTAGTAAAAGACTAAAATCACATAAATGTCCAAATGAAAGGTATTGCTTAAAAAAGCTACAGTACATTTACTTGGCAATATAATAATGTAGTTATTAAAATATGAACTATAAAGGCTGGCAGGAATATGGAAAAGTGTTTATGATATAATATAAAAATTAAAAACACAAGTATGTGCATATAGAACCACAACCACGTAAAAAAGTTTAAGGGCAAAGACTAGAAGTAGCTACTACATAAAGAAGAAAATATTTAGGTTGGGAGAATGAAATCACTGGTGGTTTTAAAACTTCACATTTTATTTCATTGCATGATATATTGTTTTTATAATGAAAAAACATAATAGGAAAGTTGAAGCCACTATTAGGCATTTATTAGCGTCTCATCAAGGATTTTTAGCTCTAGGTGCCCTTTATCCAGAGTCAACTGTTGGATTTTAGCCACAGGCCCAGAGCGCAGGAGGGTCTGTGTATGATTGGAAAAGTGTCGCTTTCTCCATCTGCCCAGACCATTTCATTTCCCTCTGTTCACGGCTCTCTGCATTCTCTAGAATTATCTGATGCTCAGCTGGCCAGATGGATCAGCAGTTGGATGGGGCCTCTTTTGGGTTTTACAAAGGGCAAGATTATTGAATGCTTTCTGATGACTCAGTTCCCATAAGGGGAAATTTATGGTGAGTAGTTAGGAGCTTGGGAGACTGGAGGCCATGGGGATGAGCCAATCTACCCACCTTCCCTGAGTATCAGCTCCCTAAATAACGTTTCTGGAATGAAATTGGGTGCCCTTGGTCTGAGAGTGTGCCGTTGCATCAGATTGGAAGTCAGTGAGTCTCTGGACACATGCCTTCTGCCGCAGAGCCTGGGAAGTATGGGACAGTGGGCCCCATCTGAGTCTGAACAGAGAACCGGCCCTTTGGCATTGGCCTGTGTCACCTGGAAAGAACAGAAGGCTGACATGGTCCTTAGAGCCACATGCTGAGCAAACAGATCGTGCAAAATATGGAAGGGGACCATGTGATCTGGCCTATATTTACCTGCCCACTCTGGTCTCACTCATGTCCTCCACCCCGCTGGGATTAGCTCTGTGTATCCAACATGGCGGCTTTTTGTCCATCTCAAGGTGTTTGCAGTGTCTCTTTCTAATTCTAGGAAGAACATTTCCTCCTTTCTTTTCTCCACAGTTGTCTTTTCATCTTTCTTAACGGAAAGAACACTCACCAAGTGGCTTTCTCTATCCCCCATTTAAAGTCTGTTGCTCCCCAATTTGATCATTCTCCATTTCAACTTTTTGTTTGTTTCTATCAAGCAAGCTCTTGGCCATAGAAAGTATAATTGTTTATTTACTGGCTTGCTTATCTGTTTTTATTGTGTCTTCCTTGCTAGACTGGAAGCTTGCTGAAAGCAGGGACTGTGTTGGTCTTGTTCACCTTTGCATCCCACAACCAAGATGGTGCTTGGCACATAGTAGAGACCTAATCAAGATTTGCTGAGTGAATGCATAAGTAAGTGTGAGATGCACTAAGACTGCATTTTCTTAATCAGTGCTCATCTCTGAGGGCCTGGCCTCAGGATGCTCCAACATAAAGCTTGCTTCCTGCCGCTTGTGGCCTCCATGACTCAAGATACAATGTTCTCTGAGTCCGAGACAGTCCAGAAACATCTGGGAGACACTGCCCTCAGAAGGGGAGGGACACAGACTGAAGACTACTCACCTTAAAACTGTTGGTCATGGTTATGACCCAGCAATAGCACTGCTAGGAATTTACCCAAGGGATACAGAAATGCTGAGGCATAGGAGCACATGTACCCCAATGT
>NW_024080755.1:1629709-1723215 GCF_003009895.1 Hyaena hyaena | reverse complement strand
GGCACTTTGGGGATGAGCACTGAGTGTTATGTAGAAACTAATTTGACAATAAACTATTTGTAAAAAAAAAAAAAAAAAAAAAAAAAAAACTGCTGGTCATGGGATGCCTGGGTGGCTCATTTGGTTAAGTGTCCAACGTCAGCTCAGGTCATGATTTCACAGTCTGTGGGTTTGAGCCTCACATCGGGCTCTGTGCTGACAGCTCAGAGCCTGGAGTCTGTCTTCAGATTCTGTCTCCCTCTCTCTCTGACCCTCCCATGCTCATGCTGTCTCTCTCTCTCTCTCTCAAAAATAAATAAAACGTTAAAAAAAAAACTGCTGGTCAGTAGATTACTTGGCTGCTGGATGAAGTAATCCTTGGGTCTCCCGCCAAACTGGTAGTGATGGAGAGAGGGAGAAATGCAAGGGTGAACTTGGCATTGGGCATAAAGGCTTGGTGATCATTGCCCAGCAACCTCTATCCCGTTGGGAGGTGCAGCCATCATATTTCTTTCTTTCTTTTTAAAACATTTTTAATGTTTTATTTATTCTGAGAGAGAGAGAGAGAGAGAGAGACAGGGTGAGCAGGGGAGGGTCACAGAGAGAGGGAAATACATCATATTTCTTTCTTAAGATTCTCAATTCAAAGTCTAGTTTTCCGGAGTATGTAAGTTTCTCATGAAAGCCTTTTAAAAAGTCTCTGCTAGCAATTTCTCATAGTTTTAGAAAATGTGAGGTGAGTGTTACTTGCCATTGTGCTCTTGTGGCTAGAAATCAAGGCAGAAATAACAGGTGAACATCTCTGGTCAATAAATAGCCCAATCGCAGGAGGAATCCCACCTCCTAATTTCTAGTCCAACCTGTCTCAGGAGTAGAGTATTTTGGAAGGTGGCAGCTTTGTTAACTTTCCAGTCTGAGAACCCAATAGCCCAGGACTCTAAACCAATGATTTTGCCATAATTTACCTAACTATGTCCATATGGGACCATTCTGGTTGGTTCTGCTTTGCTTCTATAAATTGTGTTGTAATGGACATCCCTGTATGCATGTCTTAGTATATATATTTTTGTCTCCTAGGAAATTCTTGGGTCTTAAGAATCAAATATATTAGGAAACATTTAAATATTTTATTATGAAATATAGCACACTCATGAGTACATATAACATATGTATGGATTAAAAAATAATTATGGGGGCACCTGGGTGGCTCAGTTGGCTAAGCATCCAACTTCAGCTCACGTCATGATCTCACAGTTCGTGGGTTCGAGCCCCGTGTCAGTGCTGACCACTAGCTCAGAGCCTGGAGCCTGTTTCAGATTCTGTGTCTCCCTCTCTCTCTGACTCGCCCCTGCTCATGCTGTCTCTCTTTCAGAAATAAATAAAACATTAAAGAAAATAAAACAAAAGAATAATTATGAAATTAACACCTATGAATCTAACACATAACACATGTGAAGCTCTCCCTCCCAGCTGTACCACCAGAAAGTGAGGTCTTTCCCTCCAGAGATCCTCACTCTCCTGAATTTTGTTCAACCACTCATGCATACGTTCCCTAAAATAAACATATGTGCATAGTTTCATTTTTATTTTGCATGTTTTGGTCTGTATATAATGGAGCCAGAGCCTATATAGTCTTCTGTGACATGCTTTTCTCAGGCAATAGTATGTTTCTAGGATTTAACTAATGGATACATGTCATTACTTTTCACTGCTATATAGTATTCCCTTAAGTAACTATATCACTGTTTGTATCAATTTTACCATTTTGGGGATTTCAGGTTTTTCTAATTTTTGATCCATAACTGCCATGACTCTTTTGTCTGTGTTTCCTGGTGCATATACGCAACTGTTTCCATAGGAGTGAAATTTGGGTCATGTTCATGCTGTAACATGTTCAAATATAAGAGAACATCATTTAAATCCATGTGTCCCATGCTGAAAGCATAGGCATTTTTAAAGCCGCCAGGGCGCCTGGGTGGCTCAGTCGGTTAAGTGCCTGACTTCACTCAGGTCATGATCTCACAGTTCGTGGATTCGAGCCCCACGTCTGGCTCTGTGCTGAGCTAGCGCTCAGAGCCCAGAGCCTGCTTCAGATTCTGCGTCTCCCTCTCTCTGCCCCCTCACCCACTCATGCTCTGTCTCTCTCTCAAAAATAAATAAATATTTTTTAAAAAGCAGCCAAGGGAAGGTTTCAGGGTTTCTCTGACATGTAAGTAAATGACACGTGTGACACAGAGACACACAGTGTCTCTAACTCCTCCCCTGTAGCACCAGCTGCCAACCTGCCCACGGCTGAAGCGTCACTCTGGCCCGGGCGAGGGCTGTGGAGAGGCGGGCACTTCCCGAGCTGTGTGTGCAGTGCTACGTCTCCTTACTTGGACACAAAGGGGCACACGTGTTTTGACCAACCTTCAGGAACAGGACTAAGGGAACGCATGTTTACTGAGTTTCTCAACTGTATTAAGCAAGTTGTCAGGCACTTTACACCGAGCATTCTTTTAGACCTGCTAATTTCTGCAGCTACACTTCGACAGAGAACATAGTCCCCTTTTGCAGGTGGGCAAACTGAGGCTCCTGGAGATTGAGAAATTTGTTCAAAGCCACTGGCGGTAGATGGCAAAGGTAGGACTCCATCTTGCCTCATCATTTCTTCTCACAGGTGATGACGCCTGGCCCATGGCTGGTGCTTCGTCAGTGTTTGTAAGTGAATGACAGGAGAAAGATATGGGTTATGCCTAAAAATCTAACCGAACTCCGTCTCTGGCAGGCTCTAGTGTCTGGTGTTAATCCACTGAGAGCTGTGATTGCACACCCCCTTTGGCCCCCCGGCCCTGATCCGTGTGGACAAATTGAAGAGCGGGTTGGAAATCGGCAGGGTGTCTTTGCCACAGGGAATGATCAGGGCTCTGCGAGTCCACCTGTTTTGGGTGAATCGTCCTGTTTTCTGACCTTCAGAATGACTTAACTTTAAGCAACAGCTGGAGAGGCAGATGTCCCTCTCCATCGGGGAAGACATGGGCTGGGCTCCTCTGTGCTTGCTCAGGAAACCTCCAGATGTTAGGCCAGAGCTGCTGTTTTTCACCGCGGGATTTCAAAGAGACTTGTAAGGAGGACTTCCTAATCCACCCAAGCCCTGGGGAGGAGTGGTATTATCTCTAGGTTGCGGTGGGGAGGGCCTGATTCATTGTGGAAGTCGTAAATCAGGGGCTGGGGGTCTTGGGGCAGCCAAGGAATCCTCAGTTCTTGAGGGCCGAGATGCGACCCAGGGTCCCGGGGCAGCCCTTGTCAGCCCGCGAGGCTGGCCCCCACCTGCGGTCATTGGAAGCAGGGGGAGGAGGCCCCGGTTCTGGGTTCAGGTGTCCTTCCCATTTTCGGACCTGCAAACCCCTCCCTAAGGGTCAAACGTCATTCCTCAGACCTCAACACGCAGCGCGCACAGGCACTTAGGAAAAAGCAAAGAAGCAAACAAACTAGGGCCTGTTGTGATAAATGATAATGATGTTGTCATTGTCTCTTAAAAGGCAAACTCATTTTATTTTATTTATATTTTATACATTATGTACGTCTGTATGTCTGTATGTATGTATTTGAGAGAGAGATAGAGTGTGAGTGGGGGAGGGACAGAGGGAGCGAGACAGAGAGGATCTTAAGCGGGGTCCATGCTCAGCACCGAGCCAGACACAGGACTTGATCCTGTGACCGTGAGATCATGACCTGAGCCTAAATCAAGAGTTGGACATTTGACCGACTGAACCACCCAGATGCCCCGAAGACAAACTAATTTTAAAACATGGATTTGCATTAAGGGCTCCATAATCAACCTTCATTGCTACTGGAAAGAATAAGAGCAATTAGTAATAATAATAAATGTGTGTATATCTGTAGATGTAATACATATTTTTGTAATATATTACTTAATTTTTTGAGGCCTTTATTCTTTTCTTTGATTTTTTAAAAAGTATTGATTTATTATTGAGAAACAGAAAGAGACAGAGCAGGAGCATGGGAGGGACAGAGAGAGGGGAAGACACAGAATATGAAGCAGGCTCCAGGCTCTGCGCTGTCAGCAAAGAGCCCAATGCAGGGCTCGAACCCACAAACTGTGAGATCACGACCCGAGCCAGAGTTAGACGCTCAACAAGTTGAGCCACTCAGGCGCCCCTGAGGCCTTTATTCTTGACTAAGGTAACTTCCAGTTTCTAACCTTGGCTGCCTTGGGTTAGGAAGGATTGTTCTTCTCACCTTATATGTGAATGGGTATTAATATATTTTATGTACTATATTTTATGTAAGTATATAAATATGCAGTTATATAATTACCTTTTATATATATATAAATTTATGGTATAATTATATATGTATTACTACATATTATATATACTTTTATAGTCTACATGTAAGTATATCAGAGAATATTTGTATTTTATACCTTTATACTCACATAATGTATATATAAGTTTATAAGTACAGTATTGACAATTTAGAGATACATGCGTATTTTTAAATACATATATAAATGTATAATATGAATTAACGCACCTCGGCATGGCATTGAGGGGAGGGGTGATCAGTATCTCAGCTCCCATGGGAACTAAACTGGGTGCCTACAAACAAGAGTTTGGGTTCCCCTTTCCCGCTTTGCAATAATAATACCGAATCTCTTAGCAGCCCAGGTATCACATCTGAGCTCTTCTGGTGGAGAATATCAGCCTCATGAGTCTTGTAAAGCTGCAGGCTTGTTAATCTAGAAGGCCGTGCAGATGGACTAACTGAAGCTTTAGTCATTATACTTAATTGGGCGAGTGGCCCTCAGAGCTGTCTATAAACTGTGTGTTCACAGTGAGGTAATTAATAACGCCACTTCCTTTCGGGAGACATATCATTAGCCATTATTTCTAGAAACATGACATTGATCTCTTTATTCAGAGAGGTAATTGCAGGTTTCTGAAAAGAGTGTATGGTTTACCCAACAATTCCCCACAAATGACATCATCTCTGAAAAGTAAAACCCACAAAATCTGTCATTTTAAATCTATAGTTGGGATTTTGTTTCCTAGGTGGTAAAAGAAGACTCTGGAAAAAAAATAATGAACTATTTTGGTATGGAAATAAGCATGAACAATAAGGTTTGTTTTTGTTTTTGTTTTTTTGGTATTAGTAATTTCTCCTGGGTAAGGAGTGACTTGGTGCTTGTTAGGATTCTAGCAAGAAGTGAAACAAAGTCATGATAAAAGGAAACATTTCTAAAGGTTTACAACTGCCTTTAAATAATAGTTTTCTTATTGTGTCTTACAACACGGTCACAAATGAATTCCATTTCAACATTAACATGTTGAAAACCCATGAGTTCCAAAATCCAATTCTTAACATTAAAAGGAAGCAGAGAGACGCAACCCAGGACTTGACATTTGCATTGATTGGATTCTATACTGCAGTGCGAGAATCAAAGGAGAATTTCAGAACAATTTTGCTAAACCCTCTAGCTGACTTACCGTCAACAATCCTACTTTCAGGGTTCACATCAAATTGAAAAAAATCGAACTTGCCACATTTCACTTTTTAAGGGTCTTTATAAGGTAATGGTAGGATTAAAAAGAAACAAACCTTTATTCACTCGGATTATTTTCTTGCCAGTTTCAAATCCTTGCCTGGTTTGGAGAACACCCTGAGTCCATTTGAGAAAGGAGAGGTTAGTAACAAGGTAGCTTATTTAATTCGACTGCAAGATAATCTGCTTCCAAATTCTTTTGTTAAACTGTACACTGTGAACCTGGTTGTATTTGCTGGTGAATCCTTCAAACTATGATTTTCCAAAGCATCTTTCTTTTTATAAACTTGTTTGACACCAACCTCCCTGCTTTTTTTAGTAGAGTTCTCAATGGAAACCACAGAACCCCTAATTTTGCCATAAACCAGCATTTCTCAGTTATATTAGAAGGGACACCAAATGTGCAAGGAGCTGTAAATAAATTTAGAACATGCTACACGTTCTAAATCTCCTCTCGGAAACTGCCTGTGCCTGTTGGAATATTAAAGGCCCTGAGAAGTCCTATAGAGAAAGAAAGATGCTGCTTAACCTTGTTTGCCTGCAGGGTTTTTAAAAAACTCTTTTATTCTTTTAATGTTCTGTATATTTTATTTTATTTTCTTTTTTTGAATTATGTTCAAATTTACTCTTTTTTTACTTTTTTAATTTTATTTTTATTTTTATTTATTTTTTTACAAATAGTTTATTGTCAAGTTGGTTTCCATATAATTGTTCTGTATATTTTAAATATGTATAATAATGGGTTAAAGCAAAACAACTTTACATTTGGGGGAGATAATATCAATTCACCTCCTGCAGAGTTAATATTTCTTAAAACTCTTAGGAAACATTGTCCTAAGTGTCTTCATTTTATCTATTTGGCAAGAGAATCCCTGCGTATAGATTTCCTGATTAAATATGAAAGCTTTCAATTAGGAAACGATTGAATGTCATGGGTGTGAATTTATTTCTCCGGTAAAAATAATTTTCAGTGTCAGTCAAAGCTGGTTCAAGATGGTATTGACAAGATTGGATTTGCATTCAGCCCAAAAATAGAAAAGATATTTTTCATTAAACAGTGGTAATCAGCAATGTATTTACATTGCTGAAATAAATCCAAAATTTTGAGAGGAACTTGAGGAAAGAAAAGGTGTCTCTTTTAAATTTTAGGTTCAAATAAAGGATGGAATTAAAAACGATGTTCAAATACCTAAATAATTATTTTAAAGATAATCCTAAGATGTCATTTAATGTCTTGATACCAAATGGGTAGATACTGGATTAGATAATTTGGCATTTTTGGATTTGGTAACTTGGCGAGGGTATTTATGGCTTATGAGTTTTAAAGCCATAATCTCACAATGAATTTGGCTAGCGTTGTTAAAAGCTACATCTTAAATATCTCTGCTTTGTTTAATATATTAAATTTATTAGTACACTTGTCAGTTGGATTTTATTTTTAACCTGGCAGGAGCATCTGCATTTTCATCTAAATTTAATCTAAATGCCCAAATTTGTCTTCAAATGCTTTACTTAGTTAATTATGCAGACATATCTTGCTAATGCAGCAAACAACCCTATCCACGATGTACTTTGGATGCTTAATTATCCATAAGAATTAAAAATCCTTTGATTGAAACAAATCACTCCCATTACAAATCAAAACACCATTTTCCTCTCCCAAATTCAGATCCCAACATGTCTTTGTTCATTATATTTTCCACCAGTGGGGCTTTGCTCAGGGGGAGGGGGCCGCCACAGGAGAGCCTTGGGCTAGGGGGGTGGGGGTGGGTATCGCGATGGTTTCTCTGAAGAGCATCCTTCTAAGGTTTATTAATTTTAGGGGTATTAAAACGTACTGATGAATCTAATGTTTTCCTAATGTCTTGGATTATTCTACGTGTGACCAATAAATAATGAAAAAGTCTTCGGAGGGGTATTTAAGTTAAACAAATAAATCCTGGCTACGTCAAGTTAGTGGATCAAGATGTTTTTGTCTTTCCTTTCCTGCCTTGGCGGGTCTGATAAAATCAGAAACTCCTCTACCCTTTGGATTTTTAAGCAGGAAAGAAAGACCAGATTTAGGCCTGGATGTCTCTCCCTGGACCCACTGAACCCGAACCAAGTGGTTGTGGATTGCAGGAACAAGAGCCTCATTGTCATCTTCATTAATCAAACCCACCAAGCCAGATGAATGGGAGGCATTTTTTAAAGTAAAATAATTCACTAGAATTTGGATGTGTTTCTCTTTAATTAGTTTGATGAGCCCCGAGTCTGAGGACTTGTCAAACACCTGGTATTAACCCTGTGCTACTGACCTAGGGGGAGCCGGGAGAGGCGGAAAGGTGGAGGCAGGTGGAGTTAGCTGAATGAGAGGACTTTTCTGTGGAGCCTGTGCTCCAGATGAAAAGAATCATTACCACAATGATACTTCTAATTATACTGTCATTAGACCACGTCTTCGGTGCACGGTGGTGCGGGGAGCCTTGCCTTCGGACAACATGATCCAGGGGACAGGAAAAGCAGGGAGGCCTGGGAGGCGTTTAACCCCTTCACCAGATGCAACACAATTTAAGTCCTTGACATCGAACCCAAGAACCCCGAGCTTCCAATTTGCCTTTGCTCCATCCTTCCCGCGTGGCATGTGAAAGGTGTCACAAGTACTACGTATGTCACTGTGGGGAAATGTATCAGCGAGGGACTCTCGGTGTGCCCAGTTTTCTGCCCATGTCAAATGGGTGGCACTTGCATATTTCCATGTTTGAAGTTCAAGTTCAGCCAGTGGACACGTTTACTGTGGGAGGGAACAACCATCTAACCGCTTGCGTGCCGCTGGGTAATAAAGGGCCAAACAAAGGTACTGTAAGATGGATTCCTAAGTCTAGCATGTGTTTAACAATAGCAAAGCAGAGGCTGCAGAATTCAGGGTAGCGGGCGATCTGTCTGTCCATGGAGAGGTGTAGCTCAGAGGGAGAAAGTACGGGCTTTGAAACTTGATGGGTCTGAATTTGAATCTCAGGCTTGCCACTTGCTAGATCTTTGGCCTTGAGTAGATTACAAATTTCTAAGCCTAGATTCCCATCACCTCCATTAGTGAGTGACTGTACCTACCTCACAGAGTTGTGAGGACAAAGAAATGATAATTCAGGCACACTGCTAAACAGTACTTACAAAACATGTCGTAAACACTTAGCAGGTGGTAGTGAAAGAAAGTTTTCCTAACGTGAGTCTTTGCTCCGAAATGATCAGTCTATTAGAAGGTCCTGCCTGCGTTATGATGAAGGAACTCACCAATGGATTCCCTGTTTCTGGGGTTAAATGCTAAGTCAGTTTCAGTATATTCCAGTTGCCAAGTGCCTAAAGAAGGCTGATGGGTAAACTAAAGTCTTTATTCTATAAGTCTGTTTTGAATACAATAAGCTTCTCAAAACTGTTTTGGTATAAGTACCTGATAAGACACATTCTCCTAATAAGATAGTATATTTCATGTCGGTGACATTTTGGATAGTGACAATGATATTGCTCAGAAGACTCTCTGAATATTTTTAGAATTTATTCTTTGGGATGATAAACCACGATGTCCCAAATGGGGTCATGGATTTTAGCATGAATAAATCCGACCCAGTTGGCATCTTTTAAATACTCCGTCTGCCCCTAGCCTTCAACTGGAGCTGAGATTTAAAACAAACATTCTGTGTCATATACTATGTATCTATAAAAAAGGATTTACACATAAGATGAGAATCTGAACTATTTGGAAGGAAGGCGCTATTTATATTGAAAGTGTTCTTCTACTTCATTGCTATTCTTTTGAGAATAGCAAACATATACACGTCTATATTGAACAATAGTCTAGGGAAACCACAATTTAAACTATTTGGGGGGCGCCTGGGTGGCTTAGTCAGTTAAGCGTCCGACTTTCACTTAGGTCATGATCTCGGGGTTCGTGGGTTCGAGCCCCGCATCAGGCTCTGTGCTGACTGCCAGCTCAGAGCCTGGAGCCTGTTTCAGAGTCTGTGACTCCCTCTCTCTCTGACCCTCCCTTGCTCACACTGTCTCTCTCTCTCTCCCTCCTAGAAATAAATAAAACATTAAAAAAAAATAAACTATTTGGAAATAAGTCATTCTCAGATTTCACATTTAGAGGGTGTGGATGTTTCATGAAGCATAATGGAAAGCATATATCAGGATAATTTATTTTAATGACAAATGTCACTCAGTGTGCTGAGTGGTATGGGGTAAGTACAAAGCCAGCCTCAAGGGAAGTTGGTGTCATCAGAAGACCCACTTACACACACACTCTTCCTATGCAGATTTTATGTAAAAAATGTATGTGTATATCTCTCAGACAGTGGGGTGACTATACACATCCCAGATAACTATTGGCCACTGAAAAACTATCAAGAGATTGTTATATATTTCTAACTCAGTAATGGGATTTTCAGTGCGTGAAATAATTCTCCGTCCTTTCCTCCTCCTTCTTTATTTATTTTTAAGTTCCTGCTGTGGTTATTTTCAAGTTTATACATTTTGTGGGCTTTGGCATCATGCTAAAGTTGAATTATTATGAACTCTGAAGGCCAGCTAAATCTATGAGCTAATTTCTACCACCATTGTGAAGATGACATTGTATTGCTATGAATTTTAATTAAAAAGGCAGACTTTGTTTAATCCTTTTATTAAAAAAGCTCCCTACAATGCAAGTCAAAAGTTTATGTGAGAAAGCAGTTAATTTTTGAGATGTGTGACTATCTTCTCTGTTCAAATCTCATAAACATAGCCCTTCATCCATCCCCTTTTCCATTCCGAGGTAGTTTTCCACCTATTTTGTATAAAAAGTAGAGCTTGGAATTTGCTTTAGATATAATTAAGGCCCTAAAATGTATGGTTGCTCTCTGAAAACTATATCTCTGAGCTCTTTTGCAATACAAGTTAATTAACTGGATTTAGATATTTGCAAGATGATATATTTAATGGGATTACTGCTCATATAATGTTCTCAGTGACTGATTTGCAATCTAAGCTCACAGAACCGAGTGCTGAATTTCCAGGCCTTTGAGAGTTAATGTTGTGTTAAAGAAAAGTACAATTTGAACCTCATTGTTCATGAATAGGTGAGTTATTCCCGTGAAATGGAGCCGGGCCCTACATGGGCTGCAGCAGGCAGATGCGTGATCGGGAGCTCGCAAACCATTACATTCCAGCCACGGCCCCAGGGAGCTAGATGCCCACACCTGAACTCCTGACAAGTTCAAGGCAATTGTGTGTCTCGTCAAAATATAATGGCCCATTATTCACCGTCTGTCTCCCAAGTGGGATCAATTAGATGCTTCTGCTCCACAGGCTTAAAGATGAACACCTATGTTTTGGCTGATTGGGCGTTAAAATGAAACCATACATAACCATCCTGCACCCCCAGATCTGACCATTGTGAGCTCCGAATGTTCCAAATCCACCTTTCAATGCAGTCATTCAAAATATTTGTGATTACTTTATTCGACTGTGTGGAAAGGTAAGTAATAATTTGCTTTGAAGGAAGATCAATAGAAAAATGTCAGCCTTTCAGAAGAAAAATCCCTTTTCCTTCATGCCTGCCTTTGTCTTACTCTCGCTTTTTTTGTTAAGCAAATATACTTCTGCCCATCAGTTGAGTTCACTCCAGTGTTATGGCTTCAGTCATTGGACATGACATCACTAATGGATATAATTTAAATCTCTCTGATCAGAGAACTACCGTAAAAATAGCATTTTAACTAAAATGTTGAAACTTTTATTAAATGTATAAATATTAGCTCAGTCAATAACTATTAAGAGAAAATTTAAATTCCCCCTTAGCTGGAAGGCTATATAATAGTATATCCAGTTTCTCATTTTCATTGGAACTTAGTAAGTGAAATGGTTCTTTGTACTTGACCCAACGAGATAATTTCCAGGAATCCATAGACGCAGTCTGTGCCCGGTATCTGAGCTCTGGATCGCCGCTGAACTCTCTCAAACAAAAGAATGTCTTTAAAAGGAAACATCTTTCTATAATACAGACACAGCAGCCCCCCTCAGCTTTTTGGCTAGGTGCTCATGAAGGTGAGCCGCTAGGCAAAAATAAAAGTATAATTTGAATACAGGTGTCAAACAGTCAAGAGACCAGAATCACCCAATGCAAGAGCTTTGTCAGCAGGGGCATCATTCGGTCTACATTTACTTTATGAATGAGAAGGCTGTCGTCCAAAGAGGTGAAGTGATTTCCTGGGTGGGGTAGTTAGAGTCTGGACCTCACTCAGCTCTGGAGACTCCCTGGGGAGATGGCTTAGGCTGAGGGGGTGGGGGTGGTATGGGAAAGGCAGGGCATGTGAGGAAGGGAACGAGTCTGACTTTTACTTTTGCTGCTTCCCGAACACTCTACGAAGTCAGAAGCCACACACAGACACACGCCACTCACACGGTTCGCTTTTACCTGCCTCAGACAACTGTGGATGGGAAATCGCTTCCCCAGCAGTGGCTGGAGCCACAGGAATTAGCACATAACTCAATAGTCCTACAGCGATTTTGGGTCTGTCTCCAAGGGCTCCAAACATGACCCCTTGGGATGCGGGCCCCCCATCCGTCCCCCCTCCCCCATCCTCTTTCCCAGCCCCCTTCAGATGAGTCCGTCTCTGATTTTCCCTATTTTCCTATGCTTTTCAGCTTTGGAGGTTCACAGAAAGAACTATTTTCCTACCTTATTGAACTTTTCCTAAGTCGAGGGAGTTGGATTCAATCTCCCAGCCCTTTTCACCTCATTAACCTCTACCCTTGCTTTAGATCTCAGCTCACTTTCAAGCTTTTCCTGACCTTCCCAACCAGGTCAACCTCTCCAACGTGGCTTTCATAATATCACACACATCTCCTCTGTGGCCCTCTATATAATTGTCATTTTATAGGCATTTAGGTGCTATTTCTAACAGAACGTTTTATTTTAAAATAGTTAAGACTCAAACATGTTTGGAAAATTAGCACTGATAATTCCTGCAGACTCTTTACTTGGTTTCTCTGGCAGTAGCCTGAGTGAAAGTGTTGGAGATAACCACAGTAAACCATCAAAAATGGAAATTGACATTGGTACAAATACTATTAATTCAGGTGAAAACCTTACTACGATTTCAACATCCCTTATAGGAATATTGTGTGTGTGTGTGTGTGTGTGTGTGTGTGTGTGTGTGTGTGTGAAATTTTAGGGGCACCTGGATGGCTGAGTGGGTTGAGCATCCGCTCTTGATTTAGGCTCAGATCATGACCCCAGGGGCATGGGATCGAGCCCCGCATAGGGCTCCATGCTGAGTGTGGAGCCTGCTTAAGATTCTCCCTCTCTCCCCCTACCCCTTTCACCAGCTTGTGCTCTCTCTCTCTCTCTCTCTCTCTCAAAACATTTAAAAAAGAAATCCAATTATGAAATTTTAGATTAGAGCAGCTATTATCACAGTCAGGAGACAGAGCTAATCCCTCACCACAAACAAACAAAACAACAACAATTAAAAAAACAAAAAACCTTGTGTTAACTTAAATTTTTTTTGATGTTTATTTTTGAGAGAGAGAGAGAGAGGAGGAGGGGCAGAGAGAGAGGGAGACAGAATCCGAAACAGGCTCCAGGCTCTGAGCTGGCTGTCAGCACAGAGCCCGATGCAGGGCTCAAACTCATGAACTGTGAGATCATGACCTGAGCCGAAGTCAGACACTTCACCGACTGAGCCCCCCAGGCAACCCCTCCCCTTGTGTTATCTTTTAATAGCTGCACCCTTTGCCACCTTGGCAATCACTGACTTGTTCTCCATCAGTGTTTTACACCACTGGAAACGTTCTATAAATGAATCATATAGTATATAATCCTTTGACAATGGCTCTTTGCACTGAGCCAACCAAGTTGTTTGCACACATCAACAATTTGATCCCTTTTACTACTGAGTAATATTCCCTGGTATGAATGTTCCACAATTGCTCATCCATTAACCTGCTGAAGGATGTACCAGCTTGTTTCCAGTTTGGGACTATTACAAATAAACCTTCTATAAACATTCACGTATGGGTTTACGTGTGAACATACATTTTCGTTTCTGTTGAATAAATGCACAGGAATGCATTGCTAGTTTGTATGGTAAGTGTATGTCTCTAAGAAGTTGCCTGTTTTCTTTTTTTTTTAATTTTAAAAAATGTTTTATTTATTTCTGAGAGAGAGAGAGAGAGAGAGAGAGAGACAACATGAGTAGGGGAGGGGCAGAGAGAGGGGGAGATACAGAATCTGAAACAGGTTCCAGGCTCTGTGCTGTCAACACAGAGCCCGACACGGGGCTTGAACCCACTAACCGTGAGATCGCGACCTGAGCCGAAGTCAGATGTTTGATTGAGCCACCCAGGTGTCCCCCCACCCCCCTCCCAACTGTTTTTCCAGCATGGCTGTGCCGTTTCCATTCCCCCCAGCGAGGTATGAGAGACTATTTGTTCCCTGTCCTCATTGGCACCTGGTATCATCCATGTTCTTTACTTGAGCAATTTTAATAGGTGTGCAGCAGCCCCCCCGGTACCTTTCACTTGCATACCTGTGATGGCTAATGGTGTTGAACACCTTTGCACACCCTCTTTCACTATCTGTAGCTTCTGTGGTGAAGATCCGTGCAAGTCTTGCCCATTTTCTACCTGGCTTATCTGTTTTCTTCCTGTTGAATTTAGAGCGTTTTCTGTATTCTGGATACAAGTCCTTTGTCAGGTTTGTGATGTGCAAATATTTTACTCTAGTCTGTTGCTTATCATTTTATCTTCTGAGGGAAGTATTTTGCGGAGGAAGAGTTCTTGATTTTGATTAAGTTCAACCTTTTTTTTTTTTTTTTAATGGATCATGTCTTTGATCTGATGTCTAAAATATCGTGCCTAAGAAAACTTTGCTCAGTCCTAGGTCACAAAGTGTGACTTGGGAACACTAGCTAGTATGGCGTGTGAAATTGTTTTCAGACTGAGGTAGGGGAAGAATGCTCATTCTACTTCAGCTCAGGTAACCAGCCGTTTGCTACTTTTGTGAGATGGTTACTGACCAATACAACTTCGTGGAACGAGAAAGAATTAAAATAAAACCTGAAAATTAAATGCTCCTAAGAATTACTTATTCATTATGTGAATGAAAAGTGTGTTTCTCGAAACAGATTTGTATTTGTCCAAAATATCAGTTATCCAAACAGGGTTTTGAGCAAGAAGAAAATGTGTGCATGTGTTAAAATGACATTGGCGCTTGGTTAGCAAATCAACAACAAATGATGCATAATAGATGCAAAAAGAGATTGGCTTACCACCTAAGACCCTTAATATTGTAGAGTATATCCCAACAATGTAAAAGCCTCCAACAAGTTCATGTGGCAGAAGAGCTAATTCTATTTCCCCTCTTTGCTTTCAAAACCATAAAAATATGGCTTTTCCAAAAAAGAAAAGGAGTTTACATCAGAGATGAGACCACATTCTGTTTAGGGGAAAGGTGACTACATGTATGTTATAAACAGCATAGTCCCTTCTGGTGACCTTGGCAAAGGTGAAAGATGCCCATAGGAACTTTGGCATGACTCACACCAAGTTCAACTTCAGCCAAGATCATTGGATGAAGGATCTTTTTCACGATTTGAAATCTAGGAAATTACTAAAAGCCAAAGATAAAATTCTGAATATAATTTCTAAGAAAAAAAAGAAGGAAAGAAGAATAGGAAGGAAAGAAGGAAGGAAGGAAGGAAGGGGAGGGGGGAAGGAAGGAGGAAGGAAAGAGGAAGAAAGGAAAGAAGGGGGAAGAAAGGGGAGAAAAGAGGAAGGGAAGAGAGGAAAAAAGGAAGGAAGGAAGGGAAGGAGGGAGGGAGGAAAGATACCCTTAGGCTCATACACTTTCATAAATTATATCTGTACACCACCCAAGTTCACATGCTTGGATGTCTTTAATGAAAAGTATGTACTTATTCATCTGGTTACTTGTGGGAGGTCAATTGAGTTGTGCTCACCATTTGCTGAGAGGTTCACACAACCACACATATCCGAGCAGTCGTGTCTACACTCTCTGGCCATGTTTGCTTTATGACTTGAAGCAAATTCCATATCTTAATTCCAAAGAATCTAAAATACCGATTCCTGTATGATTTTTCCCCCCAAATCTCATACCACTGAGCCTTCCTGTGAGAAACATGCTGATTCCCAACATCATCGGAGATGAGGACTCCCGGCCTTTTAACGGAGCAGAAGTCCTCATAGGGGGACTTCTAGGAAACCAACACATGAGAAACAAACTAACCCATTAAAATTCAACACAATACCCTGGATTCTTGTTAGTCATTTTTGAAAGGAGAAACGGGCATTGGTTACACCAAGATAAGGCTAAGATGCTTAACAGCAGGTAACTGAGATGCTCCGTAGCAAGTGGAAGGAGGAAATGGAGGCCCCGTAAAGATGCCTTTAGATTCTGCCGGGGGAAATATGTCCTGTCCCTCCAGCGTGCATTCCGGCCTGTCTCTCTGTCGCCACCAATTTAAACAAACTCTTAAGTGTCCTTGTGAATTTGTATCATGAGCTGTTAGGAACAGAACAGTCTTTCAGTGTATTAATGAGCCAGTGGTCGGGTCACCTTTGCAAGCAAATACTTTAAAAAATAAGACGACCAGAGCTCTGTGTCTGCCTGAAGCAGGCACGCGTTAACTCCTTCAGAGAAGGGGCTGAAAAGCTCACATTCAGGACACATTAATCTGGGAACAAGTGTACTTTTGTGTCCGGGAGGATTCTTTACATTGCCGTCAATTTAGTACATCTATAGACAGAGATTGTACTTCACTCGGGCTGCCCTCCAGGCTGAGACCCCTCCGCAGGCCACGCTGAGTGAAACCACGGACCCTCTCTGATTTCCTTCCTCTTGCCACAGATGCTCTTATTTCCCTTTGCCTTCAGCGACCCGCTCCAGGTTTCTTGGGAGGAGAAATGACCTCTAGGCCACGTGAATAGTTATTCGGGTCTGTCAATAGGATGTAAACTGGAGGCAAAAGAAATGCCTGCGTGTGGGGCGCCTGGGCGGCTCAGTCGGTTCAGCGTCTGACTTCAGCTTGGGTCATGATCTCGTAGTTCATGGGTTTGAGCCCGGCGTGGGGCTCTGTGCTGACAGCTCAGAGCTTGGAGCCTGCTTCAGTTTCTGTGTCTCCCTCTCTCTTTCTGCCCCTCCCCTGCTCACACTGTGTCTCTCTCTCTTTCTGTCAAAAATAAACATTAAAAAAATTTATACAAAAGTAACACACACATGCATGCGTGTGCGCGCACACACAGCCACACGCGTCTCAACAACAAAAAAGGCAGTTAGCCCTTGCACCCCAAGACTCCACGGTAAAGTGTCACTGGTTTTGGCATTCTCGGAGTGACCGCTAAGTCCTTGGCAGCCCTCAGCTCTTTTCTACTCTGCTGTGAGTGTTCTGATGATGCTACTGTGCTTTGAGGTATTGAAGTTGGGGGAAAAGATTTCTTTTTCTTTTTTTTTTTTTTTTGGCAACGGACTTGTTGGGTTCTCAGAAATCTGCACGGACATCAGGTGTTTTTGTTTGTTTTAATGCCTTTGGTTTCTTAGTAGTTAGGAGAGTTAGGGGTTGGACATACTTATGGTCTATTTCTGCCTTTTTACTTTTGTAATACCCTGGAGGCAAGGGTTTCCCTCTCTCAGGAGGAAGAGACAGAGGGGGATGCTGGACCCAGTCCTCTGCTGCTGTGTTCTGAATGTCCTGGCCTTCCTTCCCCTGGTACCTCCGGGTTTGCCAAGTTGCGCTGGACTCTGTCCCCTGGAGGGTTGGAAGGTGGCCGGGGTATAGCCTCCTTCCCACTGCTTTGGTTCATTCACAGATTTAGTAAATATTTGCAGAGTGTCTTCCAAGTCCCGAGCATTGTAGCAAGTGCTGGGGAACAGACTGACATGTTCATTACCCTCGTGTGTTCTAGATAATTCTTCCCAGAGCTCTGGCCACCTATCCTTTCAATAACTCTAGTCCTTTGGTTTGCTCTCCAATCACTCTTTGGGCACCCAATCTTTGATTTTCAGAAAGAGCTGAAGGAAGTGGAGGTACATTTATATTTTTCTATACACACTGCCTTTGGCACTGAGATGAATTTTCAGTGTCAGAGAAGGAGTCCCTCTGCCCCCATCCAAAATCATTTTCCCTGATTTAGGCAATGGACTAAATGTTTATGTCCCTCCCAAATTTATATGTTGAAACCGAATCCCCAATGTGATGCTATTTGGGAGGTGACTAGGTCATGAATGGGATTAGTGCACTTATAGAAAGGATTCCAGAGAGTTCCCTTCGTCCTTCTGCCATGTGAGGACACAGCATGGCCATCTATGACTTGGGAAGTGGGCTCTCACCAGACACTGAATCTGACAGCGCCTTGATCTTGGACTTCCCAGACTCCAGAATGGTGAGGGATAATTTTCTATTGTTTCTAAGCTGCCCAGTCTACGACCTTCTATTGAAACAGCTTCAAAGGTGAACACACTGACTCCTAATCTGGGAAGATGCAGCCTGTACCCCGGTCATCACTTGTGGCACATCTGCACACACACTCATTCCTAGCCCATGATCATTCCCTGCCATTTGGTTTAATCCAGCCAACACTGAGTGCCTTCTGTATGCAAGCCAATTCTGTGCAAGGCATTCTTCTGCTCAGCTCTGTGGTTCAAAGTAAGGTCGTGCTGTGCACAGAGCCCTGAACCCTTATGCAACTGTAAACCGTCAGCTGACAAATAAGCAATGACTGAGCACCAGATGTGCAGGCGCTGCCCCAGGCCAGAGAGTATGGCAACAAATAAGACAGACACAGTCCCTATTATGGTCTAGCTCAGTTCCCAGTTCAAGTCCAGGCCTCCGAAATCTTTTTGCCCAATGGAATCCATTTGCCCAATGGAATAACCAAGAAATGGACAGCACTTCAGAAGCATCTTTTCTTTTAAAACAAAAGTTGTTTTTGGGGTGCGTGGGTGGCTCAGTTGGTTAAGTGGCCAACTTCAGCTCAGGTCATGATCTCGCGGTCTGCGAGTCTGAGCCCCTGTTGAACATTGTGCTGATAACTCAGAGCTTGAAGCCTGCTTCCAATTCTGTGTCTCCCTCTCTCTTTCTCTCTCTCTGCCCCTCCCCTAGTTGTGTGCATTCTCTCTCTCAAAAATAAAAACATTAAAAAAATGTTTTTAAGTTTCCCAGTACAAAAGTAATAAGTTTTTGGTGGAGGGAAAGGTAGCTCTAATACTACCTCTTGTCTGTCCAGTCTCTTTTGTTCGTATTTTTATGTAGCATGCTCACAAAGGCAACAATTTTATTTTCAACTCTGAGTTTTTAGAGAACGTTGTAGCATGAATATTTTTCATGTGGTTACAGAGTCTTGTTGAATATTTTTAGTGACTACATGATATCGTAGGAAACAGCTCAAGGCTCTTACAGAAATACTCTTTTCCTGTACTTGCTCTGACTTGTTTCACCTAACTCACCCAACAGAAACTTTTCCCCTCATAGTTCTGGAGGCCAGAAGTCTAGGGCCAGCAGCAGCGGGCCCAACTCTACACGTCAGCAGTACTGTGCTCCCTCCAGAGGCCCAAGGGGATGATCCTTTCCTCGCCTTCTCTAGCTTCAGTTGCTGCCAGTGTTCCTTGGCTTGTGGCCACATCACACCAGTGTTCAGGGCCAGCATCTCCAAATCTCTCCCTCCTCTGTTGTCACACCATGTTCTCCTTATCTGCACATGAAATCCTCCTCTGCCCCACTCTTATAAGAGACAAACCAAGAAATAGACTCTTAACTCTACAGAACAAACTGATCGTAACCAGAAGGGAGGTCGGGGTGGGGGATGGGTGAAATAAGTGACGGGGATTAAAGAAGGCACCTGTCGTGATGATTACTGGGTGATGTATTGTACACCCGAAACTATTAAAACGCTGTATGGTAACTAACTGAATTGATATATAAACTTAAAATCAATACTTCTCTCCGTATGTATATAAAATATAATATATATTATAAAGAATCATTTATAATGCATATATTTATTTTATGTGTATTATATATTTACACATATATTATATATATATATTTATTTAAAAAATATATACATACACACACAGGTTATTGGTTCTGTTTCTCTGGAGAACGCTGAGTATCACAGAGGAAATAGAAAACATGTGAATTGGGAGTAATTCCTAATTGAATCAATACATAAAAATACTAAGAGGGGAGCCTGGATGGCTCAGTGGGTTAAGCAATTGACTCCTGGCTTCGGCTGAGGTCATGATCTCACAGTTCATGAGTTTGAATCCTGCATCGGACTCTACACTGACAGTGTGGAGACTACTTGAGATTCTCTCTCTCTCTTTCTGACCTCTTCCTCCTCCCTCTCTCTCTCTCTCTCAAAAATAAGTAAATAAAGAAAACAAAAAAATAGTAAGAAATGCAAAGAGTTGACCAAAAGTGATTGATAAACCATAACTTGTGATTTGTCGATCACTGTCGCAAAAGAAAACTTTCATTAATGTCATTGATTACAAATGTGCCATCAGGAGCGCCCATCGAGGAAGGTTCCAGAGCCGGGTCGGAGGAATTTCCCAAGAGGCTGGACCTGCAGGTGGACCTCTGTGTTTCGGTTTTTGCTGCAACTCGCAGCGTGATGAGAACAGAATAAATTCCAGTTTATCCCAAGTGTTTTTCTAATGGGCACATTATCCAGTGACTCACAGAATATGGTCCCACCTAATGCTTGTGGTGAGGCCACTTATGGGGTTCCCTGCTATTTCACCACCATATAAACCGTGATAATTTTAGGCTCGTTTAATGTTGATGACGACTTTCAGGAGCAGGGCTAAAAGTTTGCACCGTGAAGCTTGGCCCCTGAGCGAGCAGGAGCTGCGGTGTGTGAGCCTTCCCCTACCTTCTCATGAGTGGTAGCTGTAAAAAGTCCATTTCTCTGGCTGGTCTAATTTAGGGTGTATATAATACAGAAGGTGCACTTAAAAAAATAACAACTTCCACTCTGTATAAAGCTTAATGGCTTTCTCTGGTCTTTGGATTCATCTTCACAATACTGTTTAAAATGCAGTCATAACTTTAATAAGATACATATTAGAAATCGGTTGAGGTTTTTTTCCCCCATTCCATATGCACCTGAGCTCTCATATACCAGGATGTATTTTCTTCCAAACACTTTCCCCAGCTTCCTCATTTTGCTGAAAAGAGACAGTGAGGATTAGCAAAACTACTTAGGTAAACTTTCCCTGGGTACCAGCTTTGTGCCCAGGGCCAGGTGGGGATGGGCGAGCTGCCCCCCCGGCAACTCAGGGTCCAGCAAGTGGGCTGCAAAGGCAGGTCAGGAGCAACGCAAGGCCAGAGGAAGCACTGGGGAGAAAGGGCTTTCATTTTCCCAGTGTGAACATGGCATTCCTGTCTTTTTCTTTTTTCTTAAAAAATTTTTTTAAATACTGAGAGACAGAGCATTAGCAGGGGAGGGGCAGAGAGAGAGAGGGAGACACAGAATCTGAAGCAGGCTCCAGCTTTTGAGCTGTCGGCACAGAGCCCGACATGGGGCTTGAACTCATGAACCGTGAGATCATGACTTGAGTTGAAGTTGACCACTTAACTGACTGAGCCACCCACGCACCCCTCTTTTCTTTAAAAAAAAATTTTTTTTTAATGTTTATTGTCAGGAGAGGGGCAGAGAGAGAGGAAGACACAGAATCTGAAACAAGCTTCAGGCTCTGTGCTGTCAGCATAGAGCCCCACACAGGGCTTGAACTCTCGAACCATGAGATCATGACCTGAGCCGAAGTTCAACGCTCAACCACCCAGGTGCCCTGTTCATGTCTTCTTCTAATAAGCGAGGCTGTTTTGCCTGATGGTGAAGTTTTGACTCAGACTGGCATTGCCACTTGAGTCTGGCAAGTTAATGACTAGTCTGTGCCTCTGTCCCTCATTTGAAGACTGGGGGGAAGCAATAGTCCTGATGTTGTACTGTATCCATTGTAAGGCTCAAATGCCAGCCTACTAGGTGGAAAGCAACTGGAACACGGAGGATATGGCCCTTAGGCTAAATTAGCATCACTGTTGCTCTACTCATAGCCAGTGCCCACACATCAGATAGGTGAGCCGATCAGAACAGGGTAAGGGTACAAAGTGAGAACTGTCTGCACCCCGCACCTTGAGCTCTCCACTGTCCCAAGTTTGGTGGCCATACTTTCATCTCTTCCAGGAGAGAAACATGCCCAGAAATATTGTTTTTTGTAAGTGGATATTATATGCTTAAAAAACCCAGTGTCCCTTTTTTTACTTTAATTTTTGCTTCTTTTTCTCCTGGCCTTCTGCTCCTGGGTTGTTAATGTGAACATTGATGAGGCATCTTCTACACCTTTCTTGATGCTTTTAGGATGGATGCAATCCTGAGATTGAGAGGCTCATTTCTTTTCTTTTTTTTTTTTTTTTTTCTTTTTTCTGCGAGTATGTGGGCTTTATTTCTTCTGGGGAACTGAACAGTATAAACCCGAAATATCTCTAAATCAACTTGCAACAGAACTAACACATTCTTTTTAGTCAATGTATAATATTCCACAGTTCTACTATTCATTCAACCGTTCTGTCATTGATGGGCACTCACTTTGCTTGTGTGTGTGTGTGTGTGTTGTATGTGTGTGTGTGTGTGTGTGTGTGTACATAAAAATCTCATAATAAGAATACTGGAGTTTTGATTTCTAGGGATAGTTTTGCTAGAATGGGGTTGTGAAGTGTTTGCGATGGTGGATTGAGGGGCCATTGGAAATAATCAAAGGTGGAGACACTATCTCATAAAGGAGCCAAATAACTCCTGTCCAAATCAACCAATAAATATTGAAATGGGCTCAGATACATCCAGAGTTTGGCAGAGCTGGACTCAAAGCAGGGCTTTTGGCTCATGGTCTACTGCTCTTTCTCCATTTCCACTTGGACAGAGGAAGTGATATTTGAACTTAGTCTTGATGGGTGGCCAGAATATAGAAGGTAGAAAAGAGGGCAAAGGTATCACAGGTAAGGCAAATAGCATGGACAAAGGTCATGCTGGTGTAAAGCTGCACAGTATATAAAGGAATAGTGCATTTTTCTTACTGCCTAAGCCCAGAGTTTTAGCGGTATGCTTAAGATGGGGGTTGTGAGCAGGTGAGACCAGATGGGTAGGAGGAAGGGACCATGGTCAGGAGTTTTGACATTCTTGGACAGACTATGGGGACGTGTCAGACTTTAAGCCAATTTTTATCTGGTGACTGTTTGTGGGGAAATCCCTCGGGAAACAGGCAGCAGAGCACTTGGAGGTGCAAGCCAAGGGAGACAAGGTCGAAGTCCAGAGGTAGAGACATGGGGACTTCCCAGAGGAAAGGTCCAGCACTTGAAGATCACATGCTCAAGATATTGACCATCTTGAGCACTTGGTGGGATCTCAGCAAATATTGAAAGAAGGCCTCTTTCAAGGGAAACTGGTAATGGACGGGCAGGAGTCAAGTATGGATATTGATGCTGAGTCATTGCCAAATTCCAATGCCATTGTCTGGGGCAATCACTCAAGAAGGAGATACCATGGTGGCCTTTAGCCCCACTGCTTTGGAAATGTCTCCCCAAACTCTAAAGGATTACCCTGATCTCACATTTATGAAGTAGGATCTGTTACATGAGGGACTATCTTTTATAGCCTTGTGCTCTTGGCAATGAACAGCCATCTCAAGTTCCCAAGAAGAAAGCTGTGGCTCTATTATGAAATTAATTTTCCATTGACCCAGGTCCAGAAGGCTGTTTGAAAGATAAGTGTTGATTGATGTGCATATGAAGCCTGCATCCAGCTTTGCAAAGTACAAAATCTGCAAATCTGCAAGTAGAAAGAGTCCTTCTGGAAAAAATATTAATACTGTACCTTGGTGTTACTGGGTGATTGCTTTTCAGCACCTGGGAGGACTTTTAAATGAACAATTCCTATTTATATCTTCCCCCAAATAGTACTGGAACTGCCAGGCATCTTATAAAAGTTTGGAACAGGCCTGCATCGCTGGGGTCATAACTTGATTAATCATATAGAAAGCGCAAGCCCAGGCGTATTACAATTATAGAAGAATCGCGTCCCAGATGGGCCAGGCACCTGAAATGAGTGAACATTGAAATCCCAGGGGTGATTCTGAAAACAAAAATGTAAGGGATGAACGCAGAGGACAATATTAAAATCTATGGCATGAGGCGAATTTGAGAAAGAATTGAGAAATGAAAGACAAGAAGAGACGGACAGCGAGTGGACCCTGAGGACGCATTTCCATAGCAGCAGGCAACTGAGAGGAGAGGTACGAGAGAGAACAGAGTAGTCCAATGAGAACAGAAGCAAAAATGCACACATCAGAGACTCTGGAGGAAGTGGAAACTGGAGAAGGCCTTGGAGGTACTGAGTAAACTGTTTCTACCTCCTACTCTTACAAACTAGGAAACCTAACCATCAATCCTGAAAGTCACCCCAAAGCCCAGATCCCAGAATCTGGTGCACACTTCCTGGTTCTCTCTGTGCCTGTGTGAGGGACCGTGTGGGGCATTAGGTGCACATACTTTCTGCCTCTATTTGCCACAAACATTGAAATGAGACCAGAGGTTCTGTGGAAGACTGAGGCACAAATACTGATTCGAGGGAAGAAATACATCTTTTGAGACAGATGCAGGAAGTACTTGTTTTGTTTTGCTTTTGTTTGGATTTACAAACTGGTTTAGGAAGGTGTTTGAGGGTGTAGAGCCTCACAGTAATGGGAGAGATAATAGTTACAGCACCAAGATGTCCATGTCCTGATCCTTATAACCTGTGAACCTGTTAGCTCATGTGGAAAAAATGACTTTGCCAATGTGATTAAAGTTTAGTTAGGACCTTAGAGGGGGAGATTATCTCAGATTATCCAGTTGGGCTTCATCTAACCCTAGGAGTTTTCAAAAGCAGAGAACTTTTCTTGGTTACAGAGAGCCAGAAAGATAAAGTCCAGGAAGGACTTGGCCCAACATTGCTGGCTTTGAGGATGGAAGAAGGGGCCATAAACCTAGGAAGGCAGGCAGCTTCTAGAAGGTGAAAAATCCAGGAAATAGATCCTTCCCAGGGCCTTCAAAACAAACACAGCCTTGCTAACATTTTAGCTTTATCCCAATGAGATCTTTGTAGGACTCTAAAGTCCAGAACTGCAAGATGATAAACCTGTGTTGTGTAAGCCACTAAATATGTGATAATTGCCGAAAGCAGCCACGGAAGACTAGTAATTCACCAACTGGCAGAGATAGAAGTGCATCGAGATGAGACTAACCATTAAGGCAAGAATATCCACCAAGATGAGACTATCTACCATGGCAGAAGTCCACCACCTGAGAACAGAATGATCAGAGTTCTGCCAAAATGTCATCTTAAGATTTGTCGTAGTCAGTTGAGTTGGCTATCACAAAATACTGTAGACTGGATGACTTACACAACACACATTTATTTCTCATAGCCCAGACTGTCTGGAGGCTGAGGAGTCCAAGATCAAGGTGGTGGCAGATTTGGTTCTTGGGAGAGCCCTCTTCCTGGCTTCCAGATAGTTTCTCTATCACTGTTTTCACATAGTCTCCTTCTTATAAGGACACGAATTCTGTCATGGGGTCCTACGTTCATGACCTCATCCAAACCTAATTTCCTTCCAATGTCCCCATCTATAAATACCATCACACTGGGGGTTGAGTCTTCAACATATGAGTTTGGGGGTGGGATACACAAACATTCAGTCTGCGGCAAGATTTTTGAAGCATTGATGGCAAAGATGAAAAGCAAAATAAAATAGAACCATTATTTAAATCCATAAGCAGGCTAATTTTTCTCACAGGTAGACATTAAATGTTGATTACAACTGGTCTAGTAAAATCTTTCTGAGACTTATTGCTTTTCACAGGATGGGGGTATGTGCTTAACCGACTGCTCGTTTTTGGGAAGACGGGTGTATCCTGGGAAGCTCACAGGCTGTCGTGGCTGAAGATATGGACAACTACATGAAGGATGTGTGTGGGCTAGTCATTGTTATAAGGAGAGGACCAAGAAAAGAAATGGGATCTGACCTGATGAAGCTCCACCTCGATTGCCTTCTTGGTGGTTGTGTTCATTAAAATACACAATAGCGGACGCAACTAACGCAATCCTGAATTTCAGCAGCTCAACTCAATTCACATTGATTTCTTAATTATGTAATGATTCATCAATTACCCTACTGTCAGTTTGGAATTGACTTTCTCATGATGATTCAGGGGCCTAGAGTCCTTCCATCTTGTGATTTTGTTCTTACCTAGGGCCTTGGAGGGCTTCATGTTCAACCAGTCATTGGGGAAAGATGGTGGAGAAGACACAGCAGCTCCTAAGCCTTAGCCATCATGACCCCAAGAGATATGTTACTTCCACTCACATTCCACTGGTGACAATCAGTCACATTGCCTTACCTACGTACAAGAGAGGTTGGGATATGCCTCTGCTCGAAGGAAGAGAGAACGGAAATCTTCGTGGGGACAGCCAGCCATTTCTGCCACTGCGGTCCAACACACTATGTGCTTTTAAGAGTCAGTAGTCTAGATGTGGGGAAATGTACTGATATTAGACTATCGTGTTCTGATAAAACTGTGCAGCTGGGAGCTGCAGGAAAAAGACCATTTTCTGGGTGGAGTGTGTGTTTTTCCCATCAAGTAATGGATATTCGTACTCTCAGTCACCCTGAAAGAGGCTGCTCATGGGAGAGGTTTGGCCTCAGACCAAAGACACAGAGAAACATCTTTCTCCCTCTGGGCCTGGACTAAGGTGCAGATGTGATTTTTATCTTAATGGTAAAAGAGAGTGGCTGCTGTCAAGGATAGACAGGTTGGAGTTAAGCAAGCTAATGTCTTTCAAGTGGCCAGGGGATTTGATGCAGACATGTGAGTCTTAAGGGTGCTCCTGTGTGGGAGAGGTTAGGGCTGTGCTTCCTTCCGTTTTTTTCCAAACCGTTAGTAAAGTCACATTAAAAGTTGTGAAATGGGGGGGCCTTGCGTGGCTCAGTCAGTTAAGTGTCTGACTTCAGCTCATGTCACATGGAACCCACTTTGGATCTCCTGTCTCCCTCTCTCTTTCCCTCCCTCCCTTGCTCACACCCTCTCTTTCTCTCAAAAAATAAATAAATATTTAAATAAAAATTTTTAAGTTGTGAAATGGTAACAGCTCCATCGTGTAAATTAAAGGAAGGACCCTTGTTATGGGCTGAGTCGCGCTTCTCCAAAATTCGTATGTTGAAGTCCTAACCCTCAGTATCTCAGTATGTGACCTTATTTAGAAATAAGGTCTTTAAAGAGGTAATTAGGTTAAAATGAGTCACTGGGATGAACCCTAATCCTCTATAATGGTGCCCTTATAAGAAGAGAAGGTTAGGACACAGCCATGCACAGAGGGAAGATCTTGTGTAGACACAGGAAGAAGTTGAAGCATCTATAAGCCAAGGAGAGGAGCCTCAGTAGAAACCAACCAAGGCAACACCTTGACCTCAGGCTTCTAGCCTCCAGAGCTGGGAGACAATAAATTTCTGTTGATTAAGCCCCCCCAGGCTTTGTTACAGCAGGCGCTCAGAAACTAATACAGCCTGGTTCGTGTGTGTAGCAGAAGGCAGGGGGGTAGGAAGGGTACACTCTCCAAAGCTGCAGCACTGGTGTTAGGGCAACCATTGGCAGGGACAAGTGATGCCCATTGGCAGTGACAATGTGGGAAGTAGCAGAAGGAACATCATGATGCTGGATCAGGAGGCCAGGCAGGTGAGCAGGGGCATCTTGCTTCTGAGAACACAAAACTCGTGACACTTTCTGGGAGGCTGAGTTCTTCTATTGCTTAGAGGCCCTGAAATCTTCCTGATATGTCATTTTGTTGGACACACACGGGACTCCTTTGGGAAGTTCAACCTGGTGAAGCCAAGCCTCACGTGAGTCGCAAGAGAATGAATGTTCTAGAGCTAACTGCTTCAATGGAACTGACAGTATAGTTTGAATCCTGAACTCCCCCCTCTTCCTATATGAGTCCTTTATTTAACCTCCATGAACTTGGCTTTCTCATCTGTAAAACGCTGACAATAACGGTTCTTGAATGAATATAATATAATAAAATAACACAGTCCTCTCATTAGCCGTAAGTGCAATGCAATGCTGTGAGGCTCTCGGTACTGGGCTTGGCATAAATTATGTGCCCAATAAATGGGAGCTGCTGTGTTTATTACAGAAAAACACTCCCTATTGAGAGGAACACAGTCCCCCAGGCCTGGGTCCGTTTTCTGAGGGTCAGAACAGATTTATATGAAGGACATTGGCCATTTGCGTGTTGGGGAGAGGTTTGGCTGGCTCTTTGACAGATTTGGCCCTGATTGGACCCCCTGTGGAATGAAAATGACTTCAGAGAGGGAACAAGAAGGTAGAGCTACACATGACCCATGCTTCCCTTCTGTCTCAGATACTAGTCGTACTGCTCCAAGTCTGAATTCGGGCAGCAGCATTCAGTAGAGTCACATGCCAATGCCCTCCTGTATTCTGTTTCGAAAGGTTTGCACCATTTCCGAAGGAGACTCTATGCCCTGGAGCATAAGTGTGTCAGCCATGACCAGGAAGAGGATTCTTGAAGCCAGACTACAGAAGGAGAGTTCCCCAGCATGGTTAGCTGTCTATACTATTTACTGTGTCTAGGATCCATAATGATACGCGGGAACCCAAAGTGCATTTTTGTGGGGGAGGGGGGTAGGGAATAGTATCCAGTCTCTGAGCACAGAACAGTTATTCAGTAAGTATTCAATTTCTTGTTTGAGTTCCCTGTCATCTCCTCCCACCGTCTCAGACCTCAAGCCTTTCAATGTTGTTGCCTTTTGCTCTTTAAGCTGATGGCATTCAGGAAACTTTTAGAAAATTTGGAACAGGATCCCTGACATGCACACTGAACTGGTCTGTGCCTGATTATGCACAGGCAGCCGCACCTCGCAGATGCCTCTGGGATCATAACATTCTGTTATGAAGTCAGACTTTGAAAGAGTTGAAGTCAAGTGGCAAAGTCAGTGGCTGTCAACAGCCCAAGTCAAGACCTGAGCGAGCGGGGTTTAACTGGGGGAGGTGGCTCTGGGAAGTCCCTAATGGCTTTATCTGGGATTGGGGAGAAGGGTGAAGGAGGAGAAGGAGCCAGGAGGTCACAAAAGTGGGAAACCAGCACCCGGGGCTGAGGCTCTAAGTCACACACCTTGTTATCTTGGCTCTGCCCCCAGGCTTGGTCTGATGTCTCAGCTTCCATCTTGTTCCCAGAGTCTCTGACTTGTCTGTGTGCTCTGTCTCCTTAGCCCTGGGACCTTCCATCATCCTTTTTCAAGGTGTGCTCCTGAACTTCCACCCAGAGAGGTGGGTCGGTAGGTGGGGTTGATAAAATTAGAGCAGAAGTATCAAAATGGCTACTGAGCTGGGGATCACAAGTGGCCACTCAGCAGACATATTACAAATGCCCCATTTCATCAGCTTTGAGAGTGGACACGATTTTTATCCTCATTCTCTAAATAGGTAAACTGAGACTGAGAGAACCTAAGTGAATTAGTGGAAGTCACACAGCCCATACATGGTGGAAATTCAAATGCAGGACTGTTTGGGTCCAAAGCTCATTTTGTTTTTCATACCGCAGCGGCCCACCATTCTGAAAGGAAAAGCATGAGGATCTCTGGAGGAGGTATTTCAGGAAATGTATGTGTATGCATGTTTGTGTTCCTATGTGTGCGTATGTGCACACGCCTGTGTGTGCAGGTGTTTGCACACACATGCCTCTACGTCTTACTTAGGGACAGAAAGAAGGAAGTAAGAGATGAAGGTGGAAAGTCAAATAGGGTTGAAACTAAAAAGGATTTTTATTTTATTTTATTTTTTTTAATGTTTTTTTTTTTTAATTTATTTCAAGGAGAGAGAGAGAGAGACAGCGTGAGCAGGGGAGGGTCAGAGAGAGAGGGAGTCACAGACTGAAACAGGCTCCAGGCTCTGAGCTGGCAGTCAGCACAGAGCCCGACGCGGGGCTCGAAACCACGAACCGTGAGATCATGACCTAAGCGAAAGTCGGACGCTTAACCGACTAAGCCACCCAGGCGCCCCTAAAAAGGATTTTTAAAGTCCTTTTCATTAAGTGGAAGGTGAAGAGTTTGAATTTCATTCTGCACAAGATGGCCTCATAGGAAGAAGTAATGAACCCCGTGAGGAGAGAGGAGGAGCAGAAGAATCTCCTGCTTGGGATTCTCTCTCTGGAGGACCCTGCTGTTTAGCCTTTTGGGTGGGGATGGAGAGGGAGGGCGGGGAGGCTGAACACCATGGTGGATGTTCCCAGAAGGCTTCTTGTTATCTAACCACTCGCCTCCCCCGCCAATATTCTCTGAGTGTGAGTCTCCACTCCTCATGATGTCAGAAACTGCCAAATACTCTTTCAAATCCTCTACAAAACTTAGATAGAGTTGATTTTTAGGTTGATGCTGCACACACAGCAGGGACCCAAGGAACACTCGTTGTCAAAATAGCACATGTCAATTGTTCTTCCCTTACGAACACATCATAAGCTGTTGTCATAGGTATACACGTTCCATATGAATTACGAGAGAAGGAAGGTGATAAATCTTTTATAAGGAAAAATTTCCTTCTGCGCACTGACAGTTGTTAATCCTTTAGCAAGTGTGTCCTAAGTAAACTTAGAGATTTCCCAGCCCTCAAAATTAGCAATATCAGAAAAGTCTTGTTTTGTTTTTTGTTTTTGTTTTGCTTTTATTTCATTGTTTTATTTTTTCTGTTTCATACTAAATGAAGCTCTTCGATAAAGGCCATAAAAACCCAGGGAAATCTTGGCTCCTTATCCTAACTCGGTTGTTTTCAAATAGAATTTTATATCAAATACACTGCAGAATTCATGCATGAGTGCCAAATTCCAGAATCTGCCTACTATCTCTACATTTTCAACACTGAGATTCAAGTTCTTGGGAACTCAGTTATCTCAAACACACCTAGAAAGAAAAGGTGGTGTTTATTTTATTTATTAATGTAATTCAACTTATTTATATCCCAAATCATCCCATCAAGGATCTGAGGGCTTGTGCAAAAACACTTCGGATGAACTGGTAACCTAAAAGTCAAATTTAAAAATCAGAACCAGGGTAAGTCAAAATTAAAACAGGAAATCAGAGTTTGGAGAAAAATGGGATGCAAATATCTGGGCTCCAAGAAACTACTTCTGACACTGCAAGATGGCAGCCTTTGGGGCAAACCCAGCGTAGCTGCATCAGGTTGTGTCCATGTAGTGTTTAAAATCAGCGGGGAGAAGACTATTTTAGTACAGAAGAATTTAGGAACGCTAACAAAGAGGATATATGGACTTCGTTCAACCCAACTATAAACCCAATTTTGGTATTGGATATGGCAGTTCTGAGTATAAGTTAAGCATTAGGGGACATTAAGGAATTATTGTTAATCTTGTTAGGTCATGACAATAGTATCTAAGATTTAAAACCACCTGCTGGAGTGCCTGGGTGGCTCAGCCGATTAAGTGGCCAACTTTGGCTCAGGGCATGATCTCACGGTTCATGGGTTCAAGCCCCACATCGGGCTCTGTGCTGACAGCTCAGAGCCTGGAGCCTGCTTTGGATTCTGTGACTCGCTCTCTCTCTGTTCTTCTCCTGCTCACACTCTGTCTTTCAGAAATAAATAAACATTAAAAATTTTTTAAAAACCCCAACAACCAAAAACACCCCCATGTGCTATCTAAGATTTACTTTAAATTACACAAGATTAGGGGCCCCTGGGTGGCCCAGTCGGTTAAGCTCCCGATTCTTGATTTCAGCTGAGGTCATGATCTCATGCTCATGAGATTGAGCCTGGCATCAGGCTCCACGCTGGGCATGGAGCCTGCTTGGGATTCTCCCTCTCTCTCTCTCTCTCTCTCTCTCTCTCTGCACCTCCCCCACTCACACTCTTTCTAAATAAATAAGTAAATAAATTACAGAAGCAAAAGTTAAAAAAATAAAGAATCGGTAAATAAGATCAGCAAAATGTTGACCATCTTTAAGCCTGAAGGATGGGTATATGAAGGTTCATTATATGTATTTTTGTATGATTGAAATTTTCCATAATTAATATTTTTCAAAAATGTAAACTATATGACTGCCTTGGGATAGGTGTGTTGCTCTCTAACTTAACAGTCTCCACCCCTCACTCTCCCTACGGCTTCCCCCCGTTAGGCAGACTCAGACTCTCCACTTAATTACCTGCCCTGCCCGCTTTGTTCCACTGATGAAGATTCCTATAGTCAGAAAGGGGAGACATAAGCAGTTGTTGAGGAATAAACATACTGACCAGTTCCTCCACTGGCAAGGGCTTGCCCAGCACTTCAGAGCAAATGAGATTTCTTCTCCAGAGCGTCATGTGGGCTGCAGTGGTGTTGACAGCATTCAGTACAACCATATGTCTTGCCCAGCGTCCAGGAGGGAGCAGCCCCTCACCCCCACTTTGGGGACCAGTGAGCACATGGTTCCAGGACTGACAGCCATGTGTGTGCCGCTGTACTCCAGCACCACTCAGCAAGGATCAGAAGGAAGTGACCAGTCCTGTCTTAGGAAAGCACTTCCGTGTGGGCCCACAGCTGCGGGATCTGGGTAGGCAGATTTTCAATGGGCCAGCCGGGTCCCAAGAACGAACATGGAATATTGGGGAATCGAGAAGAGTGGATGGGGGGGGGACACATTCATCAGACACCCCCCTGTAAGCATCACTTGCTATTGTAGGATGAATAGTGGCCCCCAAAAGATGTGGTCAGGTCCTCAGCCTGTATCTGTGAGTGTGATGTCATTTGGAAACAGGGTCTTTCCCAAGAACGAACATGGAATATTGGGGAATTGAGAAGAGTGGATGGGGGGGGGGGACACATTCATCAGACACCCCCTTGTAAGCATCTCTTGCTATTGTAGGATGAATAGTGGCCCCCAAAAGATGTGGTCAGGTCCTCAGCCTGTATCTCTGAGTGTGATGTCATTTGGAAACAGGGTCTTTGCAGATACAGTCAAGTTGGAATGAGGTCATACTGAAGAGCGGGTGTGTGTTGGGGGGGGGATGCTGACCAATCACTGGTGCCCTCATAAAATGAGGGAAACCTGGACACAGGGGTATACCCACAGGGAGGACAGAGGCAGAGATTGGAGCGATATGCCTCCAAGCCAAGGATTGCCAACAGCCACCAGGAACCAGGAGGGAGCGCGCCTGAAAATAACCCGGGAACGTATTGAAAGTTCAGATTCCTGCAGCTCTCTCTAACCGCTGACTCAGAAGCCTGGGGTGGGTGGGGCGCCAGAACTTGTGACTTTCCAAAGGCCCCAGGGCTGCCCTTGACGGTGGCTGGGCAATGGCTCTCGTAGCAATATGGACCCAGGTGAATTGTTGTAGCCGGAAACTATTCTTCCTGGACTGACACTGGCCGGGAGTCACCTTTTAAAGAGACAGCTCCATACTTGGGCTTCATATCCACATGGCCAGCCTGAGAGCAATCAAATGTATAGGATGAAAATGGCATGTGCTTCATTTTCCGAGCAAATGAGGGGCTTATGCAGTTTGAGTGTTTTCAAGTAAAAATTCCCTAAACCCTGCAAAAAAAAAAAAATGTTGAATGACATGTGAAAAGGATAGAGGCAGAATCTGCGGGGTTGAGGGTTTCTTCTCCTTTTTTTTTAATCTGTCACTTAGCAACGACATATGTATGGCTAACAGTTGGAGTAATCTTTGAGTTGGCAACGGGGAATTGTTAGAAAGTTTAAATTTGTGTTTTATCATTGTTAGCGGTGTTGTAGCAAATCGTGTAAGGTACAATATGTGCATTCTGCTGTTTTGGAAGGGAGACATTTTAAGTCAGAAATATTTGACTGTAAACATATTTTGCACTGAACCCTATTTTCCTTCTACATGGAAGAAAAACCAAAGCTTACCTAAGCACCGTTAAGAAACCTAGTTAATCAGCACTATAGGATTAAGGGGAAAATGTTCTTCAAAAATAGTTTACGAAAGTTTTAATTACACACACAATCATAAAATGCTCAGTAATTGCTGCATATTGATTCCTTTTTTTTTTCTGGAAATGCTAAAACTATTTCAATATACACAGAATCAATAAACATAATTAAAATATGAGCTCATCAAAACAGTAATTAAATGTACTTAACAGCTTTTGTGGCTTTTCCCCATATGGTTACTGTGGGAGTGTGAATCTGGCGCGCTAGATAAATGTAACAAAATAAAGTGAAAGCCTCGGAAAAGATTACTGTCGTATCATAATACAATAAAACCCGGCTCTGCGGCAACTTGCGCTAAATCAAAAAGTTGACAAAAGGAGTGATGTATGCAATTATTATACATTTTGGGGCTGTTTTCTCTTTATACGAGATTAACCCTATCATGGCCTGCATTCAGAAGGAACAGCGAAATCCTCCAACATGAAAGGAATTGGGGGAGAGCGCCCTGAATTCTTACTATGTCAGTTCTCCTTTTAGGGTGTTGCTGGAAGAGAGTTGGATTCCCGCGCCCCACCCCCCAACACCGCCATCTGTGTGCAGCAGCGCACGCGCCAAGTCACGTGACTCCAAAGCCTTAGATCTCAGGGTCTGAGTTACGATTTGTGAAGATGGGTTTTGCCCCGCCAGCCCTTCGTCTCAGAAGCTCATTATTAAAAAGGTAAATGCAATCTGACTGTGACCTTCCAGGAGAGCGCAGTCCATGTGGCCCGGAAATGGTGTTGAAGCACCATGCGGGAGCTGAGCTCTGTCTTCAGCCGGTTTCCTGCAGAAGAGGACCCTGACTTGACTGTAGGAGTTTATATGGGATCCCTTCTTAGGAAGCATGAGCAGGGGAGGGGAAGTGAGACAGGGAGGGAGGAAGCCGGTGGAAGGTGCATTACCCCAAGGGGCAGCTGGTGCTCAATCCCGTTGAGAAAGAGGAGAGTTTAGAAAATCTCTGAGTTGCCCCGTCTGAGGAACGAGGAAGTTGGGGAATTGATACTCCAGCCTCCATCTGACTTTGCCTGACGGCATTAACCCCCTGGTCCTTCTAAGCTGGCCCCCGTGCTGGCTGAGGGAGAGCCCCCAGTGGTGGATTTATGAACACTTGCAGCCAGATGCCACTGGTATGTTCTAGAGTAGCAACCACCGAGTGATCTGGGAAACCCAGGGCTTCCACCATTCAATCTGTGGGAGGCTGAAAATACCCTCCAGATAAACCTTAAGTCCTAATCCCTGGAATCTGTGAGCGTTACCTTATGTGGTAAAAACATTGCTGCTGTGATTCAATTAAGACTCTCGAAGTGGATGTGTTATTCTGGATTAGCTGAGTGAGACCCAAATGCAATTCTAAGTATCTGTATGAGGGAGAGGCAGAAGGAGAGACGTGATGGAAGAGAAGGAGGCACAGTGACCTCAGGGGCAGAGCTGGGAGTGATGTGGACGCCAAGGAATGCTGGCAGCCACCTGAAGCTGCAAGAGACAGGAATGGAACCTTCTCGAGAGCCTCTGAAGAGAGCGTGGCCTCTGAGACACCTTGATTTCAGCCCAGTGATGCTGATTTCAGACTTCTGGTTTCCGAAACTGGGAGAGAAGACAGTCCTGTTGTTTTAAATCACCAGGCAGGGGTAGTTTGTTACAGCAGTGACAGGAAACTAATAGAAGATCCTGGGAAGAAAAGGTTCTTTGCAAGAGGAAGGATGATGGTGGAGAAGAAACAGAGCCAGTGAGCACATGGGGTCATCTATAAGAAACCGACATCCATTTCAACACCACCCCGGCTTCCTGCTTCCTTCTCTCCTTTCCTTACTTTCTGCAAAATCTCTTGCAAAATGTTGTTTTTCTCAGCAGGTTCCTCTGCCCTAGATGACTGGACCTAGTTCTTTCCTTAGTTGGAATTTCTAAGATGCAGCTGCTCTTATTCTGCATTTCCCTGTACCTTGTCTGGATTCTCTTGAGGCTTTCTTTTGTGTTTTTAATTTAAAGTTTATTTTTGAGAGGAAGGAAGGGACAGAGAGAGAGGGAGACACAGAATCTAAAGCAGGCTCCAGGCTCCCAGCTGTCAGCACAGAGTCCGATTCAGGGCTTGAACTCATGAACTGTGAGATCATGACCTGAGCTGAAGTCGGACGCTTAACCGACTGAGCCATACAAGCGTCCCTTTTGAAGCTTCTACAGGCACACTTGGACATGTACCATGTGCTCTCTTCTCTCTCTGGACATACCTGTTATAGAATTCCTCTTGGGGTACGGTTGTGGTCACTGGACTTGGAACCCATCTATTTCTCTACACTGTATGGAGGAAATATACTGGGTTGCCTCCAAAGAGTCAGTGATTAGATTTGGCTCTTAAAGTTGAAGAACTACCTCATCTCTGAAAATTAAAGACAACAACTAAGGAAGGAAAGTGCACGAAAAAAATAAACTCTGAAACTTCTCGATGATTTTGGACTTGGGACACAGATGGGAGTTTCTCTTGTGCCAAGAAATCCATTGAACAGCACCAGCTGTGGGGTAAAGAAAATTGGATAGACTCACACATCACAGTTCACGGGAGGAGCTTATTAAGGAAGGAGGGGAAAGTTTTGCAGATCGGTTGCTTTCTCAGTGAATCCTGTGGCCAGATGAAAAGCCCAAGACTACATCTGCAGGCTTATTGTACTTGCATTAATATTCATGCAGGAATGATCTAGAACACTGTTCCCTCTGATTTTTTAGCAGTGTGGTAGGTCTAGGGGAGATAAATTTCTTTTGTGTTAAGGAGTGTGTGCTGCGTTACTTTTGAGCTTTATGAGGATTCATTTTAAAAGAGCACAGGGAGTGAAAATATTCAACCTTATGCAAGGGTAGGATTCCAAATGTTGTACAGTTGGTAAGGCCAGAACTGACTAGTGTGAACAGCCACCATCCTGGAGCCCTGCTGTGCCAGGTGTTAACTTGTTACTGGCTGGATCGTTGAGAGGTCTGGAGGATGCTGGGGTGGCTGAAAGTGCTGGGGGGGAGGGGCAGGGGCATGGCTATGTACGGCATGGCCGTAGCCCCCACCATATGATGGATAAAAAATACTAAGCCCTCTTCTCCTCTCTTCCTAACGAGGGAAGTAAAACAACATGATAGAAATTCATTTATTTGATGGATGCTCTATGAGCCTACTATGTGCCAGGCATCATGTTACCCCTGTGCCAGACGTATGGAAACTTTGCCAACTGAACAACCGGAGAGCGAGTGGGAAAGTGTCGTAATTATTTGTGTGAGATGTCCAAGAGCTTGTCTTTTTTGGGACTTCTGTAGCTGTAAGTGGTGAAAAACTTAACGCCAACTGCCTTAAGTAAAACAGAAAGAGGGGAAGGGGATTTGTTGGCTCAAAGGACAGAAGTGTTTAGGAATAGATGCTGCTGGGTACAAGGGACAGTGTGGTATCTCACGCATGTGCACATGCCTGTGTGCGCACGCACGCACAATTGGGTGTGCATGCTTGTGTGTGCGTGCACACATGCACATTGTGTGCACATGTGTGTTCACACGTGCGTGTTTTCCCACTTGCCCTCTTTTGGCTGATATCCTCTTTGGGTTGCCTGCAAAACGGAGCCTGAGACAAGGACTGAATTGCAAGTAGCTAATTGGGTGGGGGGGTCCCCACAAAGTAGGTGTGGGGGAGAGGGAAATGAAACAGGGAGAAAAGCCAGCATGTGTCGCAGTGATGAGCTGAATCCCACAGTGGGTAGGGAGGCCTCAGTCCTGCCGGGGTGCCCTGGGAAGAACCAGGGAGAATTCAGAATTTCTACAGAATTTTCCAAAATGGAGGATGGGGGTGGGGCTAGGACATTTATCCACAGATTTCCCCTTCTCCCAGTGGCTGAGGTTTACTCCCGGGGACATTAGGACGCCCATACTTTCAGGCTGTGCTTGTGGGTGTCTGACACATTTGACATAAGACACCGTAACAGGTATGTGTCCACTGCAGTTGCACTAGGAACAGGTGGGCCGGGGAGATGGGGCCTGATGTGTGATACGCATCTGCTAAGCTAGGCTTTCCAGGGCGGGCTTTGGTTTAAGGGTCCATGTGGCAGGGCAGGGGCTCCTGTCACAATGCATCCACAGGGAACAGAAGATTTCCAGATCAGGGGGAAGGCCAGCCGAGTCAGGGCCCCTCTCGTTCGTTAGCATAGAACCTAAGTCCTGAGCTGCTATGTAACAATTTCAGAATGTCACCCAGATTTTAAATTTAGAATCATTCACCCTCTACACCAAGCTCTGGATTTGTTTTAGTCTCTTTTAAGTATCGGCCACCTTTCATAGACCTTTACTGATGATCCACGGTGCACCTGAGGGCTCCTGTGAATTCTCTGACTTCAATATAGCCCAGTTATGGGTTCAAGGAATAGTGATGAGGAAATCTGTAATTAAGGAACAGTAAGCCAACTTGCTTCTAAAACTCCAAAGTGGACATGTGAGTAGCCCCCTTTGAAAAATCCTCACTGTGCTGCATTTGTGTTCCTGTAAGGTGTATTGTAAGGTTTAAATGTCAGGTCAGGTTGGAACATTTGTTGTATATTGGAAAAGAATGAGGTGAAAATTGCCGGGTTTGGCCTCTCATTGAAGCTTTGTTTGTTCGTTGGGGTTACCTGCCTGGCTCCAAAGTATAACGTGACTCTTCTGGCCTGGTTCTATTTTAATGTCAACCTTACTCACAGTGAAGGTCTCTGTGGGGCCTCGACTGCCCCCCACCCCCACCCCGGCTTCCTCCCAACCACTCCGAGCTGCAATTCTAGTAACCTTTAGAGCCTTAGACCAGGAACCCCTGAGGCTGTTTTTCCCTAGAGGTTCTAGAGAAGTCAGCCAATGTACAGGATGTCAATTACCCTGATCAATATATATATATTTTTCCCTTCATAACGTTTTGGGTTTGGGGAGAAAGAGGGGTGTTAGTCAGAATTCAGGGAGGAGTTGCTGCTTTTGGCTGAAAGGATCCAGGCAATTGTCTCAGCTCCTCCTTGAATTGGGTCTCTGTTGACAGAGTCTGCTAATATTCTTCAGGCCTCTAAGGTCAAAATCGTTGCTTTGTGCCTCTTACTTTTGTGTGCCCGGCTGTTTGTGAGAAATAGATTTTCCAGATGGACCGCAGGCTGCAGAGCCTCACTGGTGGCGTAAGGGACTCTTCAGCTGTGTTTTACCTACTGCCAAGAGCCGGTACCAGAGTGCGGCTCCCCACCCCCACCCCGCCTCCCACCTTCTTTTTTTCTTTTCTTTCCCTCCCGTGGGAGAAGGTGGTGGAGCTCAAAGTTCTGGGCTCTTATTCTGCGTCGGGGCATTCCTGAAGACCAGATGTGCCATGATACTCTCTTTCATCCCCAAAATCATTCAAGGTGAGGGGTACTTTCTCAAAAAAGAAAACCCTGAATTAATCTCTTGGTACCAATACCTTTTCAAATTTGTTTCTGGACTTTTATTAACTTTTACTTCAAACATAATAGTCTAAGGGCTATGAAAGCCCACGGAGAAACTTGAGTGAACACCTACTATATCTTGGAGCGGTTATAATTTATATCCTGTGAGGAATGGCTCGTTGAAAGTGCATATTCATTTCCATTTCAGGGTTGGCTTTTGGGCTGATCTAATTCTTTATCACCATTTAGCTTATGAAACACCTATTGGTGCAGTCTGACTTGACCTTTTGCATTCCTACTGACAGTTGATAGATAGATATGCATAAATTAGGATACAGAAGTTTTCTTTTTGAAAACCAGTGGCTTTAACCCTTCTGAGGGTTAAGTAAGCAACTAAAATATATAACCTTTACTTAATTTCTTTCTCAGGTCATAGCATGGTATTTACTGATGTTCAAAGTAGTTTGATACGGTATAATGTCGGTGAATGGTTTCTGCTCTTGTGATCTACAACTACCTGTTAGTAAATACAGCAAAGAAAATAGCTGTCTTATTCTCCTGCCCTGATGGGCCAAAGGATGATGTCACAAGGCGAGATTATTGACTTGTATGTCACAAGCCTTTCATGTATTTAAGTGGTTGATAGCCCGCACTCTGAATTTAGCCCGCCTGGTTTGAATCCTAATGGCTCCACTGACTGTATATGTAACTCGGAGCAACTTAGCCTCTGTGTGCTTTACTTTCCTAATCTATGAATTGGGATAATAACTGTGCCTACCTTGCAGGGTTGTCGTGAGGTCTAAATAATAGCATCTATCCACAGCTGAGAACAGCATCGTTCATGTGTCAGGTGCTAGGTAAGTTTTAGCTAGTCTTACTATTCTGAAGTTATGAGTATTATTAACACTGTGTGCCACATGCTATTTGAGGCTCTAAGTGTACAATAGTAGGTGAGACATACAGTTATTAACCCAACAAATAAATTTCAAGCCCCAGATGGAGGTCCTAGACTCAGGGGACACAGTAGTGAGCCAGAGAGAGCCATTATTCTTCCCTGCAATCTAGTATTAGACGGAGAATAAACAAATCAGCCAAAATATAAGTGATACAGCCAGGAGGGATGAAGTTAGAGAGTAAAGTATAGGAGCCATAGGCTTCTCTGATGCAGTCACGTTTGAGCAGAAGCATGTGGGAAGCCACTATCTGGGTGTCCGGGGGCAGAGTTTTCTAGGTGGGGGAATAGGACAAGCAGAATAAACAGCTGTAAGCACCTAGCAGACCAGGGTGCTGGGAGCACAGTGATCAAGGGGAGATAGCAGGGGATGAGGTCAGGAAGGGCACAGGGGCTGGCCAGAGCAGAACTTGTACCTGGTTATAAAGACTCGGGTATTGACTTTAAGTGCGTGGGAGCCACAAGTCAGTGAGTGGGGAAGGGGCTGTGGGAGAAGCAGCATAAGCCAAGTCACACTTTCACAGGGTCCCTCTGGATACTCTGAGCAGAACACAGAGCAATGTTGGAAGCAGGGAGAACCAGGATGTGAGTCAATCATCCAGGTGGGAGGTGGGTGGCTTGGCTCAGACGAACGCCAGGATGCTGGGAAGACGTGTCGGCCCACAGGATACATTCAAAGACCTGATGGATTTGCTGATGTTGGGTGTGAAGCTCATGTTCTAGTGGAATGTGCCAGAAACTAAACATGAGCTAACTAACCAAATAGGACAATTCTGACAGTGACAAGTGGCATGGAGAAAATGAGACAGGATAGTGGTCAAGAGGGACCCCCTTCAGAAGAATATGTCTGAACTGAGAGTTCAGGGACAGCCAGGTGTTTTAATCAACTCTTCTTTGCACCATCGGTGAGGAATGGAGCCCTACTTAGAGTTCCAAGGATAGCCAACATATGGCACTGAGCACTGGGAAGATGAGAGAGAAGTTTATTAGTCACATGTACTCACAGCCTGGGAGAGGAGGACACCACCTGTCAGGCAAGGCATCATGGGGCTATGGGAGGCAGGCTTTGTGGGACCAAGAGGGTGGGGTCCCCCTAGTTCCTGTGGGGGGATGCGATTGGAATAATTAGAATAATTCTGTGGGATGGAGGGGACTGACACCCACTACCCGGGGATAAGCAGGAACTGACTGGTTCCCTCAATAAGGAGAACTGTTTGGGCAGGTCTTATCCACAGGAGCAGAGCTGGCAGAGGACCCTGTGGTTATGCCATTGGAGGCCCTTCTGGTTTCATCAGATGTCAAGGCAGCCCATAACACTGGGCCTTCCTTTAGGTTTTGAACAAACCAAGTCAGGAGAGAGTGATATCGACCTGAACACAAGGGTTGGCGCTGGCCATGGGGCGAGGCAGGGATTCATGTGACATTGTAGAAGTGGAGCTAAATGTGAGCTGGTGAGCTAATGTGATTGGGGGTGAAGAAAAGAGAGAAATCAATCATGTCATCCAGATGTTTTGCTTGAGCAATTTGTGAATTGTGTCGTCTACCCAGCAAGATGTGGTCCACTGAGTAGATTATGACTGGGAGTAATCAAGGGTTCATTTTGGATAGTTACGTTTGAAATGGCTTTTACACCTTCAAGTGGAGATATTTAGTAGGATGATGGATAGATCTGTCTAGAGTTCAGGGGAAAGTCGGGGGGTGGGCAGAAGAAAGGAATGTAAGAGTCATCGGCATAAAGACAGTGTGTAAAGCCAGTGGACTGGATGAAGTCAACTTTGAGCACAGAACAGAACCCTAAGTCCTTCAGCATCTAGAGACTGAGCAGAAGGAAAGACTGGGAAGCAGACAAAGAAGGCTCAGTAAAAGTTCCAGTAAAACCTGGAAAACATGATGCCTTGGAGTTCTGGAGAAGGAAGCATTTCAAGAAGAAAGGAGTGGTCAAAGGTGTCAACTGCTTGCTCCTGAGGGGTCAAGAAAGATGAGAATAGAAAAGCATGGGATTTAGAAAAATGGCAGACATTGGTCTTCAGTGCTGGAGATGAGAGAAGACAAAGTGAGGAAATAGAGATCAAATTTAGACGGCTCCTTATAGGACCATAGCTGAGGGAATACTCTGGAGAAATCATATTGAGAAAGAAATCTTCTAAAAATCGATATAAGCTGGTAAGAGGGTAAAGAGATGGGTCTTGGGATACAGAAGGTATCAGAACTGCAAAGCTGGGGAGAACCTTGGGTAGCTGTTATGGTGTTTAACAAAGGGGTAGGTATTCACACCATACATCTTAATAATATAAATTGGAACCACAGACAGTGCTTGTGAAATTAAGAACATCCGGGATGTGGCTTGTCCTAAAGAGAACAGGATTCCTGGGTGACAGTTAGGTCCCAAATAGGAAGATAGAGATGAGTTCCTCTGAATATGTAGGTCAGAGCTATATGGCATAGCACTCATAGTATTTCAAATAAGGAGATGTTGTCAGATATTATGGGAGTAAAGCCAGTCTACAATGACCATGTAAATGATAAATTTTGAAGTACCTACTTTGTGCGCTTTCCCTTCCTTATTTAGCCAGTAACTCTACACCATGAAAGAAGGCCACCATGGTTGAGTGTCAAAGCAGCGCACTTGCAGTCAGAACATTGATGTGGGTGTGATTCCTGGATCTGTCCGTTCTCAGCCAAAGGTCTTGGGCACTTCTTAGCGCTTAAGTTTTCTCATTTGTACAATGGAAGTACCACTACTAGCTTACAGAGTGGGGCCAACTTGAAGAGGCCCAAATGACTTATTTGTCATTCATCTGTCTGTACCTTATGTTGAAGGAGCCGTAAGAGGGTATCACTGCTACCCAGTGTAAGTGGAGACCATAGAAGATCAAGAAGAAGTCTTAATGATCGCCTTTGCCTGCTACTCTTAGGGGAGCAAGAGTTGTATTAGAGTCTGCCATTTTGACTATGGAAGCTCTCATAGCCTTCCTCAACTTCATCAACTTGCTGGGTGGGTAAGGGTCTCGGTTTCCTCAGGAAAACCTCCCTCTTGCTGCCCACAGCACACTGAGTGCCTGCGGCTAAGGGTTCTCTCTGTTAAGCCCCTCTCCCCAACTGTTGTTTCCATTAGTTGTGATGACCAAGAGTCAGCCATGTGTGTTCCCACACCTGTTTATTCTAGTTATGCTAGTAACAGTTTATACAAATATTATATGCTTACTACTTACATAGCTATTATGGAAGCTGATGAAAGATTTGGTAATGACAAGTTGCTACAATAATTGCTCTCAAATAAGGTATATGTAAAACATGCATGGAAGACTGAGGGGAAGGGTAAACATGTAGAAAAATTGTTTTACACGTGTCTCAAATGTCTCATTCTGCCTTAAAGAAACCAAAACTGGAACTTCTGGATGATGCATTATGGGTGGTTTTGAAGAAAGACCGCTTGGAACTCAGATCAGCAGACCCCGACACAAAGAAAGGGCCTTGGCTCAACATCAAAAGAGTGGCAAGTGAATGACCATCCATATGTTTTAAGTTAAAATTAAATCTTTAAGGTATGTATGTATCACATTTTATGATTCACTGCTTTAATTAACTTTTCCAGTTGACTTGCCAACTGCCAGTTCCAACTTCATTGAGTAACAGTAAAGCTCGAATGTTTACTTTTCAGTTATTATAAGTGTATACTCATTGTTTAAACCATTGTAAAAAGTTAAAATATATAAAGAGGAAAATAAAAGTTACTAATTCAGAATCAGACAATAGCAATAATTTAAGGTAGTTCTTCTAGTCATTTTTTTTCATAAATATACTTTTAAAAATAAAATTGTGTCTGTTATGTTTATTTTTGATCTTTCATCTTTTTTCATGAAATAGTGCATCACAAGCATTCTGCAGGTTAATATTCATCTATAACACTATTTGTTTTTTTAAATTTTGGAATAATAATATCATTTGTAATAAAAGTGGTACTCATTTATTGTTAATGTCAAACAATACAAAAAGTATACAAAAAACCCTCCCAGCAAATCACCAAGGATGACTTAGAAATAGCCATTGTTAAATTTTGATCAACACTGTCCTAACCTTCATTTTCGTAAAAATATAGATAAAAGGATATATGGATATAAGGCATATTTTATAGAAATATTTTATATTGGAATTGTTTTTTTAATTTTATTTTATTAGAGAGAGAGAGAGAGAGAGAATGCAGGGTGGGAGGGGGATAGGGAGAGAGAGAATCATAAGCAGGTTCTGCACAGGGTTCGATCCCACAATACTGGGATCATGACCTGAGCCAAAGTCAAGAGTCGGATGCTCAACTGACTGAGCCACCAGATGCCCCTATGTTGGAATTATTTACCATTTAGGTAGAAAAAACAGCACAGGAAATTTCCAGTCCCCCTCACCCAAACTCCTCTAATATTGACATTTTATGTTACCATGGTATGTTTGTCACATCTAAAAAATCAGCATGGGGACATTACTGTTATTTAACCTCCAGATTTCATTTGGATTTTACCAGTTTTTCCACTGCTGTCCTTTCTTTACATTCTATCATCTGATCTAAGATACCATATTGGAATTAGCCTAGTGAAGATAAGTTTACTGCTTTTCACACACACACAAAAATTGAATAAACATAGATGTTAAACCACAGATGAATGTTTCTTTACCATAGGAGTTATTGTTTCCTAAATGACCAGACTAAACATTAAAACAAGTATTATGAAGAATATTAAGAGATTGGAGTCAGCAGATCTTTTAGTCAACATTTTATTCATCTACTAGATAAATTAGTTCTTTTATATTTTTCCCATCTCTCTTCTCACCCCTCCCGATATCACTGGTTATTTTGCTTTGGAGACTTTTTCAAGATTAATAGTATATACGTTCTTCAGGAAATCAAATTTGCACCCTGGATTTTAGATTCTATGTAGTTGGATTCATGACTTGTCTCCAGCCTTTTTAACCATAGTTTCTCTGGGCCTAAATTCCATAATGGGTTATTCTCTTGGTTGGCTGGTGCCTTCTGTTGTAAATTCTTTTCCAAAATGGGGTATGGATATTTCACTAATTTTTTCATGTTCGAGAATATCTGTCTGTGATCTTCATAGTCAAACAATAGATTGTCTTGGTTTAACATTTTAGAAAATTACTTTCTTTTTCTTAGAATCTTATAAAAATTCTTCATTGTCTTTTTTTTACATTTATTTTTAAAATATAGTTTATTTATTTTTGAGACAGAGAGAGACAGAGCATGAGTGGGGGAGGGGCAGAGAGAGAGAGAGAGAGAGAGAATCTGAAACAGGCTCCAGGCTTTGAGCTGGCTGTCAGCACAGGGCCCGATGTGGGGTTCAAACCCATGAACCGTGAGATCATGACCTGAGATGAAGACAGATGCTTAACTGACTGAGCCATCCAGGTGCCCAATTTCACTGTTTTCTGACATAGATAATAGATAGCATGTCTGAGACAAACCTCATAGTTCCCTTTTGCTGGTGGCTTCTTTTCACTCCTTGACTGCTTGAGCAATTCTTTATTCTTGACTGAGCCACCCAGGCGCCACACTGAATTTTCTGTTTTAATCAAGACACATCTCCATGTGGACTCATCCATCAACTTTTTTCCCTAGAACATAATATGCCCTTTTGATATGTAGATCTAGTTTTTTTCTTTCAAAGATTTTTGTTTTTCACTTTTACAATTGAAGGGACTTTTTCTACTCTTGCAGAGTATCACTTCAGGGATACCAATTATCCTTATGTTGGATTAACCTCCATCTTCTTTCTAATTGCTTTACTGTCTCTGGTTTTCCCTCTAAGTTCACAGTAATGATCTCCAGATTTTCTCCATTCCAGCAATTTAATTTTCATTTACATGTATTCTTTTCCTCACTACTCTAATTTATCTTAAGGTTGCTGTTTCCATTCTCAATGTTTTAGTTATTGCTCCAATCTTCTGTTCTCATTTATTTATTAGTCTCATTTTACTGTTTTGTTCTATTTGCTTTCTATTAAGTTCTTCTATAGCATGAAACCTGTAATCACTTGAAATACATTGTTTTCTTCCAGACTGGATTTCTCATTGATTATCTTTTGTTTCATTCTCTCTGTCTCTCTTTTTTCTTTTCTTTTTTTTCTTCTTCCTCTTCCCCCCCTCCACCCGCCCTCTCTTTACCTCCTCCTCCTCCTTCTTCTTTTTCCTCTTCCTCCTCCTCCTTTCGGTGAGAACATTGAAGTTCTACTTTCAGCAAATTTTAACTATATAATAAGTGTTATCAACTATACTCACTATGTCTTATATTAGGTCATCAGAACATATTCATGCTATAGCTGAAAATTTGCACCCTCCCTTTCCTAAAGGACGTTTGTGAGGTTGCCCAGATCTTGTCTTTGCCATGGTATGAGGTGGGTGATTTCCCCTTTAGAACCTTCTTAGGTTGGGGGGCCCCTTTGTGTTCTCCGAGTTTGTGAGTAACTTCTTTTTTCCTCAGTCTAATAGCATTGAGCAGCAGAATGAGGAGGTGCAGGTGGCTCTCCTCAGGGGGAGCTTAGTTCTGCTCTCCCTTCTCAATTCTGGTAAGCGTCCTATGCTCTAGCTTGTTTCCCCAGCTGACACAGTGGGGGCAGTAGGCCCTATCAAGTCCCCTTCCTTCCCCTGCTGACGTGCCTGTGGTATGTAAGGGATTCGATCTGAAATGAGTTTTCTCCAGGTCATCTCCTCATTCCCTCAGGCTTCTCTTCAAATTGAAAGGTATTAATGAGATATCTAAGTATTTAACTAACACACTCTCTTTCTTCAGGGCTGAGTGGGAGCATGTCCATCTTGGCTCTCTCAGATTTATTTGTTTCCTTCTATAGCTGCCACCTTTAGGAGTTTATGACACGAACTTGTACCCCTTTCCTTGTTCCATTGCTGCTGCTGAATTTTTAGCATTTTATACAATCTAATTGTGTGCATTTTGCTGGGTACTAGAGTTGGGTGCTTTAGTAATTCAGCTTTGCTATTTTATTGTTACCATTTTCTTGTAGCCTGTAAATGATTTGTAACGGATCTTCAACATTTATTTAACCATCTTGCATTTTGGGGACACTTAAATTTTTGGATTTTTTGTGATAATAAATAATACTATTATGAACATCCTTGATAATAACTTTTTCTTCACATATTAAATTACTTCCTGATGGTGGATTTCTAAAAGAGGAATTACTAGGTCAAAAGGCATAGATTTTTAAAAAAGATTCTTGCTACAAGTTGCCAATTTGCTTTCCATATTTGTTATGTTTCAAAATACACTTCAAATAGCTCATGTCAGAATTCTCAGAATGAATTTATTGCAATGGGTTTCAGAAGCAATGGAAACAAATCAGTCCAAGGAACAAAGATAATTGTTCATCTGAAAATGTAAGCTACCAAGAATGAGAAGTTTTTGGGAGCCAAAATGGTATGAAAGGGGTGGTCAGCCAGGACTGTGGGACGTGAGGAAGATGGGGCCACAGCCTTCCAGGTGGACTACAGGACCAAAGTCATTACGAAGAAAACGTGCTGTGTCACAAAAAAACACTTCAACTTTACAACATGCTAATTGGGTCTATAAAAAAATACTTGGAGATAGCACTCTTTTTTCAAATTCCCACAAACTATCTGCTATGCTTTCAGCATCTGCTGCAACAACAAAATAGTTTATTTTTACTCATTTTGTTTCTCTCCCGTAAAGCAAAATCAACAGAGTATTATTACATTCCTTAAATACAACTGAACTCATCTTATTAGGGAAAAGCAAAGAAGGATGTGTCATCTTATTAAAAATGACATGATGTATATACAGCCATATGTTTTCAAAGGGCTTCCTGTCAGTGTTAATCAAAACTCCTCCAAATTTACGAACCTACAGAGCAGCATGTCAAGCATATGGGAAATCTCTCCCCTTCAATATTGAGGATTCGAATTAATAATAAACATTACTTAGTGAACCTAAATGAGAAAAACATATCAATGTTGAATCTGAGGAAAGTTGAAACTTACAAAAAAAATTCTTCCAGGTGTTAATTTTTTTAGTGTTCTGTCTAATATCTCGATTACGCTGCTCTATCTTTTTTCTCGCTCTGCTTTTGCTCATTTACTGAACGCAGAAGTGACTGCAATCTATTTCATGATTGCTACCGAAGTGTCAGATTAACCATTATCCCCAGATTTGCCACCTTTGCTTTGTATTTTGTTGGAAAATGTGGACTTGAAAAGAAACCAGGAAGAATAGCCTCCTTACTGCTTGGTGCCTGAAACCAGTGAGATCTTTTCTAATCTTCCTCCGTGGCCTTTCCACGGCAAATTTCTAACATCTTTGCCCAATACTCACCATCACGCCTTTATTATTGTAGGAGGTAATATCATTTTAGGATCTGTGTTCTTTAACTTAGAGTAATGTCTAACATCATTGGATGTGGGGGTCTGTTGGGGTCTCGTCAGGTGAGCAAGTTCTTCTTAGTTGGAGGAAACAACCTTGATTCTTGCACATGGATCTGAAATGGGAACTTGCAGAAGACTGGGAAGTGGTAGTCATAATTAGGAACAGGCTGAAAATGTACCAGAAATGTACAGCTGTTGACCATAAACCCAATGCCATGGGCATGGGCGAGGAATGAGACCAGGGACAGGAAGGAGGAGCTGACCTATCTCTACAGTACTTTCTTGGTCATTCAGAGGACTATTTGGACAGAGATGGAGGTGACGATAGTGCTGATGATGTGGATGATAACGATAGTGACTAGTTCGAGCCATCATAATATTGAGAAAATATGCTAAAACTAGAGTGATTTCCAAAACTGATGTGGCATACACCTGCTAAAATGACCCCCAGTGAACCAACCCCATCTGTAATCCTTTCCCAAGGTGTCTGAGTAGGACCCATGATTTGCATCTAGTCTATAGAATATAGCAGTGGTGAAGGGGATTACCGGATGTAATTAAAATGCCTCATCACCTGATTCTGAGTTCATGAAAGGCAAGGTTATCCTGGGTGGGCTTGACTTAATCAAGCGAATGCCTTAAAAGAAAGATTCTCCTTCGTCTTGAAGAAATCATCTGTCTTATTGTGGGAAGGTCTGGAAAGGGGACAAATGTCAAGGCACTGTGCCAGTCTTCAGGAGCTCAGAGCTCAGCCTCTGGAGAAGAGCTGGCAAGAAACGGGGACTACTATAGTAGTAGCAAGAAACTGAGTTCTGCCATTAATATGTGGGCTTGGAGGAAGACTCCGAACTCCACAAGGGTAAACAACTCAACCAACACCTTGACTGCATTCTTTTGGCAACCTGAACACAGGACCTACATACCGGACCCGTAGAAACTGGGAAATAATACATATATGTTGTTTTAAGCCTCTGAGTTTGTGATAATTTGCTGTGTGGGAATACTTAGTACACAGGGCAACTACAATAAGATAAGAGTGAGAGATTTAGTCTGAGAATTTAGTGATGAATTTGGGATGACTTGTAGAGAGAAATGAAGGAAGAGTTCTTTTTACAACTCCAGTTATAAATATGGGAAATTTATAGGAACAGAACTCCTGTCAATTATTTTCCAAGATTACAGATGTTGATTTCACTGTTTGTTTGTTTGTTTTCCAGAAACCTCTACTCCTAGAGAGGCTGGTTTAATTGATTTCGGGTGGAACGTAGGCATCAGTACTTTCCAAAGTTGTCTGGGAGATTCTACTGTGCGGTGCTGGGCGGACAGCCTTTGGGCTTCTTTGTGGGAAGAAACATGCCCCTCCTCAGCCTGTTGTGAATCCTATTAGAAGTGTTTTAAGTGAAAGTGGGCTTTAGAAATGCTAATGTCATTGGTGAATGAATGGAGGGAGACTGACAGGCCTGCCAGGATAGATCTAGAAGTTTTAACCAAGTGGAAAATGGGAGTAAAGGGTGAAAGGAAGGAGCCTAGAGAAATTCTGAGAAGCCCAGGGCCTGTTGATTACACTTGGAGGGGCCGGTACAGCTCAGATCCTTCTTGATAAAACTTGACTGTGGTTCAAGCTCCTCTTCTCCGACTTGCCTGAGTCCCATCTGAGCATTATCTTCTTCTTCCCTCTGGCCTCCTTATTCTGCCCAGCATATTGTTGTCAATTATTTACTCCCCACACTTTCTGTCCACTAGAAAAATGCCATTAAGTTGGCAGCTGGAAACCTTTCTAGCTCAGGTGGAAGGTTTCTAAAGACAAAAACAGTCCCGAACAGTACATAGGAGATAGTGGTAGATCAGGGTCTAGAAATATATTTGGGGATCTTCTATGAGGCCATAGGAGATTACAGGGAAGATCTTGGGCTGACTGGGTAAGACATACTACTTCGGATTAAGTAGTTGAGATGCTAGGTCAGAAGGGTTAGCCATAAAAAACAAAGAACTAGCCATCCTAAAGGGCTGTGCAAGCCAGGCTCACCCAGGTTATGCTACGATAACAGTGTTAACGTCTCAATGACTTTTAAAAAAATACTAGTTTTATTTCTAACAGAAACTCCGTAATCATCTTAGTTTGGCCTCAGTGGTTGGAGGCTTTCCTCTGTGTCATTCTGTCAGAGACTGGCTGATGGAATCTCTACTGTCCAGAGCCTTGCTAGTAAGTGTCAGATGGACAGGGGAGGGTAAACCGCATACTGGCTCTTAAAGGCTTCTGCCCGAAAGCTACACGTGTCCCCTCCAACTCATATTTGATTGGCCAAGACAAGTCGCAGGGCTCTACTTAACTCAAAGGGTCAGGTAAGTGCAGTCCTCTCTTCTACCTGGGAGAGGAGAATCAGATCCTGGGGAATGTAGCACTGATAACTCTTACAAAGATTTAGCCAGAGTTTCCCTGAGGACACACACTTTTGTAGGCTCACAGGAGTGCTACAAGGGGTCCATGAATCCACTCTGGCTAAAAGTACTGTCTGTAGAACCTCAAAATTACTATATATTGGCCAGATGCAGTTCTATTTGAAATAGCTAAAGATGTGCTTGTACTGAATTTCAAATTATGATCAAACACAGAGTAGCTTTTACTCTTGTTGTGTTCCTCTTCAAAGAACGCGTAGTGAAATTACAATTACGTACTATTACACTGAAGAAGGTTTTCGAGATTCAAAATGATGCCCTTGTGTTTGGGAAGGTAGGGAACCACTGAATGGATGATTTACCCGAACCAGTTGCAACTGACGATGGGGGTACCAACATTGTATGAGTGTTGAGGGGCTTGATTAAGACAGACCCGTGGACAAGGCACCGTACAGTACTGCTGTCACCATATGCGGCACACGTGATGGTCTCATTGATTGGGTTCTGCCACCCCTTCCAGAATCTACCTACACAAAAAGCTGCCTTTGAAACCGCAGTGCAGCCGGGGCACTCAAAGTCTTTATTATAAAGAAGGATGAGACAATTCCTTGCACTATTTAGCTGTAATCACTTGCAGTTAAATAACTAATATACCTAAATCGCTGTGGCCGACTTGGTGGAAGTTAATTTGAATTGAGAAGTTATTGCTTTCTGAATGTCCACCTATAATTGATGGTTCCTGCTTGGGAGGGGCGAGGAGGGAGGACCTTTGTTCTTAAATCTTTTGAGAAATATTCTATCATGTTATTTTCTTCCTGCCTTTGAATTCACCCTGCATCCAGTTCCTTTCACTGGTGCTGGGTGAAAAGATGTTGAAGACAGCCAGCGTATTCCGAGGGGCCACACCCCCTGCACCTGTTCTTTTCTTCTGATAAAGACTGGCCACAAAGGAACCAAGTATGAGGAGGAGAATTCTCAGTAGTTCTTTCCCCTATTTACCATTTCCTCAGTCTCGGGAATTTTCTTACACTGTTGGTTATGCCATATGATATCCTGTAGAACTCCTTCACCCACGAGAATTTTCCCCAGGCTTGGAACTTGGCATCCACCTGCCTGCTGCTGACAGCTCAAAAAAAAACCCAAAAAACAAAACAAAACAAAGAACCCTAAAAAATCCCCATGATGTTCTTTTTTTGGAGATCTGTTTACTGTTTTGAAAAATTCTGCCCAGGATAGAGACAGAGAGAGCAGTCCCAGGAAATTGGCATTCTTTGAGTAGTTTCTGCATCAACATGAACAATTTTTCCAAATGCAACTGGACATGCCAAGAAAAGAAAACTAACGTGGAAAACAACTTAAGCCCCTCCCATGCAGGTGTGTCGGCAGAAATTTCCATATGCCTTTCACATGATTCCCGGTGCCGCAGGGGAAAAGTTACAGAGGGCTCTTGAACGGGGAAAAGAGATGTTGAAGAATGTCTCCCATAACTGTTTGTGGAAACCTAGTTTTTATTTCTGATCGTAAAAGTGACCTAAGAATTGTAAAAAGACTTGACAAATGAGGAAAATGCTAAAAAGAAAATGCTTCTTCCGGTAATCACATTCCTCAGAGATAATACCTATTAACTTCTTGCTGTATATTTTCCCAGAACATTTTCCATCCATAAGAACATATATTTTAAATTAAATTTGAGTATGCTGCTTTCCGTGTTTAAGGTGCTAGATTTATGGCTGTAGATTCTACTTGAGTTTATTATTTAAATACTCTTTTATTGGTTTTTAATGTGCGTTTATCAGACAAGGATGAAGAATGTCCCAAACACAACAAGAAAGTGCCGGGCAAGCAGGAAGAAAATAGGTGAGGTGTAGAGACTCCACTGGTACATGACGTAGCATCTATAGTAAAATTCAAATAAAACAGAGAAGAATTGTTTAAGTTTCTATTCAAGTCTTTTTTTTTAACGTTTTTTTAAAAAATTTATTTCTAGGAGAGAGAGAGAGACAGTGTGAGCAGGGGAGGGTCAGAGAGAGAGGGAGTCACAGACCGAAACAGGCTCCAGGCTCTGAGCTGGCAGTCAGCACAGAGCCCGATGCGGGGCTCGAACCCGCGAACCGCAAGATCATGACCTAAGCGAAAGTCGGACGCTTAACCGACTAAGCCATCCAGGCGCCCCTAAGTTTCTATTCAAGTCTTAAAACTCAGACAAAATATCACCTATATGTTTTACTGTCCCCAACTTCTTTTCCCCCAGAGTTCTCCTTTACCTGGAAAAAGTGGTAATGTTAAAACACCCAATCCAAAACTTAGTCTATCGATTTCTTATAGGGGTTTTTTAAAAAGTTTGTGTTTATTTATTTTTGAGACAGAGAAACAGAGCATAAGCCGGGGAGGGGCAGAGAGAGAGGGAGACACAGAAACCTAAGCAGGCTCCAGGCTCTGAGCTGTCAGCACAGAGCCCGATGCAGGGCTCAAACTCATGAACCACAAGATCATGACCTGAGCCAAAGTTGGACACTTAACCAAGTGAGCTACCCAGGTGCCCCTTATTGAATTTTTAACATATTGTGTTATGTATATTTTAATTTTTAACATTTAAAGGTACACAACTGATATACCTTTGCTATGTGTTATCGCTTTAAATAAATCACAAAGATATTTTGCAAAATGTAAAGGTTTTACAAATTATTTTTCTGATTTATCTGGAAAGGAAGCTGATTTGGAGGGGGGAAAATGAATTCAGAAGATACATTGAGGACTGTGACATGGAATGAGCTCTTTTGACTTGTTTAACTTTTTTGGTTTGAACTGTACTTTGAGACTAAAATTTCTATCCTTGCTTTATTAGGTTTTATATTTGCTCGCTACAGTTTTTAAACTAACTGTAGTTTTTGCGGGGGAAGAGAAATGATAGTATACGTGTCGTACAAGGCGAGAGCTGGATTTTTCTTAACTCAGAGACTATCTTTCGTAAAGGTGTTATTCATTTTTTACTGATTTAAGTTGCATGACATGGTATCTGTATCATCTGGTTTTCTGAAGTTAAAAAAAATGTTTTTAATGTTTTATTTATTTCTGAGAGAGAGACAGCATGAGCAGGGGAGAATCAGAGAGAGAGGGAGACACAGAATCTGAGACAGACTACAGGCTCTGAGCTGTCAGCACAAAGCCCAATGTGGGGCTCGAACTCACGCTGTGAGATCATGACCTGAGCCGAAGTCGGACATTTAACCAACTGAGCCACCCGGGTGCCCCCATCTGTTGTTTTGTTTTGTTTTGTTTTGTTTTCTCACGAAGCTGCTTTTTGCTCTTTTGCTATGTGCACTGCTCTGGCTGGTCTTTTTCCTCCAGGACAGGCGTTCTTAATTTTAATTCTCAGAGACCCCTGGACATCAGGGATTCTGAGGATTTCCTGAAATAGTGCAAAACTCACGCATGTGCATGAGTACGTGTCAAATGAGCATTTATTTGGGAAGAAGAACCACACTTCTTGTTCCCTTCTCCCCTCCTCAAATCTCTCATACACCCCTCTTTCTGCCCTTGAACCTGCTGAGAGAAAATAGAAGCAATCAGAAGAGCATGTTTCCACCACCCCCTCCCCTACCGCATCTGCCAACCTACCTGTTTAAGGGCGACTGGTCTGAACGCTGTGGAAGTAAGAGCTCCTTTGGAGAGGACGCGGGAAATTTGTGTCCTACACATGGACCGTCCCAGCCAGAGCAAGAAAGTCAAGGGTATTCGGGGAAATCAAGCATGCAGAGGGGTGCTGAGGATGGCCGCTTGGGTGTTCCAAAGGGCACAGCAGAAGAGGGGGCGCTGAGGAGGGGCAGGAGGGGAGAAGGGCAGGAGAGCAGAAGGGAAACTTAGGGGTCTGGGCTCCTGTGGCAAATGAGCAAGCAGGTGAAAAGGCCCCAGGGAGACTAATCCCCGAAGGCGTCAGGGCAGAGAATGGTAGTCAGGCTGAGATGTCGGCAAGGGAGGAGGGGCATCACCTGCCGATGCAGGTGTGGAGGCTAAGGGGGGGGGGGGTGTCTTTAAATCATTTTTTAAAAAATTAAAAATAGAGCCTCCACAGATCTACCATCTCAAGAGAGCTCATTTCTTATCTTGAAAAACACCTTCCATAGATCACATTTTGCACGTTACAAGATAGTGCACCCATTGTCCAGGTAAATTTACCACATTGTTACCATTGAGGCACCTTTTCTATACTTCTACGGGGTTTTCAAAACTCAATAGCTCTTTAAGACCCCATTATACTGATGGGCCATCATTTCCTGAGACGTTCCCAAACACTGGACACTCATTTTAATTCCACTTGGTGTTTTGAGATGGAGCTTAGAACCCCACTGAGCATGCAGCTTCTTGGGCATCAGGACCCCATCTGCGGGGGGACAAGTGCCACACCTCTGCCACCCTGCTGGTGCCAGCATTGCCCCAGAACTTGATCCGGCACCGCTTCTGCCACCCTCCCGCCAGCAACGTGGATATGTGGGCATCCTGCCTCAGTTGCTCAGTTTTGGGGGCTGGAGGACGTCAGAACCAGGCTCAACTGTCTTCAGGGGAATCAGAGTGAGATGGGGGCGAAGTGTCCCGCGTCTGCTTAGGGAAACAAGACTCATGAGCTGAGACTGTCCCAAACACAGCAAGAAGGTACCCACCGTGCTGGGCAGGCAGGAAGACAGCAGATGTGGGGTGGAGGCTCCGCTGGTACATGATGCAGCTGGTACTGGAAGGGCACACAGGTCAGGTATCGCCTGGGCAGCATTAAGGCGATGCCATTTGGAACTAAAAAAAACTCCCCGAATAGTTAGAAAGTGGTATCTCAAGATTAATAGAATTTTTCTTTAATCACTAGAGAGAAACTACTTTCTTTTAAAAAAATTGTTTTTGTTTCTTTATTTAGTTTTGAGAGAGTGAACAAGTGGGGCAGGGGCAGAGAGAGAGAAAGAGAGAATCCCAAGCAGGCTCTGCACTGTCATCGCAGAGCCCAACGTGGGGCTCAAAACCCACAAACTGTGAGATCAGGACCTGAGCTGAAATCAACAGTCGGACGCTTAACCGACTGAGCCACCCAGGCGCCCAAGAGAGAAACTACTTTCTTCTTTAGTTTTTCTGGATTTCCTTTGGGCTTCATGAGTATTCCTTCATTATTCATCTCAGAACCACCACCCTCCCATGCCTAGCAGAATGCCCGGCACTTACTGGAGGCCGGACAAATATTTGTTGAATGGGTAGCACGAAGGTCAAGGAGACACTGGTGGACCTGGCAGAGCCTGTCCTCGCTGAGTTACAGAGCTGTGGGTCTCTGCTTGCTGGCTGTGGGGTCTGAATCCCCTCAGGCAGACGAACTTTGTCTTGCCCCAGGTTCAAATCCATCATGTCTTCATCTCTACCGGGGTCTCTTCCTACCTGCTTCCTACAGGCTGGAGGATCGAGTGGCCCATTTGCTCCCAGCCTCTCCCTGCTCTGCCACCCTCCACTCTTTGGAGTCATCTTTCAAAAGCACTGTTCGATCCTATCACATTTCTGATCTGAACTCTTTCCTGATTCTCCATCACCTGAAGGAAAGAGCCTGAAATCCATAGTTTTTCATAAAGAGCTCTTCACAACCCATATTCATTTCCCTTCTCTGGTTTCTTATCAAATCACACCCGCCCCGCCCCTCCCCTGCAGTCTTGCCCCATGCACCCCCCACACCAGTCACTCGGAAGGCTCAGTAACACCTGAGAACGTCAGGTGCCTCAGGTAGCTTTGCCTTGCTTGTATGGTTCCTTCTGTGTAGAATGTTCTCACTTGCTTTGCCCAAGTAATTGACTTTTATAAAAACCCTTGAGATGGAGATAGAACACTTCTCTGAATGTTTCCTGTGTCTTCTCCTTCAATTCTATTCTGGCCTCAACCCCACAGATCCATGGCCCTTCATTCAAATCCACCCAACCCTTAGAGTACCATATACTGTACACACGTTCTCTGTGTGCGCACACGTGTGTGTGTGTGTGTGTGTGTGTTTGTCTGTCTGTCTCAGAGCTCCTTTAGGGACAAATAAGTAAACAATCCTTCCTTGCATCCCTAAAGCCTAGTTCAGTGCTGGGAACATGGTCTGTTCCAATCTCCCTGGGATACAGTTTTACCTGTTGCAAGATTCACTGGCCTTTCTTCACCCATACGTATGTTCTCGTCTTCCCCAGGCCCCAAACTGAGCTAAAAGCAAATGCAAAGTCAAATCTTTCCCACATATTAGGCCCTGAGTTTTATTTTTCACAAAGAGGAAAATTTCTGATGAGTGTGTCTTTGAATGCAGATGACCTCTTGGGAAAAATGATGCCATTGTGTGGCAAAAGTCAGGGAGGCTGAACGCTGTCTGAATGCTAACCAGGCTCTCTGTGTTCACAATCAGACCTACAAGCCTCACGCACAGGACGCTGCTGGTTTGACCTCAGCAGAAATCAGATCTGCTCTACATGATGATGATGATAGCAAACATATGGAATTGATTAAATGAATAAATAACCCTACTTAGTTTTGCATAAGAATATGTGGTACCCAGGTCAAAGATAATCCCTAATTTTTCTATGCATAATAGATTCCAAAGTGTAAACATCACCAGTAGCCTGAACCAAACTAGATGCTTTAAGTCAACAGTCAAAGGTGTGATTGTAAACTCGGAAATATTGACAATGTTTGTGAATATCACTTCTCTAAATTAGGTGAGAGGTCCAGAGCTGATGTGGGTGCCTAATTTATCTGACATCTCAGTCTTGAGTCTTGGTCAGCCTCAGAAATTTGATCACGGTCTTCTTCCTACTTCTCAACTGTAGACAATTCCCTAGATTTGGTCTGCTCTCTTTTAACTTATATATGTAGTACAAAGTCAAATAATCCATCAGAAACTAGTCATTCTCTGCTAAAATGTCTTGAGTTATTTCTCTCCTCTGAAGCCACAGCATTTAACATTTGTTAAGGTCTTGAGGTGATTTCTGCCAGTGGAAATTTTATTTCACTCTCCCGTGTTGCAATGTCTTAAGAGGCATTTGCTCAGTGACTGCTGGCCTTCGATCACTGGGGTCTCTTTCTTCTGTCTGAACCTGGCTAGACCAAGGCACCAGGACCCAGAGCCAGGGTGGCTGGTGTGCGTGAGGTCAAGAAGGTCTGAGCATTAGGCCATGGGAAGAAGGGGGCCAGGAAAAGCATAATGTCAGAAAACAGACATAGGGTCATTGGACAAAGGATCAACGTTAGAGGGAAGTGTGGTGACATTCAGCATGATTCTCTGTAATAGGTTGAATAGTCCTCCCCAAAAGATATGTCCAAATCCTAACTCCAACTCTCTGCACATGTGACTTTATTTGGAGATAAGGTCTTTGCAGATGTAATTATGTGAACAATCTCAAATGAGACCATTCTGGACTTGAGTGGGCCTTAGATTCAATGACCAGCATCATGAAGGAAAGGAGAAGGAGATCAGAGATGCAGAGACTCAGAAGGGAAGGCCATGTGAAGACAGAGGCAAAGTGGAATGATATGCCAACAAGCCAAGGGACATCAAGGGTTACTGGCAGACACAAGAAACTAGAGTGTAGAACAAATTCTGCCTCAGAGGTTCCAGAGGTAATAACACCAATGGCACCTTGGTTTCTGACTTCTGGCCTCCAGGACTGGAGGAGAATAAAGTTACAAAGTTTTGGTCATTTATTAATGGCAGTCCTACAAAACTAACCACCCCCTCCTCCCGCTGCCGTGTGTTTACACCCTTCTCATGTACGTGATGCTCCAAAATTGTAAGCTGGGAGAGCAAGGCCTTGGTGTTGTTCACTCCGTATCTCCAGTCCTAGGGCAGTGGCTGGCATTCAGGAAGTGCCCAATCAAGGTTGGTTCAATGACAAATAAAATCTGTTCTTCCTACCCCCTTGCTCTAAAATAGATAAAAAAAACCTAAGAGATAGAGAATTGTAGGCTAGGTCCTTTTCTACAGACTCTAATAATATAAATGTTTAAGACTGACCATCTTGAATATAAGAATCAGCATTTAGAGAAGGTTGAGTAAACTTTTATTATTTTTATGTCAATAATTAAAGAGGGGCGCCTGGGTGGCTCAGTTGGTTAAGTGTCCAACTCTTGATTTCAGCTCAGCTCATGATCCCAACGTCATGGGACTGAGCCCCATGCTGGGCTCTATAATAAGTGTGGAGCTTGCTTGAGATTCTCTCTTTCCCTCTCTGCCCCCTTCCCCCACTTGTGCTCTCTCTAAAAATGAATAAAATGAAAAAAATTTAATAATTAAGGAAAAACTACCCTGTTGTATTTCCTCTCAGGTACAATGTTGGGAGTAAATAAGATATGTTCATAATTTACCTAGAATAAGATATTCATTCATTCAGTTTTCTTTCAATCAACAAATATTTCAAATATGTCTGAAGCACCGTAACAGAGGTAAACATGTTGTTCAAAGTAAGGGTCCAAGATTACAACAAATAGGAACTAAAAAACAGCCTAAGAGAAGAAACCACAGTCAATCAAATAATGCACTGTATGTCGTTAATGCAACGTATATCATCGCAAACCAAGTAAGAGCGGTGACAGGGAAGTGCAGCGTGATGTTTGCAGGTAACTTGATTAGTGTGCCTTCTTGCAATCCACCTGTGAGGTCCATGGGCAGGGACCATCTCTCTTTTTGTGCTCACCTCTATTTTCCCAGCACTTATCTCGGTTCATAGTACAGGTATATTTCTTTAACATTTATTTATTACTGAGAGACAGAGAGAAACAGACCATGAGCATGAGAGGGGCAGAGAGAGGGCGAGACACAGAATCCGAAGCAGGGTCCAGGCTCTGAGGTGTCAGCACAGAGCCCAATGCGGGGCTCAACCTCACAAACCGTGAGATCAGGACCTGAGCCGAAGTTGGATACTTAACTGACTGAGCCATTCAGGCACCCCTGTCGAGATATATTTTATTCAAGAAGAAATAAAAGGGGACACCTGGGTGGCTCAGTCGGTTAAGTGTCCAACTCTTGATTTTGGCTCAGGTTATGATCCCACAGTCTGTGGATTCAAGCCCTGCATTGGGCTCTGTGTGGCCAGTGCAGAGCCTGCTTGAGATTCTCTCTCTCTCTCTCTCTCTCTCTCCTTTTCTCTCCCTGTCTCTCTCTCAAAAATCAATACATAAACTTTAAAAAGAATAAGAAGAAACAGAATTTATTGTTCTATCATCTAGAATCCCAGTTAAAGTACCTCCTCCCTCACATCGTGGCCCTTTCTAACTTGTTTTCACTATAGGAAGAGAAATGCATCCTTCTACCAAAACCAGAGGTCATGAAGAAGCCAGCACCCCAGCAATCAAAAGTCAGTATGAAGCCAGACAAAGTCCATGCTCAAGGACAGGAAAAACTTCATGTAGTAAAAAGGAAACTTCGGAAACTTCCTCCTAGGAACCGCCAGCATCCTGCCAGACCATCTGCTTTGGCGGCTTCGGCACCTGTTAAAACATGTGGCCACTAAACAGAGCCTGTGTCTGCAGTCACATCACTGTGAGCTGGACGGCGTCTGTCAGGCAAAAGGAAAAAAGTCATCAACGCAAAGGTTTGAGTAGCCACCGTTTAAAAAATGTTTATTATTTCTGACTTCAACAAGTTTACATGAGGGGCGCCTGGGTGGCTCAGTCGGTTAAGCGTCCGACTCTGGCTCAGTTCGTGATCTCATGGTTTGTGGGTTCGAGCCCCACGGCGGGCTCTGTGCTGACCTCCAGCTCAGAGCCTGGAGCCTGTTTCGGATTCTGTGTCTCCCTCTCTCTCTGACCCTCCCCTGCTCACGCTGTCTCTCTCACTCTCTCTCAGAAATAAATAAAGCATTAAAAATTTTTTTAAAAAGTCTACATGAGTTGTTATCAATTGATACCCCCATGAGGCACCTATTAAATGTCCGATGTGGAGCTCAGCCCTGGGGAAAGCACAGAATAGAAGCTGAGACTTCGGTCCTCAAGGTAGCCTCCGAGTGGGTAAGGAGGCAAGGCTCGAGGGCACATTTGCACCTCTGCAAAAGTACCCATTCTCACTTCTTCTGAGAAGTCACTTCTCCCCTGCCCTTCAGTCCTTGTGCCTCTGGAAGATTTCGGCTCCACCCCTACCCAGGGCATGAACCTAAGTCAATCCACCCACCCCATTGTCCTATCCAGGGGCTGTGAGATTGTGGCAGGGAGCAGGGCACCGGGACCTTCCTCTCTCCTACTGCATTAGAAGCTGGAAGAAGAGAGTTCTGGGAGGTGCTGGCAGTCAACCTTATGCCCGGGTGAGGCCACAGAGTGAATTCCACACTGAAGATACGGACCTGCGAAATGGAGAGAGGAAAACTAGATTTTCAGCCACAGCATGTGAACCTTGAATCAAGACTTGTCTGATATGAACAATTCTCCTGGATTCTGTTCAGTTACAAGAACCAACTTTTTTTTTTTTTTTTACCTAAGTCACTTTGGTTTGCATTTTTTGCCACTTGCTACCCAAAAGAATCTTAACTGACAAAGAGACACTGTCTACAGAAAGGGTGTTAGCAATACATGCCCAAGGTCAAGAGCACGGCCATGAGAGGCCGTGGGTGGAATAGCAGCAGAGGCAGGAAGAAAACATCTTGGGCTCCGTAGGCTGTGCTCCCGCCTTAGTAGTGTGGCTGAGGGGCACCCTGAAGGGCGAAGGGGGGAAACGATAAGAAGTGGGCTGACGCCAACTCGTTGAGGATGGCCGAAGAGTGAGTTTGGAATTTAACCTGTGGTCCCTGACTCTTTTGTGCTGAGTAATGACCTGAAGAGGACGAAATTGATCCTCAAGGATCATCAATTTTGTTGATCAGCTCTCCACACTGTTAGAGGAAGGGGGCTGGTCGGCTTGAAAGGCAGCTTAATGCTTTGTTTGTTTAACCGCCCTTTGTACAGGTTTTTAGCACATTAGAGGAGACTCCCCGTTGTACTGTTCTCTTTGGTGACAGGACACCAAACACAACGCGGCGGGGCGGGGGGGGGGGGGGAGTGTGCTCACCTTGCCCATGGGGACCAAGAGCTAGGGGAATGTATCAGGAGCACCCAAGAAAGATGTACTGTTCTCTTTGGTGACAGGACACCAAACACAACGCGGCGGGGCGGGGGGGGGGGGGTAGTGTGCTCACCTTGCCCATGGGGACCAAGAGCTAGGGGAATGTATCAGGAGCACCCAAGAAAGATGTCAGGTAGCCTGTCAATAACCCAGTAATCATCCAGGTTGCTTTGGGGGACGCCAGGCCTGATGGCCCACCACTATGCTGACTCTGGATAAACCTCAGTCTCAAACGTGCATCTGAGATGAGATGGGCTCCCCCCCCTTTTTGTAACAACCTGGGTAATGACTCAGCCGAGAGTCTCAAGTCTAATAGTGAAAGAATCCTTAAATAAGAGCTTCTCAATGTCACTTTCCCAGAAGAACACAGAGGGTGTGCTTGAGGCCTCTGACTGTGGCTCCAACACATTCGATTGAAACCAGGCCTCCAGCTTGTCTCCAGAATATTCCTAAGTGAATTGACTATCACTACAGGGTCCTGCTTCTAAATTGGGGGCAGAAGTGGGAAAATCAAAAGGAATGTTTATATTCTCTTTTAGTAGATGTGCAGACTCTCTGACTCCAGCGTTTGGGTAATTATCTTTCAACAGCAATTAATTCCTAAGTCATAAAACGTATGAGCAAACAATTCCTTTTCTACAGAGCCTTCCTTTTAATATACCATTACCAATAGTGAGAAAAAGGCCTCCTTGAAGATAAAATTCCAAAGGAGGAGGAAATTATTTCAGAGGGTCCAACAGAAATTTTGTAGGGTTTTAAGGATAACAGGAGACTCACAGTGGTATTATGTGCAAAAATGCCAAAACATCTGTTACGTTAAGTATAACAACAGCAAAATCAGAGTCAATCTTAAGTGAAGAAGGAAGCTCATAATGATGATAGTGGTGCTTCTGCCCTCTCCAAAGGGAAATTGGCAGAAGCTTCGCAGTAGGAACGAGATGGGGCACAAGCTATAAGAAGGAAGTGATGCCAACCTACAGCTCGGCTAGCCTGGTCCTCTCAAGCCTGACATATTTGTGCAGCCTGTCCGAAGTCACGAGAGCCAGCTCACAAAGAAGCCAGCTGTCAGTCACATACGATTTTGGTCTTTCTTGTTTTCTTCATTGTTTTCAATAGAAGCGTTCTTCTATTAATAAGAAAAGTGTGATCTGATTGGTGACAAAAAAAAAAAAGCCACACACACATTGTCAAGTCAGTTTCCTTCCATTCATTTTAATGCGTAGCCATGCCGTTTGAGCTGGAGAGACTTTAGTCTAATCTGGCTAGCTATTAAGAAATAAACAGATGAAATGCTAAAATCATAGCAAGTGTTCAAAATCCAGATTGGCTCAATCTGACTTATAAAGTTTTTGAATAATTTTCTAAATACAGCTGATACAGACAAACTCCCATATCCTTGGGAAATGAAATGCTCCCATTGCGGTTGAATCTGAGAAATCTTAGCAGCATGTAATACATTTAGAATTTTTGTGGAAATTTAAAAGACTGGATGTCTAAATTGGACTTAACAGTAATAGCCTGATGTATTCTTTACATCTTAAAGCCAGAAGCTTCTTAAATGATTGGTTAATGAGCATCAAACTTCTCCAAGTCAAATATGATGATGTGATGTTTTCCCACTTTTAAGGTAGAGAGTCTGTCCCTTGTGGAACAGAGTAGCTGAAACCTAGAAATTTAGTAAATCCAAATAGGAGGAGACTAATAAAAGATCTCCAAAGAAATGCGTCACACATTACATAAAAGAGGAGTCATAATGATTCGGTGCCCTTGGCCTAGAATGTTCCAATGATCTAACTAACCCTTGATGACCTCTCCAAACTCCTTTCAAGTCCCTGATGCCCTGGCTCACCACCCTTGAGACACGATGACCTTCAAGCGTCAATTTTTCCTGCAGCTCCCTCTGTCTGGAATGTTCCTTCTCACTCAACTCTTCACGTGGCTAGCTTTTTCTCATTAGATTTTGGATTGTCATCTCTTTCAGTGGACCTCTGTTGTGTATGCCTTCTGAGCAGCTCTTCCCACTTTTTTTGGTAGCGAAATACAGATTTTCCTTTGGGGGAATCAACCTGCCCTACCCTTGGTCAGTGAGACTTTGGAGAAAGAGCCTGAACCTTTTCCAGGAAGTTTCAAGATATATAATTTAGCTCTGGCCACAGTGGTTGGTTCGGGGATTGGCATGTGACTTATGACTGGCCAATGTGGGCTTCAGTCTCTGAAGCCTTTCTGGAACCAGTGAGAAAGAAGTACTTTCTTTCCACCAGATCAGCTAAATTGGTAGGTTGTGAACTTGGAGTTGCAATGGCTGTCTTTGACAGTGCAGGGGGAGACTGGGTGGTGTGTGCGGGGGGGGGGGGCGGGGGGGCTGGTGCTCATCGGGGAGACTGGGTGGTGTGGAGGTAGGGGGGCTGGTACTAGAGAGGAAGGGAGAGGCAAGAAACAAAAAAGAGAGCAGAGAATCAGGTTTCTCCCAATGACACTGATTAATATCTCAAGTACAGTTATGCCTTTTCTTCCTTCCCCTTCCTCCCTCCCTCCCTCATTCTCTCCCTTCCTTCCTTCTTCCCTCCCTCCCTCTCTTCCTTCTTTCTCTCCCTTTCTTCCTTCTCTCCCTTCCTTCCTTCCTTCCTTCCTTCCTTCCTTCCTTCCTTCCTTCCTTCCTTCCTCTCTCTCCCTCTTTTCTCTCTCTCTCTTTCTTTCCTTCTTTCCTTTAACTTGTTTGAGTCAGTTTTTGGCACTTACAAGCCAAAGAATATGGACTGATGAGCTTCCTCAAAGAGGATGCCTCTGCCCACAGTATCTACAGTTTGCCCTTTGTCATTATTCTCATGCACACTGGATTTTTAAAAATAGCTCAGATCACACTGCAATTATTTTATGGTTCACATGTTTATTGCCTATCTCCTTCTATACGGTATTTGCTGCAGGAGATCTGAAATGCCAGACTAGGGAGAACCTTTTATTCTCTAGGACTAGGGTGGCACTGAGGGAATAGAACAGGGTAGTGGTCAGATCTGAGCTTTGTGCTAAAAAATGAGTACAAAAGTAATGCATGTTAAATGTCAGACATGCGAATAATAAGTGAAACACTTGGGTATCTTAGAAGTCTGTGTCTGCTGCTTCTATAATGGAGGACATTTAACTTGTTAGCAACCAAAATGTTTATCACGGGGTCAGTTCATGGGTTCCAAACCTTGTGGACCACGGAGCCTCCGATGGGTGGTGAATGGCTTCAGTGGTGGAGGCTGTACTGGATAGCCCATCAGATGTGCCTTGGAAACTAGGGTATAAAGTAGTGATCCACATAACTGCGAGATTTATTGAGTTTGGTGTTTAGTTAGATCGCCGGATGAGTCAGGAAGCAGGGAGGATCTCATGGAAATGGCCATGAGTTTTCCATGTCATCAACTTGGGGATATTTAGGGGAAAGGTGAGATTTCAGAGGCTGTATGAGTGCTGTGGGTGTGGAGTCTGACAGGGTGCGGGGTGGGGCTGGGGGGATTTCAGGCCTACAGCACTATGTCAGAGGGGGTAGGACTCTGCGTGACACTTCCCTCTCTCCTCCCTAACACCACTACTAGGGATGGATGGATGAACTGAATAAGCTCACTCCATCTTTCTGGCTGATGTGTCAGTTCAGGATTCTAACACTTTAGTACATATCAGAATAACCTGGGGGTGGGGCCAGCTTCCTCTTAGGAGGACTCTGGTTTAATGCTCTGCTGTTGATGTCTTAAAATTCTTAATAATGTTTTAACAAGGGCTCCAAATTCTCATTTTGCCTCAGGCCTTATAAATTATGTGATTGGTCCTGCCTGAGGGAGTTTGTAAATGCAGATCCCCAGACCTGGTTCCAAAGGCCCTTATGGGTCTCAGAGAGTCACTTCTAGCACACATAGCCCACGTGATTCCTTTACCCACCACCTTTGGAGTGATATTTGCACTAATGCTAATGATAGATTCACTTAATACACACAGTTTCCCTAAAGAATAGCTCAAGAAGTTTCCCTAAGAATAGCTGAGGTCTGAGAGCATAGAAAGGGCAGACCCCACCATTTCTGATAAATGAGAGAGAACCTTGTTCCCACTTGCCCTGGACACAAGTTCTTTCTGTCTTAGCTCTGTCATTTCTTTAATGATCACTGCAGTGCTCAAAATCCTTGGGTCCCTTGAGTTGTAAGAGGTCTCCTCCAGAGAAATTCAGAAATGACAGGATCACTGTCATCCATTGACCAAAAAGGAGAAGGGCTCAAAGGTGCCTAAATTCATGAACTAAAAGAATCTTGTGGTGACCAGCAATGATGGCTAATATAAAGAAGCAGTCCTTCTAGCCCTTTCCTTAGCTGACTTCGCCCATCATGGCCCCAGACATCACTAATCAATCACATCACTTGTTTCCACTGAGCCCTTTGGTGGCCCAGATCGCCTCTCAATCCAGGGAGCCCCCACCAGACTTGACAATGCAGGCAAGAACTATCCCCCAGTCTACCAACTGGAACGGGGAATGAGGGTAAAAGAGTTACTCTTTTGGGGGTAAAGTAGAACCATTAAAAGGGTCACTCCTTTTGAGGATACATTTACTTACCAGCTGCCTGTGTTGAAAATAAACAGAAACCCAACCCTTTCAGGGGAATGATATTATCACTGACCCTCCTTCCCTTGGGGTAGTTAAAGATCTAGGGCCCTCAAGGTAACTTGACCACCTTTGGTAGGAAAAGTACCCGGTATTTTTTTATGAACATACTTAGTTTACCCAATGGTATAGGATCCTCTTTGAGTTTGGATGTTAAGGTGGCAGGGGGTGGGGGCACTTCTTCATTTAGCTACTTTTATTAACAATGGTGCTTTCAAAGGAAATGGAGGAATTCGCATCCTTAACCGAAGGGAGTGGCCATTCCTTTACCTCTGAGATCAGGATCTCATCAAGACACGACAGCACACCTTGAGAACTCTCACCAAACTGACATTCCTCTGAACTTAGTTTTTAGTTCAAAAATGTCACACATACTAAAACTCACTTGAAAGTATATTAAATTCCAAGACCCTGCTGTTGGTTAGAGAGGCCAGCCGATTCTGGGATCCAGAGCTCTGGTTCCAACCACAGCATTATGGAGCACTTCATCAGGGTGCAAGCGATTTCTCTCAAATACAAGCTTATTTGGACACTTCTTAAAATATGTTGGGGAGTGAGGGGGCCGCTGTGGTGGTGGCAAGGCCCACCTCAATCCAGCCTGCGTAGAGACATCCTTGGAGCTTTCCAGCCCCTGCAGTGATGGTGTTCAAAGTAGAAAAAGAACCCCTCCAAACAAGCAAACAACAAAAAACCCTTTGTCATTTTCTCTAATGTTCTGTGTATTTCTCTAATGTTCTGAGCACTATAAGGTCTCATACCGGGATGTGTGCTGCATTCGGAGCAAAGCCAGAGGGAAGGTCATGGGGGACAAAGACATGTGAGCAAGAGTTTAGCAAATTTCAGGCAGGAAGCTGCTCAGGGTGTGAAATCCCTCACCTCAACACTGTTTAACTGTAGAAAGAGGAGACGTTTTTCCCCATCAGCTGTACCAAAAACGTGTGTGTTCTATACACACGTGCAAATGGATAGAGGAAGGCTTGGAAGGAAACACAGCTTCCCCAGTCCCATCGAGCACACAAATATGGAAGTGGCCATCTTGGCAGGGGTCCTGGGTTAGGAATGATGCCTAAAGAGGGCTTTGGTCTTTCTTGGTCACGTTTCTATCTTTCCCAAGGAAAATGGACTCTGGTACGAGTGGCAAAATTAACAATTACTCTCAGGAAATATTTTCCAGGATCTTCAGATGGACATTTTATGTCCAAACCTGCCATCTACCCAGGATCATAATGGATTTACGGAAAATACAAAAAGGTGTAGTGCCTACAAAGGACAACACATGACAAAGAGCTGAGCCAGTGTGGGAGGGAGTCCTGCTGGCTGGATGTCAGGAAGACAGGTTGAAACCAAGCTAGGGTGTCAGTTGGTTAAATGTCCTACTTCAGCTCAGGTCATGATCTCATAGTTCATGAGTTCAAGCCCTGCTGTCAGTACAGAACTCACTTCAGATCCTTCGTCCCCCCCCCTCTCTGCCCCTTCCCTGATGGTTCTCTCTCTTTCTCTCTCTCTCAAAATAAATAAATAAATAAACTTAAAAAAAAGAAAGAAGGAAAACCAAGCAGACATTTTAGCTCCAACCACTTAAACTGTGTAGGTTCCCAGTGGAGGAGGCAGGAGTAGCCCAAAATCAGCTGTAGGTAGCAGCTGGAGTCAGAGGAACCTGACTCCCAGGGCGTTCTTGGGTTAAGGCAGCAGGACAGAGCTGGGGAAAGATGGACTGAGGGAGACATGTGTTCAAGGCGCTGTCTGGGTGTGACTCAAAGAAGATACGCTGGTTTTAACTCTAGGAAACCTGGTAATGCCACCTATACCATCATGTCAGAAAAAGGAGCATTTGGGAGACGCAGCGGGAGCCAGTGAGAAAACCAGAAGGAGCCTCTAGGAAGCCAGGAAAAGATTTAAGAGACTCACAGACAGGAGTCACAGATGGGCAGGTTTTCCAGGGGGTTCATCAGCAATGTTCTACAGACAGACCATAGACAAAAGACAAAAGGATTTTTCATCTTCAAATACGAGGGTCTAAACTCGTGCTGCTGGGTGCTTGGAGCTATAGCTCCTAATTAGGAATGCCATTACGGAATTCATTTGTCTCTGTCCATTTCTCACAGCTTAATGGGTCAGTTCCTTAAAACTAAGATGGGACTAACCTTCTCAAAAGTTAGTAGAACTTCCTGTTAGAGCCATATTGTTTCCATCCGTCAGGAGAGTCAGATGTCACTTGGCTGGGGATGGATGGGAATTCATTCACGCATGTGGGCGCATGCACACGCGCACACACACACATATTTTTAAAAACACTGTGCAGGTTAATCATATATAGCCATAAAAATTCACGTATTTTCCTCTCCATAAAGTAATAATATGGTGCACATATAGTATTAGTTTCAAAATTTCTCAAATTTCTTCATTAAGATGCCATTTCCAATTAAGAAGTGGAAGTAAGGGAAATAGGGCCAAAGCCAGATATAGGAGATTTCTGCATGCTCCTTGAACAATTGAGATATCAGAGAACTGCTTCAGGTATTTCACCCTTGTGACATCAATTGGGCTCATTGCTCAAACTGCCATGTCTGCAGGTTATGTCTGTGCTGAGGAGACATAAGTATTTACCAGTATTTTTACTGAGTCATTTGAAAAATTGGCTTTTACAGCAGTGTGCCAATTGGGGCAGAGTTCTGGGTAAAGCTGTCACTCCAGTGAAACTGGGAATCGCCAGGTGACAAGATAGATTAGCACCTACCTACCCCATTTAGTAGCCATCACTGCCTTTAACGCAAAGATTACAGTGATTTTGTAGACCTACATCATTGTGTGAGAATGTATGTGTGCACTTAAGGTTAAAATATTAATAAACCAATAAAATAATAATAGCAAATAATAGAAAAGTAACATGGCAAAATAAAAAGAGGTGACATCTCTTCAGTACCTTCTATGTGCTGTATGAGATATTTTATATCTATTATCTCTTTTTATCTCACAGCTGTTTGAAGGTAGATGTTCTCTCTCTCTCTGTGTGTCTCTGTCTTTCTCTCTATAGATAAGCCAACCAAAGACTCAGAATGGTTGACTGACTTGCCCATGATCACCCAGCTGGCGTCACAGGGCAATTTAATTCTAGACTTGTGCACCAAAGGTCATGTTCTTTCTATTCCATCTTCATAGCCATCTCCATTGTAGAGGAATTTCCTAAGCACCATTGGGCTTTTTACTCCCTGCCTTTGATTGTCTGAAATTTCTAGATGTTTCCAGTGGGAACATCCCAAGAAGACACATATGTCCCTTGATCAATGGTTTTGGACCACATTCCCCAGAGTTTGTTCAGCAAGGTGCCTTCCCCATTGAATTGTTCTTAATTTGGGGATGACTGGAGAGCCTGAGTCATCATCAACTTAGGAAGGCTTGTGCAGACTTGGTCCTCACAGCTGTTCACAGATGCGCGTTGCTCTTCAGCCACTTCTGGAAGCCTATAGAGGCCATCTTCATCGATAGTGACCATCTCATTCTTTCTGCTTACTCCAGAAGAACTCGAACATACCCATTTCCAGTAGGTGTCAATTTTTGCTAGACCCGAGCATATTTGTAAAAGCACTTAGCACCATACAGATGGCCCACAAATAAGAAAAATCTCTGTCCTTTATTGCATTTGCTTAGTGATCAAAGATTCCTAACTAGACCTTTCTTCCAACATTGACTGTTTGCCTGGAATATGCAAATCTTCCCTCTTGCCAGGCCAGTCTTGAATATATTTACAAGGATATTGATGCCCATTACTTCAGTTAAATATAGATTATGAATAATGACAAATACTTTCATTCAAAGATTTTGATCATTTTCAGATTATACTTCATACCAGGACTTAACCTCAGTCGACTTCCAACAACTTTCAAGTATATGTTCTCACATACTCCGAGTTTCATGAAAATGTACTAAATAACCTTAAAGCCCTTTATGAATAATTATGAGTTTTTAAGTTTTTGTGAATCTGCATATTAATTCTGTCCCATAAATAAAACATGAAGCGAAAATCCAGTGTGTTGAGTGTCAGGGGGATAGAAGAAGAGAAGGGAAGATAATTATCAGTTTAATGTGGGAACATACTTAACCTAAAAGATTACCTCCAAAATTGGTGACATCCTAAGTATATATAATATATGAGGATGTTTTCGTTTCAATAAAAGGGGGAAAAGATTTATACTGAGTCTCTGCCATTTTCACAACTCTCTTGGCCACCCATGGTTGAAAAAGCAGTTGTCAGAATTTTTATTTGCTAGAGATTAGTCCTCACATATTTAGTTTCCTATTTCCCCCAAACGCTGTGTGCTTCTATGCCATATAATTCACACTTCCATATTTGATGTGTGTTATTTGGTGATCCATCCACTTGTTCTGGAAGTTCCTGGGGGGGGGGCAGCAGCAGGCATGATGGGGATCCATTAGTGTCGTAAGGTGATCCTGGATGCCATGTTTGTATCTTTAGCCATTTTGCAAAATAAGAGAGACAATGGATGACTAACACAAGTCTCCACGGGTACGCTGTGCTTAGCAATTACTAAGATTTCTCCATTAAAACTCAAGTGTGTTTTCACATGCCTCCAAAGTCCACCATGTTTATAGGTGTCATCTGTGAAGAGGTCAAAGTCATCTGCGATTTCACCAATCACACCTGCCTCCGTGCTTCATCCTGGCTTACTCGCCAAACTCAGACCGTCACCCAAGGTGGCTTCTTTCTCGGGACTCTAAGCTGCCTTCCCCAGGATGTGTGATTGCCAGAGCTGTGTGCAGTGGAAATGGAGTTTGTACAGAGAATTCTGCTGCTTAGTTGGTTAAAAACAGTGTCAGAAACTTTTTAAAGCTTTCAAAAAGTCTACCCAAATAACGATAATGGTACTATGGACCCCCTAGAAAATATTCTTTTCTAAAGCAATTTCTACTGAAAATGTCACCCACCCCCCTCCACTTCTAGATTCCCACAGAGCTGTGTGGGGCAGATGCCAGAAAGGTCCTATTGTAGATGGGGACAATGAGGCTGACTTCCCCAAAGCCATAGAATTTGATCAAGTTACAAGAGCCTCCAATGATCACACAAAGGTGTGCAATTATTACACTACCCCAGCTACCTTTCTTTCCTCTTTCATTCTTTTCTTCTTCCCTTCCTCATCTATTTTTTCTGTCCTACCTGACTAGTTATAAGGAGTTAAGGTGCATATACATTTATGGAAAGAATAGGTTAAAATAATACACATACCAATGGGACTTTTTCATCAACTCTGCCTGCTCCTAGCAGTGAAACATGCTCTCTGTGCATTTGCACAACTAATATAGACTCAATACCCTTAGGGAAGTTCCCTCAAGAAGCCAACAGAATAGTGATTTACTGTTAAAGTTCAACAAAATAGGTGCACCTGGGTGGCTCAGTCGGTTAAGCAGCTGACTTTGGCTCAGGTCATGAGCTCATGGCTCATGAATTTGAGCCTCGTGTCTGGCTCAGTGCTGACAGCTCAGAATCTGCTTCAGATTCTATGTCTCCCCCTTTCTCTGCCCCTCTCCTGCTTGCACCCTTCTCTCTCTCAAAAATAAATAAACATTCAAAATAAATTAATAAAATATAAAACTCAACAAAATATACTTATGTTTGATAAAAGGAGCCTGGTATTTGTTTTCATTTCAAAATGGGTTCTAATCCTATCACTGCTCCATGCTCCCTGAGCACTGTGGGCATGTTACTTAATCTCCTGAGGCCTCAGTTTCCTTATCTGTAAAATGGTGATGGATGGAAGCATATTCTAGGGATTCAAGATGAATTATGCCATGACCTCTGAGTAGTCATCTCCCCGAAAAGGTTCTCTGTCATGATTGCTTAGGCTAGAGTTCCCTAATGAAAGATAAGGCCTTCTCCTTAAAGTAGAAAGACAGCTTCATTGTTCAATCCATTTCTTTTTGCAGATCTTCATATTTCCTAGTACTGTGCTTGCTGAGAGAGTTCCAGCAGGGAATTAGATAAGACTTCCAGCCTTCATGAGCTCGCAGGGCAGCCGAAGAGATAGGAAGATGTATAACCCATCACCAGTCAGTGAACGAAAGGTTCCAAACCATTGGGATGGAGCTCTGAACTCCTGGTTTAGAGATGGCGGGAAGCTAGAAGAAGAAAGCCCCTTGTGCTGAGTCTTGAAGCATTCACAGGGCTTCCCTAGGAGGGAAGAGAGGAGAGGGCAGCCGGGCAGAGAAAACAGAGCAGCCAGGGGAGGCAGGAATGTGTTCTGGAGGACCCATCTGAAGTTGCCTCGTTCCCACCTTCATCCTGGAGACGTGCGCTGAGCACCGTTGTGTCTTCTGGGAACACAGCGACGGGCAAGGCCTCTGCTCTCTGGGAGCTGATTGTCCAGTGGGGATGGCAGACAATGAACAAACAGCAAACAGAAAAGAGAAGGAGGCAGGTAATGAACCAATGTGACTGATGGCACAGGAGTGGGGCGGGGGGGGGCTGCTTCAGGTGACATTTCAGCTGAGACCCGCTTGAATGATAATCAGGGGCCGTAAGAAGATCCAAAAGAGAAGGTTCCAGGAAGAAGGAGTGGCTGCTAAAAAGGCCTTCAAGTATGACTATAGAATGGAAAGAAAGATACACACATCCACCCCTTCAAGACTGGGTTCAACAGAAATTCCATGTAAAGGGAGCAAAAAGGATATCCTTGATGGATTCTGAGGTTCAAAAGGGGTTAGATGTTTCCAATTTTGGAGAAATCACCTTTCCAGAAGCTCCTTACAAATGTCAAGCAACAGTTAATAATTTTGACTACCATGATTTCCTCTCTTCCACTGGATCTCCCCCATTAGAGAGTGAAAAACTACCATAAAACTTGGAAGTTTATAGAAGGCATAAATGCAAACTGCTCATAGGCACCAATAGGTTCTAGTTGTTAAAAAAAAAAAAAAACAAACACGCATGAGCGGGATGGGACTGGATAATTGTCCGAATTCAGAGAATCTGCTTAATATAGTGATAATTCTTTTGAATTTGACAATAATCATTCTGTGCTTTATGTATTTCAGCCAGACCTTAGCGTGGACCGACACCAGTAATATTAGGTCCCCTCAATGAATGAGTTGCTAATTCAATTTATTAGTAATTTTACAGTAATTAGTACGGTCGCCCCTGTAAAATGGAAGGTTCTTAAAGATCTGAGTTGAAAAGAGACCTTGGAATTTTAAATGAAGAGAGTCTTCCCCATTCAGGTTACAGAGGTGGTTGTGGGTAGAATAAGGAAGTGTGCATCTTAATAAAAACCTTAAAATTTATGCTCGTGTTGGGGTGCCCAGATGGTTCAGTCGGTTAAGCATCTGACCGGCTCAGGTCATAATCTTCTGGTTTGTGGGTTCAAGACCCGCATCAGGCTCTGTGTTGACAACTCAGAGCCTGGAGGCTGTTTCAGATTCTATATCTCCCTCTCTCTCCCCTGCCCTCCTCCGCTTGTGCTCTGTCTCAAAAATAAATGAACATTAAAAAATTTTTTTAATAAAAAACTTTACGCTCATGTTTATAAGCCTGTCACTTAATTATCACTAATAGATATTTAATAGACAATAAAATTCCTTCTTTGAGGTATATTATTGACCTCACTACTGAACCTCCCTTAGTTGAGTCAACATTTTATTGACAGCACACAATCATATTTGGACTGATTTTCTACTTGTATTCTTAGAGAGATCTTAGACGACGCACATTTGGTTTCTGCAGCCAACTCTTTGAAACTATAATAAACTGCAAAGGCCATGCTCAGGATCGACAGCAACAACAACCAATGTTTGGGTAACATGCGTTCTGCCCTCACGTGGCAACAAAATCCAGAACGCATCGCGCAACATAACCAATAAATACTGCGCTTCATTTGGAAGGGCCTTAAGCTATGCTTCTCCCCCCTCTAAATTATGGTATTTTCGGCTAACCCTTGTAGTTAACAGCTTAACTTAACTCTGCCGTGTGTAGGACTTCCATAAATGCAGGGACTTTATATTACAAACTCAGCTGCAGTTTAAATTATTAGGCAAGCTCTTTTCATGGCGCTCCAACACTTTAAAGCCCACAGCTGCCCACGCGACTAGGGGGACCCTCATTAGATGTCATTTGCATGCCATTAACCACGAAGCAGTGGGTCAGTCGTTGCCCATCAGGCGTTAGGCTCCCTCTTTTTGTGTTAATTAGCAGAGAAATAAGGAGTTAATGAAGATCTTCTGATCTGTGATGACTCATCTGGTTGTTTCCGAGGCTCAACACCCTGGGCCACTTGGGCTGCACCCTGCCTGGCTGCTCTGAGCAGAGCTCGAGGGCCGTCCTCAGGGGCCTGTGGCACGGTGGCCTTTGTTAGCTCAAGATTAGAAGGAGTTAATTGCTTCAAGATTGCTGGGAGATTAGGTTACTGGGTGGGATGTATCTATGTAAGCATATGTCAGCACGAGTTAGAAGATAGGAGACGCTTATTTTAATAAACTTATGAAAAGAAGAATTAATTTGTCATTACATTGGAAATCTTATTTTATTAACTTAATTTGAAAATGTAAAGCTGTCTGAAATGCCGGTTTTTCACTCACTTTCCTTCTGAATATGTATGAATCACAGATTAGTTGATGTGCAACACTGTTCATTCAGGGTGCTTTTTCCCAGAGGTTCTTTTCTTTTCTTTTCTTTTCTTTTCCTTTCTTTTCTTTTTTCTTTTCTTTTCTTTTCTTTTCTTTTCTTTTCTTTTCTTTTCTTTCCCTTCCTTTCCTTTCCTTTCCTTTCTTTTCTTTTCTTTTCTTTTCTTTTTTCTTTTTTTTTTAAATCCCTAACTCGTTTTGCTGATATGGTGTCTGGCTCTGGCGGAGTGGGCTAGTGACCATGACCTCTGGGTTCTCTTCTTGTGCTGGGTGGAACATGGCTACTCAGAAATCCCTCTGCAGTCCTGTTGAGAGAAGAGACTCCCTCTGCCTGCCTTGCTTCCTCCTCTCTGAGCTCTAGTTGTATATAAATGCCTTTTGGGTTTGGGACCCGTGGAATAGAATGAGAGAGTAAGGGGCCAGGCTCTAAATTAAAGCCATCAAAGGTGTTTTTTAAAATGCTTGCCTTGGGGCGCCTGAGTGGCTCAGTCGGATGAGCATCCGACTTCGGCTCAGGTCTTGATCTCATGGCTGGCGAGTTCAAGCCCTGCATTGGGCTCTGTGCTGACAGCTCAGAGTCGGGAGCCTGTTTCGGATTCTTTTCTCTCTGCCCTTCCCCTACTTGTACTCTGTCCCTCTAAAATGAATAAATGTTAAAAAAAATAAAATAAAATGCTTGTTTTACATTTTATGGCTGTTTGAAGGCAAGGTCCAAATTGCCCTCGTATTCTTTGTTCCTAGGGGAGACATGTTTATTGAACACCTACTATGTTCCAGGAAGTGCTCTAAGCACTTTCTTCTTATTGCCTGTTTTAATCTTACAATCGTCTTACAACAACTTAGACAAGGGGGACTATTTAGCCACATTTTTCAGGTGAAGAAACTGAGGACAGGGACATTTAGTACCTTGTCCAAGGGGACCCAGTGACAAGAGTCACCTGTCCACCCCAGAGCCTTCCCTCCCCCCCTGTGCCCCACATATTTCTGTAACATAATTGAGGGAACTTGGCTATGTCATAGTCGGGAGGGGTGACACTGTGATGTCTCATTCCATGGCCATCCCGGTGGATAGCGGTCAGGGGCAAGTACAGCCTCAATGTCATCAAGAGCTCCTGAGGTTTTGGGGTTTTGTCCCCCAAAGACGTTGGAAATCTTGAGTATTAAAATAAAGTCTGATTTCTAAATAATCCATCCGGTCTTTATTTTATTTTATTGTTAATACTGTGCAGTTCAAGCAAACACACAAGCCAATCCGTGGACAATTGTTGGCCCCCCTGCAAAAGGTGGGCAGATTTTCAGAGCCAGTTTTCCCCCTAAAGTGCACTGCACATAGTGGGCACTCAGTAAATGGCTGAATGGATCAATGTGCAGTTGCATGAATCCAGAGGCTGATCCCGGGTCTCATGGACACAATGAAATGCTGATTTATGGTCATTTGGACACTCCAGCCGAATGACTGTTTAAATAATGTTTAAATTAAATAAATGTTTATTTATTTATTTATTTTGAGAGAGAGAGAGAGAGAGAGAGAGAGAGAGAGAGAGAGAGAGAGAGAATGTGAGCACCAGGAAGGGACACTGCTGTTCTGCACTATCAGTGCAGAGCCGGACGTGGGGTTCAATCCATGAACCAGGAGATCATGACCTGAGCCGAAATCAAGTCAGACACTTAACCCAGGTGTCCCCCCAAGTGTCCTTTCATCAGATAAGCAAAAAGACCTATCACCATTGTGGCTTTTTTGAGGGAGGAAGCTTGTTGGAATTGTGGTGATGATTCTTGCAGCAGAAACCATTTGAACCCTCTTTCCGGGGAAATTACTGGGTCCCCCTTACTGTCTGGGGCTGATATGAATTGGGCCAAAAACAATCTTCAAAATATTTAACCATAGAGCCACAGAAGGTTAACATCTGGCTCTGCTGAGACCCAGCCACTCCATGCAGTCTTTAGGGTCGGCAGGTGCCCTACTATTTGGTTGTTAAATATTTTACTACCACCTCTGCCCAAAAGGTCGAAATGTAAAGAAAATAGAACACCTCCCCTCTCCCTCCTCCCTTCCTCCTTTCCTCTCTTCCTTCTTTCCTTTCTTCCTTTTAGATAGCTCCTAGCAAGATGCTACCCACCTTAGCATCAAGGGAAGCTCAGAAGTTTTAGTCATGTCCAAGGCAGGTTGAAGTTGAAGTTGAAGTTGAAGGCCATGCCATCGTGCAGAGGGCATTAAGTCAAGAACAAACCTGTGCTTGGACTAGACCTTGCATCTACCCTCTCCCGGGATCCACGGTGCTCTCACTAAGCTGCACGGGCATCTAAAACTCGCCTGCCTGGGGTTTTATAACTCCGACAAAACCTGGGCGTTTGCCAATGTCAAAATTGCCTTTTCTTATTACTTCTTATTGGCAGTATATGAAAAAGTTCCAATTATCTCTTTAGCCTGCACTCAAAAGGTTAGCAGAGGCAGGATGCAAGTTCTCGGCGTCAAAAAAAAAAAAAAAAAAAAAAAAGTAAGTAGGGAAAGAGAAGGAGCGAGACAGCTGCCCTTCACCTGAAGAGGGTTTCCTGGGGGCTGAGACAGGGACGCGGGCTTCTCATTCGCAAATGAGCCCACTGGGAAGAGCAAATGGGGAAATTCTGAACAAACCTTTTTTTGTTTTGTTTTGTTTTTAATTTTGAGTTAGAGGATAGGTCTCCTGGGAATGAGAATGTTCTGGGCACACTTAACTGCCCATGTATACAATAGCTGGATCTAGATCTGGATCCTGACATCCACTGACGGCTAAGGAGCCGTAAAATAATCATGGAGAAGGTGGGAGCCAGAGGCTGAAGGTGGAGAAAACCTTACTCGGTACCTGAGCTTTAAAGACAGGTCCTAGGAAGGAGATTGGGTTTTCCAGAGTATTGTTTGCTTCCTGATGTCTTGACCTTTGTTGAAGAGGTAGAGCCCAAAGGAGGTTGTAAAAGGCTAAAATAAATGATGCAGGCGTCTGCGTATAAGCCGCAGTCACCGCTGAAGTGAGGGACAGGTCCTGGCAAAGCCGCCGTGCGCTCCCAGGCCACGCCCTGTCTCCATGTACTGTTTCACTCAAGTCCAGTATCTCAATTTTCTTCAGAAAAAAAAAATGCTGTGTTTCTCACCTCCCTCCCCTAAAAATAAACCTCTTCATCCAAAATATACTGTGGATGAACCTTTTCTGAAGATTGTGGCTACTTTCTTAAGAGGATGCATTCTGTTGCTCAGAGACATATTTTCTGCCCCAAACACCTACGGGGCTCCAGGGACACAAAGGTGGTAAAGACCACCCGTGTGGTTGAGGAAAGCACAGCCCAGTGAGGGTGCCGGGGACACAGACATGGAGACGTCATCCAGTAAGGGTTTGTTAGGTGTCTTCTAAGTGTCGAGCACCAGACGGGCAGTTATAAAACAGTCTGGTCAGTACTGTGCATGGAGAAGTCTGCTCACTGTCTATATGTTACAGGGGGCCTGGAGAAGAGAGGGAGGGAGGAGGGAAGGAAGGGAGGGGGGGAGGGAGGAAGGAAGGAAGGAAGGAGTGACATTTGACAGGGGTCAGTGACAGGCAAGAAGTAAGCAGGTGAGATTCAGAGCCCTTTTTCTCTGACCAAGAGACCAAGGTCTCAAATGCTCAGCCATCACTCTGTAGACAGTAGCCTGGGGATACCTTCCATATTTACCCCTAAACATATGTACCTGTGATAAAGTTTTATTGATAAACCAGGCACAGTAAGAGATTAACAAAAATAACTAGACAATAACAATAACACTTATGTCGTCTCCCTCTCCCGAAACATGTATTGTCCCGTACTCATCCCTGTCCTTCTCATGATGATGGAAGATGCTGAAATGCCTACGTGATGGGGCCAAGCGAGGGGAGTGATGTGGGCACCGTGACGTAGCTGCTGACCTTCTCAAAAGAGGATCACCTGCTTCCTGACAGCGGCTGACCGCGGGTAACTGAATCTGTGGGAAGCAGAACCTCAGTTAAGGGGGGGCTCTTGCATGGTCCTTAGGCCGTGATGGTATGATCCAGAATGCTCTACTTGCCTCCATCAGGCTCTGCAGATGCCAGCTGCCTGCTTTCTGGCTTCACGGTGGAGTGACCTGGCTCTTGGCCGCAGCCCTGATCTGGTGGCTCAGGGCCCGCTGGTGACGAATGGGACCTTTTTGAGATTCTCTTAGGGTCTGAGCTAAAAGTGGATGCTGTCTCCTTTTAGAAGAATCTAAATGCTGTGCTATTTTCTGCGAAGAACCAGCAAATGTGCCCTGAGCTGCCCGCCATTCGCCCCTCGGCAAGAGCTCAGGGTGCTTGCTCCGGGAGTAGCTTAACTGGTGGTGAAGGGACACTTTTTAAAAGTACATTAAATGCTCACTTCAAGAGAGAGATTGTTTCTGTTCATAATCCAGTTTACACAAAGTTGCTGGACAGATTGTCTTTGAATGTGGCTAAAATACAGGTCATGGGTATCCCAAAATTAAAGTTTTCTGGGTCCTGCAGGCATCGCTAAGTGCCTGAAACTAACATATAAGCCAGGACACCTGGATGGCCCCTAGACATGTGTCATACAGGTAGAGATGCCATGAATAGAAAACCAGCAGAGTTTTCAAACAGAAGCTGCAGAAGGAAGGCCAGTGGCCACATGCCCCATAGGTACTAGTTTGGTGCCTCTCACGTGGGCGACTCTCTGTCGCAGGTTCCAGGGCAGGGTGGGAATAATGATTTCTTTCTCTATTTAGTGATGGTCAATGGTTTTTCTAAGCAACATGGGTGGGAAGTGGGGGTGGCGAAGAGAGCTGGTTTATAGAAGTCTTTACTGTCCTATGAAGATGACATTTTCAGCTTCCATTGTGAAAAATGATGTTGGATCTTGCGGGCCCCAGGACATTGTGCACCTGAATGTTCTGGGTCTTGTGGTATGATCACCGGAAGGCAATGTTAGGTCCTTCCCCCAAGACCCAGTTTTTTTTTATCTTATGAGCGTGGGCACAAACATCAATCCCTACAGCCCCTTGCCACCTTTTAGTCTCAAGGCTCACAGGGTTAAAGGCATTTCTGTAGCCCCAGGACTGGATATAAAGTCATATACAGAGAGTTTCTTCCCTGGCATGAGATAAAAATCTCACCTCCTATCGAAGCAACATGCCAGGAACTCAGAACGGATGGTTCAGATTTAGGGGAAAACTTATTATTCATGACGACTGCCTGGCGGCGTCATGAATCGGTAATGAGAACACCACTGTCATTGTGGGATCAAGCCCAAAGCCCTGGGCCAGCTATGAAATACAGTATTGTGTTTACACACTGTAACCTCATCCCTCGGAAGGCAACAGAAAAAGCAGGGCTTCTAATGCGGCTGCAACTGTGATTTCCCCTGTCACATCGGTACCCTGGCCGGAGCTGGCCATCGCAGAAGCAGTGACGTGGAACAAGAACAAAAGAGAGACTGACGCAACCAAAACACTTCGAAGCAAGCTTTTGGAAAACCAGACTGTTGACATTTTATGAACTTAGTGGCAAAAAGAACATGCAGTAAAAATAATTTGCATTCTCTGATTATATATGTCAGATCCCTAAATATCTTGATCATGCTATTTTGCTAAAGATATCCTGATGGTGGATCTGTGTATGATTTACATAAATGAGGCATTTGCATAAATTAAATTAACAAATATAAATACATGCTTATAAAATGCTGATACCACTTACTACTCTCATAAAAGTAAATTATGAGGGATGACATATGATAGGCCATGTGGTTTCTGGGCAATCATCGAATGCCCCTGATGCGTACTTGGCATTTCACTGCCAGAAGAAGGAGAAAACTCCAACTCAAGCATTTCTGACGGCCTGGTTCTCCCAGGGAAGCTGTAGAACAGACTTTTGAAAGATGATGTGTAAAGCGATCAAAAGCCCAGTTTAGTGCAGGGACTAAGCGCACAGGCAGTAGAGTCAGATCGTGGAGTTCAATCCTGACCACTGCTAACTCCACATGTCGTTTAGGATAAGTCATTTCATCTGTGCCTCGACTTTCTCATCTGTAAACTGGGGATGGTAATAGTACCCACCTCAAAGGGTTGCTGTAAGGATAAAATGAGTTAATGTCCAGGAGAGCGCTGGGCACAATCCCTGGCATATGGAGAATGCACAATGACTTTTGGCTCTATTAGTGTGATTGGTTACGTGATCGGCGTGTTGGAGGAATATTTTCCCAAGGCTACATAGACCTTTGCATCCGACCTGCTCCTCTCTATCCCTTGACTGATGATGTGTAAATTTTTCTGGTCTTTGGAGCCCTGGAGTGCGAGAAGGAAAATTCCCAAGGATCATCACCAATATTCAAATCATAGCCCGAACTGAGCTGCTGGAATGACTCTTCAAGGGGGGTTCCTAAGAGGCAATTGCCGATTTGTACTGGATCTAAGAGGTGGCTTCCAAATGATTGGCTGTGCTTTTAGAGGCCCCTGTGAACTGGCGATGTACAGGAAGAAACCACTACTTGTGGGCAGACAGTCTCCCCCCGCCGCCACCCAATTCTGATCAGGCCGGTAAGAGAGTTTAATTCCTCAAGGCCCCATGTGTTGCACTCAGTCTAACTCAGTGTTTGTCACAACAGCAATCACGACATTTCCGGCTGGTGGCTGCTGCAGTCTGCCTCTTAAGCAGGGTACTGAATGCACCGCCTCTCCACAAGGGCAACAGACGCGCCCATGAGTTACCATTTCTTCCATCGCTCGCACCCATGGGAACGTTTTCACTTTTAAAGTGAGTTGGGAGAAACTCACTTTATTTTTTTTCTAAATGAAGCTGTATCTTATTTTAAACAATTGGAACTGATTCTCAGAGATCAAATGACTTAGTTCCTTGGATTCCTTTTCGGGTCAGTGGAGGAAACTGTCTATTTCCTGGTGAAATTCACATCTTTCCTAGTGAGCCTGGACCAACCCAGATATATACTTCTGTTCATTAGCTGCTCTCCAGACCATAAGACACCTTCAGAGGTATAGAAACCAACCTCCAATCTCTCTCTCCCAGACTCTCCCTCCCATTTGAGAAGGCCAGTTTCCCAAGCACCCTCGCTGGTAATTAGGACGGTGCTCGATGAAGTCTTGTTGGGACCATAACCCCAGCTGTGGGCTCTGAGGGCACCAAAGGCCCTCTGCCCTGGGAGATCAGACCTGCTTTGCAATTTTGCCTCTCACTGAGAGTAAGGTACTAGCCTGGAGAGTAAGGTACTAGCCTGGAGAGTAAGGTACACATTTTTGGGGTCAGAACAGTAATTACCATAATAGTAGCTATCAGTAATCTAGCTCCTTCTATAGGTCAGGCCACATGCTTTACATATGGTGTCTTAGCTACCTTGCTTTGTAAATATCACATTAGTAGAGATGGGAAAGGTCCTATCTATGCTGGGATGTGAGACTGAGGTCCTATCCCTGGTAATGCACCATTAGCACAGCTGGTAAAGTGCAGCTTGCCAGGCCCATGGATGTCCATCCACCCTAGGCCAGGGATCTGGGCAGGGAAATAAAAGGTGCCATTCTCCCAAGGCCAGCCTGGTATCCTCTAGTCCTATGTGCCCTCTAATCTCCATCGGACCATCACAGCTCTCTTATCTAAGAACTGCAGTGCAGTTGCCTGGGCCTCAGCTCTCACATCTGTTGGATGGAAAAAACTGAGTTCTGCACAGCATCTTCAGAGCGTTCTTGCAAAGATCAAATGAGACCATGAATGTGAGAGGCACCAACACCTACGCTGGTAATTGCTATTATTTTTGACTGGGACAGGTACACTCTAGGGCATGTACATGAGCAACTGATTGTTGGAAACTTTAAATTTTTTTAAAAGCTTATTTATTTTTGAGACAGAAAAGAGACAGTGTGAGCAGGGGAAGGGCAGAGAGAGGGGGAGACACAGAATCTGAAACAGATTCCAGGCTCCAAGCTGTCAGCACAGAGCCCAGTGTGGTGCTCGAACTCACAAAATATGAGATCATGATCTGAGCTGAAGTCAGGTGCTTAACCGACCGAGCCACCCAGGCACCCCCTTTTTGGAAACTTATACATTTGAAGAAAATTACAAATTGTTGAGACTCTTGTTTGAATTCGAGTTCTGGATGTCTAGCTCTAATCTTGCTCCTAAGCTCCAGACTCAAGCATCCAACTACGAGCTGGAATGGCCTTTGGATGAAGCCCAAAACACTGGCAGTGAAGACTCATGTTGAAGGAGCAGCAGTGGAAATGGCCAATGGGGCCAAGGGTGGGTCATGACAGTTCTCACCTTCCCTTCCTCCTGGTCAGGGACTTCTCTGCAGATGGTAACCTCTTGCTAATACCAAGTAGAAGTCCCCGCCTAACAAGAAGTTCTAGGTGATTCCAAACTAGGTGCTATGCTTCCATTAGAGAAGCATTTCTTAGTATTGTATGCCAACCACCGACATCAGAATGTCTGGTGTTGCTTGATTCGGTAGAAGATTCCGAAGTCCACTGACTTAACTCTGAGGGTGGACTTGGGGATCTGCATTTAATAAGCCTCTTACATCATTTCTCCATTCTAAAGATTGAGAGCCACAGCGTTAGTTACTGCCCTCTGCTCATCTGTACTCTTTCATAATGAACACAGGTGGCATTTTTTACTAAGCATTTAAGACAGAATGGGAATGGTGTCTCAACTGACGTTTGCAGTTTGTAGCATAAATTGCGGGGCTCCATGAAGATCTTAGGAAATCTCAGGGTTTTGAAAAGGGAGCCTATTAGACACACTGCAATCTTCCCATTTCTCATCATCCTATTGCTTTTGCTCCTAAGAGGAATTTTCCTTGAAAGAATCCATCATGTGAGCGTTCATTCATTCACTCATTCATTCAACATTCGTTCATTGACTTGTACTTTCGTGTCACGCAGCAATGAGTAGATGAACAAGAAAAAATAAGAAAAGTTTTTATCTAGTAGAGAAGATAGATGATCCTCTCAAGAAAGGCAATGCAATAATCCGGATTACTGCCTCAGACTTCCCTTTGGAATATCCCGCCATTGAGCCAAACCATTCTGGCTTCTGTGTGCAACTATGGGGGTGGGAATGATTGTGAGCAATAATGGCTTGAAATAGACTCCATCAATTTGTCTGATTCAACATAATGCTATGAATAGGGTCTGTACGTTATCCAAATAGTTAAGTTGAATTATTCAATATCGTGTGTGCCCACCATCTTGGCACGGACATTCCATTTTAAAAAAGACCCTGTGCATTGGGAACTACAATTAGGACAGCAGAGCATCAAGAGGACTGTGTGAATGGGGTGCTGGGCAGGTGGCTGGATTGCGAATGGAGATGAAGCATCGTCTAAGAAGGCAGAGAGGAGAATGGGGGAAGAAGGAGAAATATAACAGAAAGCAGAATGAAAGACAACAGCAGAAAAAGATGTCGGGGGCGGAGGCCATGGAGATAATGAGATAATGAAAGATGTAGACAGTGGTCCCTAAAGGTGAATCAAGACTTGACCCACAGGTGGGGGCTGTCTCTCCCACCACCCCTCCCCCATCCCTCATGCCGGTCCATCCCGGGGTTCCCAGACTGGAGAGGGCCAACGACATTGACAGCAGTCCCCGCCGACGAAGCCGGAATGGGAATGTGCTCATTCTCTCTTCCCTCTCCCTGTGACATCCATCAGAAAGGGGAAGCTTTTGAGCACTGAGAGAGGGGGGGAAATAAGCAGAAGTAATTTATTCGGGATCTTTGAGAGGATAATAGCCAATTATTTGTTTATAACACTGGTTAAATTTTCATTAGGCAGATTAATGGAATATCATGTACTGTCAACATTGGACTGAGGGGTGGTCTGTAAGAGATAAACGGGCAAACAGGCTCTGTGTCTCTCTGAGTAAATTAGTTTTTGCTTTCCTGTTTTTCATATGAAAATGGGAAAGGTGGGCAAGGTGCTGCATTTTAAAACAGGTCTTGAGATGGGCCAAATTGGTTAAATATGAAAGCGATCCTGGTAATAAATACATTATAATAACTTAGCATCATGGCCATAATTTTGATTTCATGAAAGTCTGGGATAATGTCGATTTTTAACCTGCTCTCTTAATACACATTTCCTCTCCCTGAACTCAAACGCTGCTTGCTGGGAGGTGAAAACACATTACTTTGGGGGCCTGATTTGTCTGTATAATGCGCTCAGCATTACAGCTGGTAAATGCAAGAGGCGCCTCTGCTTTCTTGTGAGTTCGGGCATTGTCATCCTGGATGCCAGGAGTGGGTCCCTGAGTGCTGTTATCAGGATCAGAATCCCCGGGCTCAGCCAGCAGGGAGAGTTGCTTATCATTCTGGAAGTAGACTGAGAGGTGTACCTTCAGCAGTTTTTTTGATGCTAAATCTCTGGTTAGGGTTGAAGCCCTAAATGGGCTGGATTCTGAGTCTTGACACTATTTCATGTAATGATCAGTGGATTAAACTTTAGAATTGAAAATTCTATTAGCCAATTGGAAATATCTCTCTCTCTCTCTCTCTCTCTCTCTTACACACAGTGAAATGGGCCATTTTATAATAATTGATAGTTCGCAGTTTTTTTTAAAAAATGGCAACTTAATTGTTTTAGTAGAATAACCACTGGGGAGGCATTAAAGCTCCCATATTTACAATAAAAATAAGACTGTTCATTTGCAGATCCACTCTAGGTTTTCTTTTAAATGGTATTACTTAGAAGAAAAATGATAGAATGCCATTTCTTTCTTCAAAAAAGAAGAAGGGAGGGAGGTAAGGGAGTCAGAGGGCAGAGCCAGAAACAAGGCCCAGCGAAGCGGAAGAAGGCAGACAGGAAGAAGCGAGTGGGGAGAAAAGGCTGTTTGCAGAGCTGTGGAAAATCAACCAAATGAGACCTGTTCTTTTTGTAAAATGCCCAAATTCGCAACAAACATGTCTAGTAAAATCTCCTTCAAAGGGGTGAGGTACCAATGTGAGTTTCTGCAGACCATTTGTCAGGTCTGTATATTGACTTCTCGTCAAAATAATTCTAGGCCCCAAAGTAATTCCCAGCACGAACTTGTTGGACTCGCACATTTGCTTTCTAAAGTAGACGGTGGACGTAGCTTTCCCTACCGAAGACACGAAGATACCTCTGAGAGGCCCATTTCCAAGGCTCTGCGTCTCTGCCCTGAGCCCGGAGCCTTGGGTAGCTCTTACTGAGCTTGACTGTGCGCCTGGGGTTTTGGGGGTGGGGCTGGGAGGTGGGGTGCAAGGATGAACTGGCTGCTCTATTTGCCCTTCGTGCTTGCCTTCCTCTGCATCTTCACACCAGTAATGGAAGGGGGGCTTCGTGGGCAGTAGCCGGGCTGAACAGAGAGCTCAGGTGTTTGGTGTGCTGGGGTAGCCAGAGGCCCACAGGGAAAGTTGGGTTCCCAGCCTCCCTTCTGAGTAGGCTAAACCCTTCCTTAGTCCAAGATACCAGGTCAGGGGACAGCAAAGGGACATGAGTTGTTGGTGGTTAAATTCTTCTGAAATGGACAGAGGAATGGATTGAAGTTCACATTTGTCTGTAGACTATGAAGTGGTGAGGGCTCTTTCATGGCCACTGGCCAGGACAATGACCTTCCAGAGCCTCTAGGGAGATTCATTTCTTCAATAACCAACATCTGTATGTTGCCTAGGAACCTCCTCAGACAAATGGCTCATAGTTATGCAGCTTTGGGCAGAAATATTACAGCCTTCAGGAGGAGTTTGGTTGGAGGGGAAGGTGGGTGGGAATCATTACAAAGTCTCTTGAAATCAGCACAGGACAACTCCCTTTAGATACAGCACCCTGAACCTCGGTTCCCAGGGCCACAGGCTGCAAGATGCCCTTGTAGGTAGGTCTTTTTGGTTATTCAAGATCAAAAACCCTATTGATTGGACAATCCAGATAGGCCCACGGAACGCAGAGCTTTGCACTGCTTTGACCAGCTTTAAGGGCAGGCCCGGAGAAGAAGCCAGTGCTGGGTTTTCCTAATTTGAAATATGAAAGATATTCTCTGGGCTATTACATCCCTTTAGTGAAGGCAATTCACATTCTTTTAGTGGTTTATCCTGCTTATAATGATCAAATCCTAGAGTCAGAACTTCTAATGCAAACCACTTTTACAGCTGTAATTGGATCTAAGGCAAATGAAACCACCAAGTGGCCTAAGACTCGCTGGCAATGTTCAATCAGGATATGATATCGCTTATGAAAATGATATCTTACTATTGATACTTCTCCCAAGAGCAGCGCAAATTAGAGACATACTCGTGTGATCCCGGGGCCTTGTAAACAGACAGTACAGGGGCAGGCCACTGGCAAAGTGGGGATTCTCAAACACAGTATGATGCACATTTCATTGTGGTCATTTAATGGAAACCCTATGAAAGTCTTCTGCTGGGTCTCAGGGTAAAAGAAGTTCTAACATTTGGGGAACCACATGAAATGTGGTTCTTAAGAAAATTCAAGAACTGATAATGCTAACAACATCTGAAAGCAGACTTTGGGGGACTATGAAATACATGTCACAAAGTAAAAACACATGAAATTCCCCATTGATTCCACCCGGACAGAATCCTGGTTTAAGTCCTTGCACACGCATGCTTACACGCACGTGTGCATGTGTGTGCATGTGTGTGCACATGCACACACACTCCAAACCCAGGGGTTTACAGATGATCACCAAAGGTGCAGGGCTCTGTGTCCTATGAAGGGATGGCTTCAGTTCTTAAATGTCAACATAAGTTGCTGGTATAAATCTCAGTCCATAAATCCAAGAAAGCAAAGACATCTAATTGCTATATTGACTCTATTTATATTTCATACTCTCAACAGCGTATCTTGTGGTTTCCATGTTCAATGTAATTTCTGACTTTAGCATTCCCCTAACTGACTTCCCTTCCCTCCCCCATCCCTGGGATTAAGCTGTAACTTCAGGATCTTATGGGATGAGATGGGGGAGATGAAGAGCATCCTGGCTACCTGATATCAGACTACAAAGGTCACATCTGAGACAACTACTGTCCCTCCATGGGGCTCCTACGGACCTGAATTATTTACTGCTTCTGTATCGTATTTGAAATACGGGAAATTTTGCCAAATTGCCTTTGGGTCTCTGCCTAGAGATACCCTATGGCTATTTCTCTCTGAGGTCTTGTGGTCAAGAGGCTTTTGTCAGTGGTGAGGCCTGTCTCCGTTCTGCACAAAAAGAAGCCATATCTGTTACTTATCCATTAAATCTCAATTTCTCCATCTGTACAATGGGAAGAATAATGGCTATGGTAAGCATTTAACAAATAGTAGCATTTTAAAACGTTTTTTTTTAGTTTATTGATTAATTTTGAGAGAGAGAGAGAGAGAGAGAGCAGGAGCGGGGGGGGGGGGGGGGGGGGGGGGGGGACAGAGAGGGACGATACAGAGAATCCCAAGCAGGCTCCACACTGTCAGCACAGAGCCCAATGCAGGGCTCAGTCCCATGAGACGTGAGATCATGACCTGAGCTGAGGTCAAGAGTCAGATGCTTAACCAACTGAGCCACACAGGTGCCCCAAGAAATCTTAGGTTTGAATGGCCATATGTGGAAACAAAAACACCCAGCGTCACAAGGCTCCCTGACTCATTGATGCTATGGTGGTCACATCCTTTTATATTCAAATTACATAACTGATGTTTCTAGAAACGATGGTGCCTACTTACTACAAATTCCTGGATAATGCTTTCTTCATAACTATACTTTAACTTTCCACAGAATTATATATTATAAGATATGAAAAAGTACACTATACAGCTCAAACACATTCATGTAATCAGCACTAAGAGCAAGAAACAGAACATCACCCCCCTTCCAGAAATTCCCCTCATGTTCTTATCCCAACACTACCTACCCTCCAAGGGTAGCCATGAGCCTGACTTCAAACAACACTGATTAGTTTAGCTGTCTTTATACTTTATACAAATGGACTCATACACTACTCCCTTTGGGGGTCTGGCATCTTTTACTCTATGTAATGTTTGCAAGATTTAACCAAATGTTGTGCATAGTTATACATCATTCAGTCTCACTGCAGTATAGTTATCCATTACAGAAATGTACCTCAGTTTACTTATTTTCATTTCAGAGAATTTACAAGCGACAGCCTCCAAGTTTGGTGTCCTCACCTGGACGAGTCTGAAGGATACTTGGGGGCTTGGTCATCATGATGCAGAAGTCTTTGCTCATGTGGGTAGCTCTGGGGGTGTGATGTAGCCTGACACGTTGGACAAGTTTCTCGACACTTGAAGAGTGACGGCATATGCTTTCATTATGTGTCTCTGAGCATGACCACATGCAGTGTCTTGAGTAACCTTTGCTCTTACAGACCTGCTCTGTGGCTTTGATGAAGCCCCTGGAACATAGTGACTTATAAAGAGCACTAACATTTATGCAGTGCCTAGAAGGTAACACGCATGTCCTAGGAATTTACATGTACTACGTCATTTAGCCTTACAAAATCCTGTACCATGGATAATCATGGAGTCTTCTTTTAACTCATGTAATGTCTACTATTGAGTGTCTACTATGCCGACTACAGAGCCCCCGCACTCACAGAGCTCACTGTTGGATGGTTGAGACATGGGGACAAATAGGCCATCTCAATAAATGTGAACAAGTGCTGGGAGAGGTATGAGCAAGGACAGTGTGGAAAAATCTAGGACTGCAGGGTCAGGAAAGAATTCTGGGTGGAAGGGACATTATTCTTCCCATTCCCCACAGTCATCCGTGGCTGAGAGAAATTAAGTAGTGTGTCCAAAGCCACAGAGCTAGGAAGTCTGGACCAGGAAATAAAACCCAGGGCACTCCACCCCAAAGTGATCACCGCTTACCCTTTCCACGTATGCCACCTAACTGATGGACAGTCATCTTCTTCCAGCTCATCCCAGTTTATTGCAAGAGTCCAGGAGTGTGGCACAGTGGGTGAAAGGAGGGAAGGAAACAAAGCTGTGATGAGTGGAGTGAGCCAAAAGAGGGGTTGAAGCAGGATAAACCCTGGGGCTTTATAACCCCCCTCCCTTCTCATTAGAAAATCAGAAAGAGGTTGAGAATTCTAAAAGTCCATTAGTGGAGTGGATGTTCCACAGGACACCTCAGATAAAACTGCATAGGCAATGATGGCAAATTCCTCTATAATGTTTAGAATTGGAACAGGAAGAAGGGAAGGACTAAGTTTTGAATTAGATCAGCCTACACATGTTTACTCTTCATTATTTCATTTTCTAACTTTAGGAATAACAGTGCTCATCAGAAAAATGTCAAGCTATAGTTTGGTGTAGAGTCATCCAGATTCTTTCTCTTTCTCACATATATGCATGATATATATATGTATATGCAATGTCATGGTCAATAAAGCAGAAAACCTGTCTTACATGTATTTTAAACCATGGCCTCTGAATCACAGATCACTGGATCACAATCCAAAAGCATGGATCTTCCAGTGGTCTCAACCCCCATAGGTGATATCATGGAGATCCAAGTTGCCTCTAATCCGATAATGGCTTCCAAACCACTTATTAGGCCACACGTGACAACCCAATTACTAATAACACCATTTTCATGTATGCAAAGGACAGCTAACTTTTCAGTCCTATGATTAGATGAATGCACAGCTACAAATTAACTGGCAATTTTGGTGCAATATGAGGAAACTGCCATTCTTATTACACTCCAGAGAAAACCATAGCCAAACAGCCATAGTGAAAGTCGAGTGTCATCCAAGCGTACTTGTCAGTCAGCAAGACAAATGTGTCTCCAAGACCCTGGTTATTCTCTGAAGTAGGAAAACCTTTTGTGGTTCTTCATGTAGTGAAAAGGCAAACAAGAACCCACAGGCACTGGAATTGCAAAGCACAACACTAGTCAAGTACAGACTTTCTGTGCCAGGTTTCCTCAAGTCCAATAATTAGAACAAAAAAAATAATGGGGTGAGGAAAAACCTATAATATTTGTCACTTTCAGAACAAGGACTGTGTAATTATCTTTTGATGATCCCTGCTGATCATCTAATTTAGCCAAGAGCCAGAGAAGAGAGAAAGCTCACATGTCAGGAAGAGCTCAGCCTCAACCTATGGCTCTGAACTTACAGCATCAACCAGGAGGCTACCAAGACAGGTTGAAAGCCAGTTACCAAATTTTGAAAAGAAAGGAAAGGAAAAAATCCTCAATAGGAGAATAGCTTCTCTAAATCCCCCACCCCATGAGCATCAGGATGGTTCTCACCTGGCTTTTTCCAACCTCTCTTTTGTCTGCTTGAATTAAAAATTTCTCAGTGAATGCTCCAATATATTCCTCCTTCAGCTTCATAGTTTTCCAATCATTCCCATTCTGACCTTCATTTAGTCTTACCTTTTATGTTCTCCATGAATCTTTTTCTTTGTCACCACCAGGCAGGGCTGACTGCTCCTTCTCCTGTGCCCCATGCTCGACCCCAAATAGGGCACCTCACACACATTGCTCATTAAGGATATGCCTATCTTCTCTAGAAGATGGTCAGTTCCCAAAGACAAGGGTCTATTTTTTACTTGCCTTTATATTCACACAATCCCTGGCACACAGCAATCAATCAATAGATATTTGTCAAATGAGGAATAGTTGAATGAAGGAGTAGATAGATGATAGATAGATAGATAGATAGATAGATAGATAGATAGATAGACAAAGTAATTAGTCTTACATCCCACTTATATGTCCTGGCCTGATTTAAAGTCAAATGGAAACAACTGCCTTTTCATAACCATCTATTCTAGATGGTTATGATTCAGAAGAATCATTCATTCTTCTGAAAAGAATGATACGAACATCATATAGGATATAGGACTATACCCGGTCTTTAGATTTCAATGTGCTCTTCTCCCTTAGAAAAACATGGTGGCCATTTAGCTGCATTGAGGGCCTGTGTTCCTTGCATCATGGCTGTATAAAAATAGATTTAAACTAGAGATGGACGGCCCCAGATGGATGTGGTTGGGATGTGGAAGAACATCTTGAACTATTTTTCAAACATTTCAGTTTCGGCAAAAACCAAAACATGTTTTGCCAATCACTTTCCCTTAATTTTAAAACCCGTGGATTTCAAAGGAAATTTAATCTGAATGTTTCTACTTCATTTACCTCATCTCTTCAAAATGTTCTCCTGAAAAAGTGAACTGATGTCCTAGAAGTTTAAAGGACCTTTTAAAGTTTGTTGGTTTCTTTTAAACAACGAGCCATTTAACAATTTGAGAGGGAATCAAAAAGCCCTAAATCTTAGAATAAAAGAAAAAGAAATAGTGCAAGTTGGTTTAAGTTTGGATCTAGGAAGTGAGTAACGCGTTTCCCATGCTAACACCAAGAAGAAATGGTTAAAAATTGAGGGAGATGTAATTGTTTAAAAAGAGGATAAAATCTACATGATCAACGTACAAAAGTAAAGCTAGAGATTATTCCAGATATTGATTCATCTGTACTAGAGATTATTACAGATCTTGGTTCATTTGTTCACTTTGGCTTATCTGTGATAGAATCTGAGTACATATTGTCAGCATCCCTTTAATCATAAGTGCACATGACCATGGCAAAAATCTCATGAGGACGCTTTAAAGGGAAGGAAATAGCAGAATTGTAGGTGCACAACTCCCTCTAAACTCCTTAAAAGATGCCACTTACCCCCCTGCCCATTACTCCATAACCCACTCATTAGTGGCACTTGGGTAGGATTTTGTCATAATCAGCTTCCTGGTGTTTTTCCACACAGGGGTGGACACTCCCTACAGACATTACCTGATCTCCTTTTGTTCCACCAGATCCTTCCACTGTGTAAGTTACAAGCCAGGAGCAGCTTGGGCCCCTGGGGCATGTGTCTAATTCATTGGAGTCACTAGGGGAAATTTAGTGCACAGCAGAAATCCAGTCAACACCCTTGTTCTCAATGGTTAATATACTGTTTGACACCACCGTGGCCAGCAGAAGAATTAGTCCATCTATTCCAGACCACCCACACTACTAATAGCTAATAACTAACACATGGAGAAACCATGGCTAATGATATCCCCGGGTTCAGTGGTTCATTATGTTTTTTCTTTTCTTTTTTCTTTTTCGGCCCTCTTCATCAGCATTCACTCATTCAATTAATAATCACTGAGTGTCCATGGAGTGCCAGGTGCTTTGCTGAGCATTTTGGAGGAGACACAAAGCTGACCTTGCCGCTATCAGGAGCATGCATGTTCATAGAATCAACTGTCATAATGGTGACTTCTTTCATGCGCTGCTATGGTCAGTAAAATACATATTAAGGAGGCTCCATTTTAAATCAGACACTTCTACATTTGTAGAGAAGCCCAAATGGGGAGGCCCATTCTGTCTTCCAACGGAGTGACTTATTTTGTTAGCCTCCCAGCACCAATAAACATTGATATATTTGTGCACAGAGAA
>NW_024080755.1:1409709-1624709 GCF_003009895.1 Hyaena hyaena | reverse complement strand
CCCCCACCTCCCACTCCTCACTTCCATCCCTGGCACACGCACAGATATACCAGGACCCCTTAGAGGTATGTCACGATGTTTGGAGAAAAATATGAAAGCCTAAACTCATTGGCAATGAATTTAAATATATAATGCCCTTGTTCGGATGAGCACTGGGTATTCTATGGAAACCAACTTAAAATAAGCTATTTAAGGGGAAAAAATGTGTTTACCAACCCAAACGCCCTTGTGTAAATAAAACAAGGATTCCCTTGTATAATAAAAGAGAAATTTTTATCTTAAGAAGGCTTAAGTATAATTTCACATTATTATCTACATTTTAGAGAAATAGCGTTTTAACAGCAATTAAAGCACAGAGAGCCTAACTAACTTGCTTAGGGTCACACAGCGATTTCCTGGTGGAGATGGAACGCAAACCTGGAGGGGTCTGTAACCAGAGCCAGGGGTCCTACCATTTCTGCTTGGTTGTTAAGCTCATTTCCTCACCTGTAAAAAAAAAAAAGTGGGGGTTCGGGGGGAGATCATGATGGCAACTACTTCTAGGGTTATTGGGAGGATTTTATGAATGAATACAGGAAGTGTTTACAATACTGTCTAGCACACAGTAAGCACTCAATAAGGGCCAGGAGTTTTTATGCTCTCAAGCCGGGGATAGGGGAGGGCTGGAGGAGAAGACGGGAAACCAAAACTTAATTAATCAAGTGTTCTAGTTAGTAGGGTTCTGGCTCATTGATATTAGACAACATTGAGTTGACGAATGTCAAACATTCCTCCATAAGGGCTTAATTCGGCACGTGTTGAAGGCAGTGCTGGTGTTTATGATATTTTTACCCGGAGACCCAACCTCCAAGAGCAAGCTCCCATAATTGGGGGCTGCCTTTTCCAGCCAATCACTAGGGAGATTTCCCCTGCAGCTGAGTGTAATTTTAATTCTGTTATGGAAATCGTATGAGTTCCATGCAACAGAATTCCAAATGTTTTGCTTTGTAGTTAAAAAAACATATACCAGAAAACAAACATGTAGGCTTCTTAAGGAAAACTTCAGACACCAAAGAATGTAAGCATTTGAACTCTGGGCAATGGATAGGATCTCAATCCGAGATCCCTCTTACATGTACCAAACTCTCTGTCCCAGCCCTGAAGAACTGCAAGGTCTACCCTCATCCTTTCCGTCTGGCGAGAAACTTGCTCGCTGGTGGGCAGTTAAATACCTGCGCAAACAACACAGTCACAATTAATGCATAACTCCCGCCAACCCCTCTCCTTCCAAGAGAATGTATTTCCAATGTCACCAAGCATTCTACTATAAATGATAGATTAATTCCTGAGAGGGAGACAGGGGTCCTTGGCAATGCAAGGATTACTAAAAACTTTGGGGCATCTTTCTAAAGAGGGACGCAAGCTGTTAACTGACACTGACATGTATTAGCGAAAAGGCCAAAGCAGGTATCTTGCTTTGCCGATTCAGCACAGAGGAGAGGATTCAAGCATTATGATAACAGGCCATTCATGTCGCTATAGGCTATAGTTGTGTGTTCACACTTCCATAATAAACCTATTTTCAGGGGCTTATAATTCAACCGTAAAAATCTGCTCCGTGCTCAAACTTGGCTGAACAAAATCTCAGACTCCATGCATAGAATCCCTCCCTTACTTAAAATATTTTTTAAAGATGTGTTTTGGAAGGGTTTAAATTTACAAAGTGCCAAAAATATCAGGGATTTGAGCAGCTATTTTTCTTGAGTTGATAGCTAGAGATGACTAATCCGTTCCTATGTAAAGGAAGCTCCGCTTTTTTGATCAGTTTTGCCTGAAAGGTTGTCAAGTTGGAAAGAAGTTAAACACCAATCTGAAATGAATTAGAGAGCATTAGACAATAATTAAACTGAAATTAGGGCATCATTTATTCATCAAGTCACCACTAAGAAAAGAATCCAATCCTCCTAGATACCTTTAAAATATTTAGATATCTTAAACACCTTTGCAAGTAGGGAGAGAATGATGGGATTTTTTTTTCCTGCTCAGAGGGGCTTGCTGGTGACAGTGACTGAATTTTGAATGCCGCCAAGCCCAGGGGGTGTGGGGTGTGGGGGGTGAAGCGACACTTCTAAAGCTGCCTTTCACTTGCGTTGACAAATGGAGGTGGCAACTGATCTCAAGCAAACTCTCATCTCGGTAAGATTCCCTTGGTCCCAGAATCCCCCGGGGTCTCAGGGGGCAAAACCAGAAGGTGGATGATATTCTCCTCAAGCTTCCTTCTGTGAAGCCTGCCGCCACAGACAACTGGGGTTCATCCCCCTGGGGTGCTCTGAGCAATGATGCAGGATGTACCTCAGAATTGTCTCCCCAGAGGAGGGAAGGCTGAGCCGTCCATCCATTCAGAGAACTCACTTCCACACGTTTGTGACTCCTGGAGCTTTGGAGGTAGTCTTTCAGCGGAAAAGAGACACAGCCGCCTTGGAAATGGGAGGCTGCCTCCTCTGCAGGAACTGTCCCCCGAAACCACAGCTAAGGTCAGAGGTGGCCCGGGAGATGGGAGGAGGTCTGCCAGAGACCCAAGTCCATGCCCCAGGACCACAGACACTTCTTTATGCTTTCTGTTTTTGAAGGGGTTAGTAGTAGTTTTCTTTTTCTTTTGTTTTTAAATTTAAATCCAAGTTAGTTAACATATAGTGCAATAATGGTTTCCGGAGTAGAATTTAGGGATTCATCACTTACATATAATACTCAGTGTTCATGCCCACAAGTGCCATCCTTAATACCCATCACCAATTACCCCCCCACATCCAGCAACCCTCAGTTTGTTCTCTGTATTTAAGAGTCTCTTATGGTCTGCCTCCCTCTCTCTTTTTATCTTATGTTTCCTTCCCTTCCCCTGTGTTCATTTCTTTTGTTTCTTAAATTCCACACATGAGTTAAATCATATGATATTTGTCCTTCTCTGACTTGTTTCGCTCAGCATAATACCCTCTAGTTCTCTCCATGTTGTTGCAAAAGGCAAGATTTCATTCCTTTTGATCGCTGAGTAGTATTCCATTGTGTGTGTGTGTGTGTGTGTGTGTGTGTGTGTGTGTGTGTGTGTATACCAGTTTATTCTTTATCTATTCACCAGTTGGTCAGTTGATGGACATTTGGGCTATTTCCATAATTTGATAGTGCTGCTATAAACTCTGGGGTGCATATGCCCCTTCCAATCAACATATTTGTATCCTTTGGGTAAATACCTAGTAATGCAATTGCATGAACACTTCTGAAAGTATTTCCTAGTGAGATGAGTCTACTTGGCCCCGGGGCCTTTGGTGAGTTGGGGCCGGCACTGAATTTCTGGGACAAAAGGTGATACTACTGGATGGGGAGAGGATCCTCATCTCTACCCCACCCCCTACCACAACATTCAACCCCTGATCTAGTGAAGGACTAAAAGATACTAATGACTAATATTGCCGGAGAACATCGAATTTCCTCTGGCCCGTTTCTTCCCTCAGGCCTGCCCCCATCTCTCCATGGGGCTCAACCACTTCCCTCCTGGTGCCCTCAAGCCTCAGGCTGCCACCACAGCTCACACTGAACCCTGCCCAGGTCACTCTGTCCCCTGATCTGCACACTCATCTCTCTGTTCAGTCACCTCCTCCTTGAAGTCTTCCTTGCTCCCCCATTTGGAAGAACTGGCCTCCCTGTCAAGACTCCCGTCAGCGCCAGCGGGCCCTTCCTTGCACACCTCTGTTGCTGCGACTGCTGCTCTACGAGACCAGAAGTGCTTTGGAGGCAGGCACTGGGTATTTTTCACTCTTTTCACCAGTTTCCAACGTTCTGGGTACTGCATGCAAATATGTGAATCAGCAAATACAGGAATGTCTCTTTTTCAAGCCATCTCTGGTCAATGTATATCAGGACCAATGCAGATTCATGAAGGACAAGGACACAGGCTTAATTGTGGAGCCAGTGAATTGAGAGACAAGTCCCTGAGGCCTCCCCACAACCAGCCCTGTAGCCAGGCTTCTCTGGGGCCTTCTAGAAATTGTGGACTCTCCATCCCCAGAGGCTTTGCTGATTTTTTTGTAAAAAATTTTAATGTTTATTTATTCTTGAGAGAAAGAGAGAGAGAGAGAGCAGGGGAAGGGCAGAGAGAGAGGAAGACACAGAGTCCAAAGCAGTCTCCAGGCTCTGAGCTGTCAGCACAGAGCCCGACGCGGGGCTCAAACTCATACACTGTGAGATCATGACCTGAGCCGAAATCCACTGCTTAACTGACTGGCGGCTTTGCTGGCTTTGCTGACTTTAACGGAGCTTCTGTGAGAGCATGAGGAAGCCCTGCAGGGCTTTACGAGCCCCTTTTCTATTCAGATGGAGAAACTGAGCCTCAGGAATAAGATGTCATTTGCTTTCAGTGGGTGGCCCCTGAAGGAGCAGGGTACTCCTTGTTAATCGCTGTCCACTATTTTCTTCCCCCAAATGATGCCTCATCTCCTAGGAACTCAGGACTGGAGAAGGCTAAGTCATCTGGGACCGCCACTCTGAGCGTGGTTCCTGTAACCAGCAAGCATGGGCCTCAGCCTAGGGCTTGTTAGAAAAGCAGAGTTTCAGGCCACATCCCAGCTCCAAAGAGTCAGAATCTGCATTTTAAAAGCAGGCCAGCTGCTGTGTGTGCACAGAAAGTCTGAGAAGCACCTAACATGTCTGCTGGGGCTCTGGAGTGTTGACATAGCCCCCTCCCCGCCCCCCTCACGACTCCAATCACCTAGGGTTTGGATGCCTGGGGCACCTGGGTCGGCTCAGTCCCTTAAGCATCGATTCTTGGTTTTGGCTCAGGGCATGATCTCAGGATCCCTGAGTTCGAGCTCTGACATGGGGCTCAGCGCTGCTGATACAGTGCCTACTTGGGATTCTCTCTTTCTCTGCCCCTCCTCTTCTCTCTCTCTCTCTCTCTCTCAAAATAAATAAACACACTTTGTAAAAAAATCTTTAAAAAATATGGATGACTGAGTCCCATTCTAGCAGGTGCAACCAGTATTAGGAATGGTTTTAAAGCCCCTCCCCCCCCAGGGGATTCTAATGTGCAGCCAGTCTGGCCTGTCACATCCACTGGCCTTCGCTTGAATTGTGCCAAAGGCAGAAACCTCACCACCTGTGTGGACGGCCTAGTCTATCTTTGGACACTCTGTACTTCTGAAAAATAAAAAAATATCCTTTGGAGGTAATCTCCCCACCCAGGTTTCCCTGCCTCGCTTCTTGGTCACTCGCGTTGGTCTATGGTCTTGCTCATGAAGGGACCGCCTACCTGGCACACTGCCAGATCTAGTTTATTTCCCAGTCACACCAGGTGCCTTGTAAGCATCGTATTAGACATGCAGAGTCTCTCTGGTTAGGATTACTATTGTTTTCTAGAAACAGTTTTTTCCCCAATTCCTCCGTATCTGGAGGGGCACCATTCTGTACAAACTAGTTAGAAGAATGGTGGTGGAGGCATTTTGTCTTTGGGTTTAAATTTAGTGCTGTTGATGGTTTCTTTGCTTTCAAAAATACTATTTAAAGTAGATGGATTTCCTAAGAGAATCTTTAAATACTTTTGTATAGAACCTTAAATCTTTTCATTATGTCACTTTGCTTCCTGAGTGCCATTAATCATTAATATGATTATAGTTTTATGACTTATCTTGAAAGTAACTCAAAGGGAAGCTTATATCCTGGAAAATACATACAGTGAGATTCAGTTGGAAGTGAAGGTAGGTAAAAATAGCTCACTGTCTCTCTCTCTCTCTCTCTCTCTCTCTCTGGTCCTTTCTTTGTTTCTTTCTTCACTGGGTGTCTGCTGGCTGTCTTTCTAGCCTATTTGTCACTCTGACTGCTGAATTGTACACACTTCCAGTTGTGTGATGTAGAAAGAGGAGCCGGTCCCTTCTGGTGAGCCGAGAAGTTCCATCAGATGATTAACAGATGAGCACCAGAAAGTGTAGCATTTCAAAGCTGCCCAAATGTTGCGGAATATTTTACATTTCGGTGGGTGCATCTGTTTAACAGCCATTGTTCGCCTGGTGTGCGCCCCTTCGTGACATGTGCTTTTGGTTTGGCCTTTATTGGGTTTGTTCTTTATTTCCACTCTTGCCTTTACTCAGGCACATAGGAAATCATGACTGAAATCATATTCAGAAAGTGATGTATGGTGGGAGTCGAAACAAATATTCCCTTTCTTCTGAGGAAGATGCAAATCTAAAAACAGTTTGGGGTGATTGACCATCTCACTGCTGGTGCTGCTTTTGAGAGGTGTGGAGGGGATGGTGACGGGGAGAGTCCTGATTAAAGACTTTCTTCCATTCTGCTCCATGAGGCTCAAAAGGCTCCAGGAAGTTTAAACCATGGTAATATCTGTACGGTAATATCATGCCACGAGGGCTGAGCTGGTCGATTTGAATTCAGCTGTACATCCAAGGGAAACTTTCTCCATTTCCTCTCCCCAACCAGGAGTGTTTTGGGCCATGTGGAAGCCTGAGTCCCTAAACATATTCATTTGTGCCGAGGTAGGCATTTGTTTTAATGGCTTCCATAGCAAAGTCCAGGCTTCTTGTATATATGTGCAAGGTCCCCACAAATCCGGCTCGCGGAAGAAAACCGTGGGGAAGTCTCCTGGGAACAAAGATGTCATAGAGAGCAGGGTGAGAGAAATCCTTGATTGTGGTTATAGTAAGAGGAGTTAAATGAATTGAATATCCTAAATATCAGTGTGTGTGTGTGTGTGTGTGAGAGAGAGAGAGAGAGAGAGAGAGAAAGAGAAAGACAGAGAGATAGAGAGAGACACACACAGAGAGAGACAGAGAGAGAGGGGGAGAGAGGAAGAGAAAGGTTATATGCCAGTAAGGAATATCAGCCTTTTTTTTTATGTTCATGAGTACTGATGTCAATCACTCAACTAAATTAACATCCAGTATTCACTAATTTGCCAAAGACAAAGAGTTCACAAGCTTGAATCTGTACTGTCCCTCAAGCCCCGCAGACACACACGCTATATGTTTACAGAATGTGTACTTTGTTGTTCATCAGTTTGCCTGTAAACGTCCACTTTCCCCATTTCATGAGCACATCTGCCTGGTGTGCTAGAGGTGTGTACATGGGCCACAGATTCCCAGGGCAGAGAGTCAGGAGGGTGGCAAGGGTGGGACTGTGGGGGAGGGGCATTCTCAATGAAGCTAGGAGCTCCTTCATAAAACAAGATGCAGTGCCTAGAATCCCCTCCATTTATGGCGCCAGGTATTGAAACAGTTTCTCCTCATCTTAACCCCACACCCAAACAGGCAAAGATCTCACCGAGTTAAAACATACACACAGGACACTAACTAATCCTAAGTGTATGGCAACGATGCTTGACACAGTTGTACACCCATGCGGCCATCACTCAGATCATGACACAGAACATTTTCAGCCCCCACAACTTCCTGCCCGCCTCCTCTTGGTCTACATTCCCTCCCAGAAGCCAAACCCTACTGTGACATTGATCACAGATCTACCACTACAAATTGGTTTTGAAATGACCGGAAGTTAAATATCCTAGAGAGAGACAACCAAAATCAATTAATTAATAAATCGCAATAAGAGTAACAGACACCATTTCTTGAGCATTGACTACGGGTAGGCACGTGCCAAGGGCTTGGACATCATGATTGATCTGCAGATCAACCCTGAAAGGAAAATATTATCCCTGTTTCATCGATGAGGCCATTTCAGTTCAGAGAAATTATGTAATTTGCTCAAGACCACACGACTAGGAGATGTAGAGCCAAGATTTGAATATGGTTTTCTCTCTCCAAAGCTTTAGACATGAACTGCTGTGTTTGTTATCAAGAAGTGTCACACCAGCTGGAGTTCAAATGGGTGGAGGATAATATTCTATCAAGTCACAGGCCTGAAAAGGTAAATGTTATTTTAAAATTCTAAGTCAGATATGGATTAGGTTAGACCATATGCAATTGCTAATATCGTACTGGTTTTGATCTGTAAAATGGTAATTTCATGTGGTTTCATCTCATTCCCTAATGAACACCAAATTTTACCAAAATCCATAACTAAACTCCACTAAAATCATAATTAACTTGAAGTATTGCTATTCATTCCTGGTGTACTCGTTTAACAAATATATATGTGACCCCTCCTCCGTATAAGCAGTGTGGGAGGCACTGGGAATACAGAAGCAAACAAAACAGTTTATAATCCAGCATATTCATTGTTTACAGACAGGCCAGGTAGCAAAAAACACCGTCATGAATCAGAAATTTTCTCTAAGATAAAATCCTCTTCAGTACAAAGGCTTTCCTAATTTTTATAATGGTCAACATCCCCAACTGTCAGAGACTAAGCCTGTGATGTTTCTTGTTTTGTACTCGTAAGGTGAGAAAAATGATTAATACATTTTCTAAAGATTTGTCACAAAAGTTTTTCAGAAAAAATATCCCATATGGTAAACCTTCTGTTTATTTGAGGTTTTGTTAAATAGTATAAACAGTAACTCAGTGTTTTCTTTTTCAGAAAGTGTCTGAGTTCTTGATTGCAAGCAATTGGATGTTATTTTGCATATTATTTGTATATTGTTAATGTCATATGCAAATTAACTGGACTCAGTTTTCTCCAGCCCACAATTTACCTTATACCCTTTCCTTTTCCTGTTTCTAGTGTCCTGACTCAGCTTGAGAAAAAAAGAATGAATGAATTAGGATTTTTTTAGGGCATCCAGCTAAGGCTACAGTTCTTTTGTTGGCCGATGGAATTATTTTTTAATAAATTTTATTTTTTAGGGCAATTTTAAGTTCACAGCAAAATCAAGTGGAAAGTACAGAGAGTTCCTGTATATCACTCCTTCCCACCCCGCACACATGCATCAACTCCCTCATGGAGTTTTTTTATTTGTAAGATGTTGGATCAGAAAAAAATATACATATGGAATGAAATATTGAAAATGAAGTGATTTGAATCAAGAGCCCAATAAATTCAGACCATAGGAAAAAAATGTAAGACCACTCCAATTTATTTTATGAAACCAGAAATAAACCCAAATCTTATAAAATAGTACTGAAAGAGGAAACTATAGACCCAATTCCCTGTGGTTACAAATTGAATCCAGCAATACATTTTCAATACTTTTAATGTTTATTTATTGTTTTGCAAGAGAGACAGACAGAGCATGAGCAGGGGAGGGGCAGAGAGAGGGAGACAGAATCCAAAATAGGCTCCAGGCTCTGAGTTATCACCAGAATGCCCAATGCAGGGCTCGAACTCATGGACCACAAGATCATGAACTGAGCTGAAGTTGGACTCTTAACCAACTGAGCCACCCAGGTACCCAGAATCCAGCAATACATTTTATTTATTTTTTATTTATTTATTTTTTAATGTTTTTTTATTTATTTCTAGGAGAGAGAGAGAGAGACAGCGTGAGCAGGGGAGGGTCAGAGAGAGAGGGAGTCACAGACTGAAACAGGCTCCAGGCTCTGAGCTGGCAGTCAGCACAGAGCCCGACACGGGGCTCGAACCCATGAACCGCGAGATCATGACCTAAGCGGAAGTCAGACGCTTAACCGACTAAGCCACCCAGGCGCCCCTCCAGCAATACATTTTAAAATGAAAGCACCATGACTAAGTATGTTTCAGTCCAAGACTGGAAAGTGATCTAACATTAGAAAATCTAACACTATAACTCGTGACATTAATGAATTAAAGAAGAAAAGGTGATTACATTAGCATTTGATAAAATGCAATAGCCATTCTGAACAAAAAATTTAGCAAAATAGAAATAATTTATGCCAGACTAATAGAAACCACTCTATGTGGCAAAATCCTGAAATCACTCACATCAAATAAACAAACCGAGATGTTTATTATACTCATTATCATTTGAAATGACTTCGGGCATTTAGCTATTGTAATAAGACAGGAAACTAAAGAGATAAAGCTTTCTATACATATACTTGACATAAGTCAAGTATAGGTAGAAGACACAAGAGATTCTTTTAAAAGACTTTTAAAATTAATTTAAGAAAATTTGCTGTAACTGGATGTATGATACATCTATAAATATCAATAATTTTAAAATTAGTGAGCAAAAGCTTTAAGAAAAATACATCTTGATTAGTCTCAAAATATTTTGCCCAAGATATTTAGATATTTATTAGTTACAAAGGGAAAGAGGTTACTTATAGTAGAGAAACTTGAATAGAAATCACTTTAACGTAGGGGCACCTGGGTGGCTCTGTCAGTTAAGTGTCAGACTTTGGCTCGGGTCATGATCTCACAGTTCATGAGTTCGAGCCCTGCTTCAGGCTCTGTGCTGACAGCTCAGAACCTGGAGCCTGCTTTGGATTCTGTGTCTCCTTCTATCTCTCCCCCTCCCATGCTCACACTCTGTCTCTCTCTCAAAAATAAATAAGCATTAAAATTGTTAGAAATCCCTTTATATAGTGATCAGGGTAAACATCACCAGAGATAAGACATAATGAACCCCCTTTTTAAAAAGATAACTATTTGATGCCTTGAGCTTTTTCTTTTTTTTTTTTTAAAGTAGGCTCCACACCTGAATTAATGACCCTGAGATCAAGAGCCACGTGCTCCATTGGCTGAGCCAGCCAGGCGCCCCTTAATGAACACTTTTTATATTAGGTGCTGAGGAGGATGGCCAGCATCATTTTCCTTGCAGTTCTGCCAAAACTGTATAACGTCAACTCGATCATGAGAAAATACCAGATAAACCCAAATCGAGGAACATTTGACACAATGATTTTTAATAATCCTCACAAATGTCAGAGTCATGAGAGAGAAAAAAAATAAAGAAGAACAGCTATGGACTGCAGGAGATTAAGAAGATGCAACCACTCAGGGCACCTGGGTGGCTCGGTCGGTTAAGCATCTCTTGACTTTGGCTCTGTCATGATCTTGGTTCTTGGGTTCGAGCCCTGTATGGGGCTCTGCACTGACATTGTGGAGCCTGCTTGGGATTCTCCCTCTTTCTCTTTTTGCCCCTCTCTTGCTTACTCTCTCTCTCTCTTAAAATAAAATAAACTTAAACAAAGAAGAAGCAACCACAAAATGCAACACAGGTTCCTGGATAGGATTGAAGCAGAAAAAGAACACCAATGACAAAACTCGTAAGATTCAACCCAGGTCTTTTGTGAATCGCGTGGAACCAGTGTTGAATTCCTAGTTCTAATAATCATCTCCCAGTTACGTAAGAGGCTAGCATGAGGGAAGCTGAGCGATGGATATCCAGAAACTATTTTTGCAACTTTTCTCCAAGTCTAAAATTAGTTCAGAGTGTAAAAGTGTAGAGGATATAAACCAATAGCTTCCCTCTCTCCTGACTTTCTTAATTTGATGGTTCCGCCGCATCACCAGGGACAAGGATTTGTGGGCAAGGAGTTTATTTGAGAAGTGTCTTAGCCAGTGTGGCTCCCATAAGAAAATACCAAAGACTGGGTGGCTTAAATGACAGAAGTTTATTTCTCACTTTCTGGTGGCTGCCAAGTCCAAGATCAACATAGTGGCTGATGTGGTTCCTGTTGAGAACGGTCTTCCTGGCTTGTGGAAGGTTACCCTCTCGCCATGTCCTCACATGATGGGCAGGGAAGGAAGAGAGAGCCAGCCTTTTGATGTTTCTTCTTAAAAGGGCATAAAACTATCAGATCAGACCTCACCTCTATGGCCACATTGAACCTTCAATACCTACACGAAGACCCTACCTCTAAAGTCAAGCACCTTGAGGGTTAGGGTGTTGACATACAAATTCCAGGCCAAGGGAGTAGCTTGGGCACAGAAACTCCATGAGCTCTTGAACAGTGATTCAGGTGGCACTGGTGGGAAAGCCAGGCCCATGCCCAGAATATGTTTCAGTCCCCTAAATGACAAATTTTGTCACCTCTTCCAAGGGGAAAGGGGTCCAATATAATTAATGTATCACCAAAAGGCATGTTTTTCTTCCCCAAGGGATGGTACCACACTGAGAGCTCAGCGTTGGTTTCTGTAGCTGATGGATCGTGTGTTTAGCAGCAGGTGTAGACGCATCAGCCGTGGCAAGAGAGACTGCCATGACGGCTCCATTCATGTGTGCAAACCTCAGGGTGGCCATGGCAGGGGCCGCCTGATGCCTGCTGTCTGCCTGTTGTCTAGGGCCTCATCTGCAGCGGCTCCCCTCTGCTGGGCACTGGTGTGGGTCACTGTGTGCCACTCCTTTGGGTCCATCCATCTGCTACTCTCCCAGATCTCTTAGCTTCTTCTTCTTCCCCTTTTTAATGTTTATTTATTTTTGAGAGAGAGAGAGACACAGAATGCAAGTGAGGGAGGGGCAGAGAGAGAGGGAGACACAGAATCCGAAGCCAGCTCCAGGCTCTCAGCTGTCAGCACAGAGCCCAATGCGGGGCTCGAACCCACAAACCATGAGCTCATGACCTGAGCGAAGTCGGACGCTTAACTGACCCGGCCACCCAGGCGCCCTGCCTCTGATCTTCTAATTCTTGTAGACACCTTCCCAACCAGCCACTCCATTCACCCCTTCCTAAGAGTCTATGTTTATCCTTACAGGTGGTCGTCCCTCCCTCCACAGCAGGCGTGTGCCAAGGGGCACTCCTGGTATGCCTACTGGGAAGACTTCTCCTGCTGCTGCTAACCTACTCTCAAGAGTGTAAGGCAGCAGCATTCATTTCTAGCTTGCTTCGACACATGGAGCTGACCCATCTGTGAGCCCCAGAACTGGCTGCTTCCTTTTCTAGTAGCTGGTCTTAGAGAATGTCCCATGTGGCCATAGGTGTGAGCTAGGGGAGAGGGGAGGTAGCTGGGGAATTTATATTTCATTTCCCATCAGTTTTCTAAAGAATGTTAATTCCCTGGCACTTCAAGAAGGATATCAACATGGGAGCATGTAGGTAGAAAGGCTGCAGGGATGTGGGCCAGCACCACAGCGTCTGCCGCACTAGCAAAAACCAGCTACAACATAGAAATTAAAAAAAAATCCTGTTCACCATGTGAACCAGAAATAAATTTAATAATTAGGGCATAGAGCCTATATAAAGCAAGCTATAACATCTTATTAAAGATCTTAAAATAAGACCCCCCAAAATGGAAAAACACATCGTTCTTGACAAAGAAAACTTAATATCATGAAAGTATCACTCCTCAAATTAACTAAAAAATGAAATTCAATTCAATTCAGCATCCTAGTGCTTTTCTTTGGGGGCAGAGGCACTGAGAATGCTTGAAGCTATTTTAAAGTTTTATAGAGTAATAACTATCTGAGAGTGACCAAGAAAACTTTGAAGGAGAAAAATATTTGGAGGGGTTCCCTTACAAAATAATGAAACCCATTATATTATACTATAAAACATACACACACACAAACACATACACACACACTGCATCATAATCTAAACAATATGCCAATGACAAAGGAATCAATTAATCAAGATCAAAATGGAGAACCGGAAATAGATCACACCGTATATGGGGACATCATGCATGTAAAAGGTGGCTTTCAGATTCCTCGTTGCAAAGGACAGTTTCTATGGCAAATGACCCAGGGATACTGGTTGGCTAGAGGGATGGAGGTAAACACAAGATCTCCAACTTCACATCGTAAACAAAAATAATTTCCAGATGAAGTGCTCAAAAACTGTAAGTGTGGAGAAAGTTTCATACTTTCCACCTGAGAAGTGGAGCCGAGCGACGGGAGCCCCCTTGCTACCCGCTTGGATCTTCCACCATTCATTCCTTGGCAAACTCAATGATTGGAATGGTGATATGAACAAGTATTGTGTCCCAAAACAAGTATTTTGCAAAGGGAGCCTGTTCCCATACTGGGGACGACGCACCATTTCATCCCAGTTTCGCCATATTGGAGCTTTCTGTGCCTCGGAAAGTCACTTAGTGCTTCCATATCTCAATATCCTCCTTCGCAAAAGATTGTGAAGATTTGATGAGGCGACAAAGGTAACACGCTTAAAAGGTTCCTGGCACATAGAAAGCACCCAATAAATGTTAGCTATTATGATTTTTATTATTATTACCATTAATAGAGTCCTTGTTTTCCTCTGTCAAGGTATCAAGTAAAACCAACTGGTCATTACCAGAAAACATTCTCCTCGAACATTCCAGACATCAAATGCTTCTCATCTAATCATTACTGCACAGGCGTGGGGCCCGATAGAAACAGCTAAAGCAGTGGGTCGTGACCGCATCCATGTCTAGTAGCACCTGCTTGCCTGTACTTATTATAGTTATTATTATTCTGCCAGCTCCATGACTTTAACACATGGCTATTTATTTTCCTTTATAATTTTTTTCAAAGGCTGTTATCTCATTCTTTGTGAAAATCCAAACTAACTAGATCTACTTGTATTTGCTAATGCAGTTTTTTTCTGTTAAAGAATTTTTCTCCGCTAACTTCAAGAGGTAAGAAAGCGTGCCTGGCTTGACCCTATCAAGCTAGCCTAATCCCTGTATCATATTCTTCTCTTTTAATTAGACTTCCCACCAGTTTTCCCAGTTTAAAGATGAGACTCCTCGAGGATCTGTGAGAGCTGAAAAACATTTTTCATAAAATAATCTTAGAAAAGCAGAAGCCCTGAAACACATCTGCTTTTGCCCTATAGCTGCAGAGCTTACCCTAATGGGGGACTAGCTGAGACCCCTGCTATATCCCAGACTTCCTCTGGCCAGATCCGAGTGGTCCCTTCCTAGGCTGTTTGAGGTGGCATCCATTCTTACACTGGAGATGTTATCTCTTTGGTCTTTTAAATAGATAATGGGCTTTCCGCAGAGGAGGCTAACATTTATTAAACACCTACCTACTGGGTGACCGGGCACTATGCTCACTTTGCGTGTATACAGAGCATTAGCTAAGTATAACTGCTTCAATTGTTTTTCTTCAAATAACTTTGTATTCTAAAACAGCTTCAGATTCACAAGGAGTTGCAAAAACTGGTATACAGAGTTCCAGTGCACTTTTTCACTTAGCTTCCCCCAACGATGAAAATCATATAACCATAGCACACTGCCAAAGTCAGGAAACTGACTTTGGGAGAATACATTAAACCAGGCACCACCCTCGTCGATTTCATTGCATTTGATTTCATGGATTTGGTTGCATTTGAGTCTGGCTCCTCATTAGTTATGAGCAACTTTGGGAGGAACCCTAACATTACTCTACTTTACCAAACTTATCTGTAAAATGGAGATAATAGTTGTACCTACGTCATGGAATTACTGTAAGAATTAGATATGATTAGCTAATATTATTTGTGAATCCTTATAACTACCCTCTGAAGTAGACAGTATGGGAAGCCATCTGGCTACTCTGACTCTTCTTCCTTTCAGACATTGCATTTCTTTCCATCAAGGGCTACAGTCTGTTTCCACACCCTTTGGAGGTTTGGCTTCATGACCATTGCTTCGGCCAACTGAACACAGCAAAAGGGGTGATGTGAAAGTTAAAAAAAATGTTTTTAATGTTTTTTTTTAATTTTTTTTTCTGGGAGAGATAGAGAGAGACAGCGTGAGCAGGGGAGGGTCAGAGAGAGAGGGAGTCACAGACTGAAACAGGCTCCAGGCTCTGAGCTGGCAGTCAGCACAGAGCCCGATGCGGGGCTCGAACCTATGAACCGCGAGATCATGACCTAAGCGAAAGTCGGACGCCCAATCGACTAAGCCACCCAGGCGCCCCTTTAATGTTTATTTGTGAGAGAGACAGATACAGAGCTTGAGCAGGGGAGGTGCAGAGAGAGAGGGAGACACAGAATCCAAAACAGGTTCCAGGCTCTGAACTGTCAGCACAGAGCCTGACGCGGGGCTCGAACTCACAAACTGTGAGATCATGTCCTGAGTTGAAGTCAGATGCCCAATCCACTGAGCCACCCAAGCGCCTCAGTGATGTGTCAGTTTTGAGCCTATATCTCAAGAAGCCTGGGTTCTCTCTCTCTCTGAGTACTGACTGCTGCCTCCATATGAACAAGCCTCATGAGGAGAGACAGCTGACCCAAGTCACCTGTGTCACCCCAAGCAGCCAAGCCTCAGAGGCAGTCCTACCTCGCTGACTGACCTGCAGCTGACAATAGACATATGGAGGAGGAGGGGCAGTATAAACCAAAAGAATGATTCAGCGGAGTCCAGCCTAAATTTTCAACTCACGGCTGAACCACGGAAATGGTTGTTGCTTACCACTAAATCTTCAGGGGTTGTTATGCGGTTATAGATCACTGATCCAGGCAGTACCACGAAAATACTGATGATGGTAATTACATTACTGGATTGTGATGAGAATTAGTGAGATAATATATGTAATTTTCGCATGTGGTCCGTGAGAAATTCTCCATAAATGGTAGTTGTTATTATCACTCTCCACCCCCTTGTCGTCCTGTTTGACAGATTAGAATACTGACATTTGACATAGGTTAGGAAGTTTGCCAATAAACATCTGAGCCTGTTTTCAAACACTGGTCTCACCCCAAAGTTGTGCACTTTTCCCTCTAGGAAAATCTCTGTTTCCTCTGTCCTCATGTCGTTGGTATACGAAACGCCGAACTAATTCACCACAACTGAAATAGGGATACGTGGTAAAATGCTTCTCTTTCCCCTTTCCCTGTGAATCCGTAACAAACTTTTGCATTAAAAGTTGATAACATGAGGAACACCTGAGTTGAGCATCTGATTCTTGATCCCAAGATCCTGGGATCCAGCCCCGTGTCAGGCTCCACGCTGAGCGTGGACCCAGTTTTTTTTTTTTAATGTTTTATTTATTTCTAGGAGAGAGAGAGAGAGAGACAGTGTGAGCAGGGGAGGGTCAGAGAGAGAGGGAGTCACAGACTCTGAAACAGGCTCCAGGCTCTGAGCTGGCAGTCAGCACAGAGCCCGACGCGGGGCTCGAACCCACGAACTGTGAGATCATGACCTAAGAGAAAGTCAGATGCTTAACCGACTAAGCCACCCAGGCGCCCCGAGCGTGGACCCAGTTTAAGGTTCTCTCTCCCTCGGCCCCTCTCTCCCGCTTGTGTTCTCTGTCTCTAAAATTAAAAAAAAAGTTGATAATATGAAATATTTATATATATGCACGTATATACACACAAAGGAACATGTTTGACATTTTTAATTATTCACTGAAAATTAAAACACTCAAATTAGAATTGTGAAGGAAATCCCAAGTTTACTTCAAATCTTCATCTATTAAAATATTCTAATAGCCACTGGTTTATGTCTCAATGTAGGAACAAGTGTCCCAGAATTCTCCACAACTAGTATCTTTTGGAACATTCTGGAATGCTGGGCAGAAGTCAGTTTAATGTTGCTGAGAGAAAACAAATTCAAAGGAAATTAAACCTCGGTAATGGTTAGTCCTACAACACCACGAGATGTGTTTTTTCAGGTGAAGGCCACGAGGTGAGTCCACGCACCTGCACGTGAAAGTGCTGACATCAATGTACTAATGTAAATGAGTAGGCAGAACTGCATCAGAATCAGCGAGAGAGAGAAAAATGGGAAAATGCGGTACTGGTGTATACTTTTACCAAGAAGCTAGACAGAGTGTGAGTGGAATGGTAAGAATAGGACACAAATGAATGATGGTTTTTATACCATCACAGATCAAGTAGAAGCCAAATGTAAAATGTATATTGTTGTGTCCATATTCTTTTGTTTTTGTCTTTTTAATTCTGAGAGAGAGGGAGAGGGAGAAAGAGATACAGAGAGAGAGAGACAGCGTGAGCTGGGGAGGGTCAGAGAGAGAGGGAGTCACAGAATCTGAAACAGGCTCCAAGCTCTGAGCTGTCAGCACAGATCCCGACGTGGGGCTTGAACTCGCAAACCGTGAGATCATGACCTGAGGCGAAGTCGGAAGCTCAACCGACTGAGCCACCCAGGTGCCCCAATGTCCATCTTCTTTTGAGAAGCCAATTGTGTAACCGTGTTTATGGCTACTTTATAACTTACCACTCCCACTCCCAGACAAGTGACACATGTGGCTCTTGACACTCCAAATTAGCTTGTATTCCAGAGAAGAAACTGGAAGGCAAAAAGCCAGCCTGATATGTAGGGGTTCCCTCAGCCACAGTGGGAATTAAGAAATTCTTCCCCTAGAATGAATGAGAATGTCATGCCTCATGGCAGAGACTGATGGTAATTCATGCAGTGTTTCCCTTTCCCCTTTTCACACTAATAAAACCCTGATTTGGTTGAGGAGAGCCATATGCCAAAATGAAACACAAACAAAAACAAAAACCAAACCACCTGTATTTCCCAACCTTCCCTGCATGTGAGTGAGTGAGTGTGACTAAGTCATGAGAGTAGCACGAAGGCCAAAGCTATTAGGCAAGGCTTTTATCACTTTGTTTCCTCCTTCTTCCTTCCTGCGATGCAGTTGTGATGGTTGGGGCTATAGCATCCAGTTGGTAATCATTTAGCATCTCAGTGCCGTGAATCTCAGTGCAAGTTCCCTCACTCTGCAGCGAAGCAATTCATCTAGCTTTCCTGTGCCTCAGTCTCTCATCTGTGAAATCAAGATAACAGCAGTATCTAGTCACAGGTGGGGTTGTCCACATAAATGACCTTGCACAATGATTGGCTACAGTGAACGCTTTGTCAACGATGGGTGCATTTTGTGAAGACAGCGGAACGAGGGGTAATAACAGCAGGAGGCGCAATATTATTTGGAACAGTGACAATAACAAAGTGATTTGGGGGCCAAACTAGGACATAATGTTCCTGAGGAAGTTGGCTTTTATCCAAGTGGAGGACATGTTGAATAATATTAAGCAGGAGAGGTACATGACAGCATCTGAGTTCAAGGAGAACTCAAGATCGATCCAAGATAAATGCTGGAGAAGGAAAGAACTCCACTGGATGCCAACTATTATATTTAGAGGCAAAGGGTAGTAAAAGGGAGAGAGAAGCACTATTTGCTCAGGACTTAGCTTGTCTTCAGTAACACTAGAGGAAGGGATGGATGGAGCCTTCCCGGCTGTCTGCAGGGCACTCCGGGCCTGTGGGCAGCTCCCTACAGCATGATTTTCCTGCGCTTTCAGCATCCGTTCGGGCACAAGTGAGACTTTTTAAAACGATCGTCGGACACTAAATTACCTCAAGGGTCTAAAGCGTTTTCAGTGGCATCCGGCTGGCTCAGCTGGTAGAGTGTGTGGCTCTTGATCTCGAGGGATTGTAAGCTTGAGCCCCACACTGGGTGTAGAGATTACTTAAAAATGACATCTTAACGTTAAAGAAATTTTCTTTAAAAAAACTTCTTAGTATTGAAGGAGCTAAGTTAAAAAAAAATAACGTTAAAAAAACAACTTCTCAATGTTAAAGGAGCTACATTTTGGGGGAGGGGGAGGGGGGAGGGGAGCTACATTTTGGGGGAGGGGGAGGGGGGAGGGGGGCATGGAGGAGGGCACTTGTGGGGATGAGCACTGGGTGTTATATGGAAACCAACTTGACAATAAACTATAAAAATAAATAAATAAATTGGTAAAAAAATAAAAAATAAAATCTTAAAAAATAAAAATAAAAAAATAGAACATTTCAAATTCCAAGTGTATAAACTACAAATGATGTAGACACCACACTACTTGAGTTTTTGGCCTTACTAAAAGTATTCTTTTAAAGTCGTTTTATGAAGTGTGTGTGGGGGGGGTGTATGTGGGGGGGGGCATGTATGTGTGGGTGGGTGTGGGTGTGGGGGGTGTAAGTGTGTGTGGGGTGTATGTGTGGGTGGGTGTGGGCGTGGGTGGTGTATGTATGTGTGTGGTGTGTGTGTGTGTGTGTGAGTGTGTGTGTGGTGTAGGTGTGTGTGTATGTGTGTGGGGTGTGTGTGTGTGTGTGTGTGTGTGTGATTTGCTATAGCAATGTTCTATGTAAAGATTGTAAGACATCAAGAGCTAAACTGAGTTCAACTACTGAAACATCTAATTTAAACTACATAAAAACCATTATTAAGCAAGAGTCTTTTTTTTTTTTTTACTTATTTTGATACTATTTACTTGACATTGTCTGTAAAATTGGGTGTGATGAACCAGATGGCCTCTGAGGTCTCTTCCACGGCTAATCCACCTGATTTCCAAAATGTCCTCAAGCAGGCAGATGATTGTCAGTGTGACAGAATAACTCCCAGAGTGTTCTTACCAAGTATCACCTCATCTAACCCTTAACATGGCCCTCTGGGAGCCCCTGGGGAGCCAGGTCAATTAAATGTCTAGCTCTGGTTTTGGCTCAGGTCATGATCTCACGGTTTGTGTGTTCAAGCCCAGGTCAGGCTCTGCGATGACAACATGGAGACTGCTTGGGATTCTCTCTCTCCCTCTCTTTCTGCCTCTCTCAATCTCTCTCAAAAATAAATGAATAGACCTCTAAAAAATACCTTTAAAACAGTCCTCTGATTTAGGTGGCTAATATTACCCCATTTTAGAGATAAGGACATTGAGTTTCCCAGAAAGTTGAATAAACCTCCCAAGATCACAGATATAATAAGGGGTAAGGGAAGAGAAGTGTAGTGCAAAGTTTAGGGCAAAATTAAACAGGTAGGGGACAACGTCATGTACGACGTGAGTTATAGTACAGGAAAAAGAACTTGAGGGGCACCTGGCTGGCTCGGTCAGTTAAGTGTCCGACTTTGGCTCAGGTCATGATCTCACGGTCTGTGAGTTGAAGCCCCACATCGGGCTCTGTGCTGACAGCTCAGAGCCTGGAGCCTGCTTCAGATTCTGTGTCTCCCTCTCTCTCTTCCCCTCCCCTGCTCTCACTCCATCTCTCTCTCAAAAAAAAAAAAAAAAAATAGAACTTGAGCCCACGTCCCTGAGGCTGGCTGTGGGCATCATCTTGGCTTGTTTAGGCCTTCAGTGGGTCAGGGTATACTGTCCTGGCTGAGTCCGCATCTTGTTAGGAAGTACTCAGGCCAGCAAAGAAAATCTGGGGTCATCATATAAGCACCAGGCTTCGGCTACATAATTTTTCTGTCCTCTGTCTACTTCTCTGGCCACCAACACAGCATGAGTCTCAGCCACATGTAGGCCTCTGCTTTACCACCCAGTGGCCAAGGTAGCCCCCAAGCACATATGGAAACCACCAGAGAGACTCAGCCATGTCCCTGATGTTGCTCCCAGCTTGACCTGGAGAGGGTGGTCTCTCCTCCCCAGGAAATCAGGGCTGGTGACCCTCTGCTGGTGCAGGGAGAAGCACTGGGCTTCTGTGAGGTGCTTGGAAATCCTTTGAGGTAAGGGCTACGGATGTTCTATACTCAACGTGTGACCAACAGCAACAGCATCGCTTCTCAACCTTTTGGCTAAGATCAAGTGCAACAGCAACAGCATCACCAGGCAGGTGGTTAGACATGAAGAGTATTGGGCCCCCAGCCCAGATCTACTGAACAGCCCCTGCATTCATTGCAGAGAGACCCCCAGGGGAAGTGTGCACACGTGAAAGTCTGAGAAGCTCTGTAGTACAAGATGGTTTCCAAACATTAAAGCAATAGTTGTCACTTAAAATAAAATTCTGAAGTCTGGGTGCCTGGGTACCTCAGTCAGTTAAGCACCTGACTCTTGATTTGGGCTCAGGTCATGATCTCACAGTGTGTGGGATCGAGCCCCCCATCGGGTTCTGTGCTGACAGCGTGGAGCCTGTTTGGGATTCTCTCTCTCTCCCTCCCTCTGCCCCTTTCCTCTTGCATTCTCTCCCTCTCTCTCAAATAAGCCCCTTTCCCACTTGTGTTCTCTCTCTCAAATACATAAACTTAAAAAAAAATGCTGATGTCAAAGTAGACCAATTAAATCAGTCTGTGGGGGTGGTGCTCAGGCATGGAGAGATTTCAAAGCTCCTATGCATGATTTTCATAGGTCAAGAGTGGTCAAGACCTACTGCTTAAGCATGACCCATCCCTCTTTTCTTTTTCTTTTTTAATTTTTTTAATGTTTATTTATTTTTGGGAGAGAGAGAGAGGCAGAGAGAGACGGAGACACAGGATCTGAAGCAGGCTTCAGGCTCTGAGATGTCAGCACAGAGCCCAAGGCAGGGTTAGAACTCGCGATCATGACTGAGCCAAAGTCCAACGCTAAACTGACTGAGCCATCCAGGCGTCCACCACCCCTGTTTTTTAAATCAACCCTACACTGGCCATTTCTTGACATTGGCTGGGAAACTGATAACATTTCATAGCAAAGAACACACACATCTTTCATTGAAAGATGAAAATAAAGGCAATGTAATGAGCTTTTCATAGGCAAAAACTCATTTCCTTGAAAGGATTGGGTTTATTCTAAAATTTTGTCCTTACTATTATCTTTTAGTCAGGTTTTAAAATGTCCTTACTTTTATGAAATGTCAAAGATAAAGATTGCCCACTACAAAATAAAAAGCAACTAACCCTATGTGTTACCTTGAACTTTGTTTTTCATCCAAAAGCCTAAGAATCACAACCCCTGAAAAATTGATTTAAGTATTTCAGTGGATACACTCCCTGCTTGTCACCCCCTACTTCCTTAAATTAAAGCAGAAATCGCCTCACTCTGTAAGGTATTACATCATGAGTCACAACTCAGGATGTGGTTCTAGCCTCGTATATATGCATTTTGGTAAAAGACAGACAGAAATCAAGTCAGGTTAAATAACGGACGGTGTCCACTATGTAACATGCTGGATTTTTTTTTAAATGAATGATGTTAAGATTAATAACTCGAACTGGCCATCTACAAGGAGATTCTTAGAAACGTGCCAGCTCAGTGGCTCTCAAATTTTATCAAGCCACAGAGTTGCCTGGAGGGTGTGTTAAAATCTAGGTTCCTGGTTTCACCCCTGGAGCATTTGATTCCATAAGTCTAGAGTGGGGCCTGAGAAATCTGCATTTGTAACAAGTTCCCAGGTCAAGCTGCTTGCCCAGGGAACCTCACTTTGAGAACCACTGCTCTAGCCAGAGAAAATGTCACAAAGATTAAAAACAAAATGGATTATATATTAGTTACAGAATTGTAATAGTTATATATTAGTATATATTAATTATTATATGTAGTTACTAGATAGCTGTGTATAGAGTTTTATAGAGATTAGTTTGTCTATACAGCAAGAATGCCATTTGTAGGGAATGGTTTGCAGTGATCTTACAAAATGATTTTTTAAAGGTAGCATCATATTAGCTGCGAATTCCTCGGTGGGAGGGGGACTCTTTTATGTCCCAGCCAGGTGAGCTATTCCATAGGTAGGGGTCTCCTTCTAGGCCCGAACTTCACGGGGGGCAGTATCTTCCCCAACGTCCCTCCCCCTTTCCATTCGGACCTCTGATTTCTAGAACAGCTCCAGTGAGATGCAATCTTCCCGAAGGCTGGCTCCCTTCCCATCCCGCTGTCCAGTGCCGACAACAGACACACGAACTTCAGCAGCCGTGGGAAAAGAAAAACAACCCACGCAGTCCCACCCGGGGGCTCACTGCAGCCCCCTGGACAGCCCACCAGCCTCCAAACGGTGCTCAGCAAAATTAGGCTATCTTTCATTAGCTATCTATCATGTGGCTTCCACCGGGCTGCAGGATATGAGGGCCATTTAATTAGGCCCTGCACCGCTCTCTGGTGTGAAAAGGCTCTCCAACGCTTTGATTCCCCACTGCTACGCAGCAGGAAGTTGTTGGCGATAATTGACATAGGATTTCCTTGTTAACCAGCAGCAGACATGCCGGATTAAAGCGACAGAGATCTCAAGAAGAAAGTGAAAGAGATAAGAAGCTCGCGAAGACTTCTGCTTATTTGGCACTTGAGGACCAGGAGGAAGCGGCAATCACCCACTCAAGTGGAGACTCCCAGAGTGGAAGGGCGTCCCCTTATCAGACCCATTTCAGCTTGGCTGATCAAAGATTGACTCCCGTAAAAATCACATAGGCCTGGGGTTTGTTAGTTTATTAAGCGGCAGGTTTTAGGAATTATCACAGGTTTAAAGATGGATTGCAGTTTATGTGAAGGGGGAGAGGATTATCGCGTTTTCATCTTAACAATTATAAAATATCACAGCTGAAAGCTTGCTTGCAAATGACATAATTTTCCACCACCGACTAAACAGGTCATTGTGGGGCTGCACGTAAGCGTTCTCCACGAGGGAGGAAATGCAGGCAAGTTAACTCCGGGGAGGAACGAGATCGAGGGGCCTCCAGACGCCTCGTTCCACTTGGGAAGCTGACGCGATCCCATTTCGCCCTGTGCGATTCCATAGGTAATTATATTTAATTTCTTACTGGGGCCGTTTAGGTCGGCTTGCATTCAAAGGGAGGGACCAGAGAAGCAGCCCACTGAGATGATGCTTAAAAAGCCGTCGTGATAAATGATACCGAAATAGATCCACGTGAGCCGAGTGAAATGAAACGTCTACTTTGGAGTAGAGACAATTATTGTCTATCACTTAATAACTTAACCTTACAAGAGCACATGTGGCATTAATAAAGGGCTGGGAGCTACAACGGCGTGTTACGGGACCTCCATTTGACAACTATATACAAGTCCTGGAACAGCCGAGTGAGACAGGTTAGCAAGGGGGCCGTGGACGTACTTGACCGTGGACCTGTGCCTCCAATTAAATATGTAATTGCAAGGGCTTGCATCCTTGCTGATTTTCACAAGTAACATTTATGGAGTTGGGGGGGGGGATTTAGTTATCAAAGAAATCTGTGTTTCAGGTAGAAAATGTAGGAAATACTGCAAAATATCAAGAATGAATAAAAATAATGGGTCCCCTCCCTCTTCCCCGCACACCCACTGGGAAGCGCAGAGAAAGCAGGCAGGATTTGTGGTTACCTATACACAAATATGTCATGTGTCGTATAACCTGGCTCACTGCTGTATTTTCTTAACTGTGTAATTTACTTAACAATACGTTGTGATTTTTCCCCCTGTATTTAGTAAATATTATTCGAAGGTATGGTTTTGGATTGTGGCATCACGTAGGGTAATATAATTGATTTAGATAAGCCCCTATAGTTGGACATTTAGATTGTCATCAGGTTTTTGCTTTTATAAACAAAGCTGGAATGAACAGCCTTGAACATAAATCTTTGCGTGTTTTACTGGATCCTTCCAAGAATTAGAAGTAGAATCTCAGACTCAGAGGGCAGGGACCTGTTTAAGGATACCGATACATATCCACATTTGCAGATTTTTAACAGAGCTTGACAATAATCTGCCCCGTGTTGCAGTGAAGAGCAGTTTTGTCGTCCATCCTGGACTGAGCGCAAATGACAGCAGCTATTTCATCCCAAGAAGATCAGTCATTCTGTCTGCATCACTTGGGTTCTTTCGTTCTGATGTGACCTTTTGCCACGAAGCTCTGTGACAGACTAGGACAATAAACAGCGACCCAAGAATCAAGTTAATAGGGCCAAACTCTGAAGAGAATCATGTCAACGTTAACGACTTAAACATGGAGCACATCTTTTATCCAAGAAGTTCAAGTTCCTCTAAAAGCACCAATTCATTATCATTCACAAGTGCAAACGGCATTGGTTGGAAAACCCACAAAAACAAAAACCTTTAAAGGAAATTGAAAAGGAGGCAGCGGGGCGGGGGGGGGGGGTGGTGTGGAGGAGAAGCAGCTGATTCGGGACCCAGCTTTTTAACAAAATAACCTTGGGTGCCTGATCTAGTATAGAGAAGAGGCTTTTTTTCTTTTCTCTTTAATTTAAAATTTTTTTTAATTTGCTGCAAAAAGGCTGGGGCCAGCCAGGCACCAAGTGTTTGAGGGTATTTTGAAAACAACAAAACAAACATCATCTTTGTTTTCTGTGTCCTTAACATGAGTCTCCTTCAAGTGGCATTTCAAATGACAAGGGTCTGGTTCTTCCTCATCTGAGGGACATTTAATGCACAGATGGTTGAAATGATCAGGGACATTCTATTATCCCCGAACGAAGGTGGTCTACACAGGCAAAGTTGATGCTACTATAGGATTTTTCTGCCTAATTTATTCATGAAGAAATTGCAAAAAAAAAAAAAAAAAGATGCTCTTAGTTGACTCATAGCTTTGGAAAATAGATGTGATCTGTGGAGAAAAAAAACCTTTTTCTATGCATACCTATGTATGAAAGATCATCTTTTCTATCTGAATATAAATAATAAATAATAAATCTGAATATCAGAAATATTCTCTTAATTGACCTAGTGTTCTTAAAATATATACTTATGAACTTATTTTTACAAAACTCAGGGACGATGTTGTCTAACTGATAAGATGACATTACAAGCAGTATTTAACTGTTCGTGATTTTGAAGTCCCTAACATTTCGGTATCTCTGAGCAAAGATAGAAAATGGTTGGTTACTTCCATGTATCACAGAGTAAAGCTGACTATACAGAAATCACATTGTGCCCAAACACAGGGTACAGTGTGCCAGAAATGAGCCTGTGTTGGCCTGGGGAAAAGTAAATCCATTTATCCCAAATTTAATTTTCTTCTTTTTATTTTGAGAAACTCTCATTGTTTTATAAGGCAAAACACAATGAAGTTGTTATCCACAGTATAACCTGCTGAACTAAGGCATTTATAAGTTTTGCTGTTACAGTGGGTAACCCCAACTTTCAGCACTGTGGCCCATCCGAAGCGTCTCCTTGTCCCTCCATCCTGCTGATGGAAGAAATTTAGAAGTCATTTCAGCAGCCAGGACTGCTATGCTCAGGGAAATATCTATTCAGGGGAGGCCAGGAATATTGCTAACTGAAATGAAAAGCAGTGAGAACATCACCTTCTCAATCTGGTCCCCGGGGCATTCTTTGGGAATGACGGTCCCTGGCACCCCTTGTAATGTATTTAGGGTGCAGAAGCCAGAGACAAATGGATCTTGTCATCGTTTTCTCATTACTATCTTGGGAAATTTCCAGCAAGGTATGGGAGAACAATGCAATGCCCCTGATGCCAGTAATGTAATCTCACTTGTGATTCCAGCTTTCACAGCACCCTGGACTTAAATGAAAACTACATTTCTAAGCTTGAGTTCGAAAGGATATCCATAAAGAATAGCCACAGAGAAGGTCAGGGAGCTCTTGCTAAATTGCAACGGTCAATTCTGGTTTTCAAATATGAGTTTGTACTTTTGTCTTAAACACCAGAGAACTCCAATTTTCAACCTGTTAAAATTTTTCTTTGGGGCTCCAAAGAAATTTGGAGAAATTTTGGAAATATTTAAAACAATATTTGTTTTAAAATTTTTTTCATCAAGAAGGGCCTAAGGATTGCTATTTTATTAGGTCACACACCCTTCATCCATGAGATAAGGGGCATTCTGTTATATATTGATGCAAATATATCATACGATATATCTACTAATGTGTTATAGTGATAATGCATAGAGCAAAAGGAACGCATGTGAGAATTTTATAAATTGCAATTTCTGATTTAAAAAAAAATCCTTCTATAGAAGATGTTGGTGAAACGATTCCTCTCTCGGGTACTTCATCTGCAGACCAAGCCAAGACCGCTTTCTCAAAGGGAAGCTGATTTCTTAACCCCCATAATGAAAGCCACTCACATATACCAAGGCCTTCCTATGTTGTGTCAGGCACGATTTTAAGCCTTTTACATGTATGTTCTCATTTTGGTTTTTTAGGTTTTTTTAAATCCCGTTTACTCCTCATACCACACTATGTTTGAAAACAAATTTCCCGAACTAGAAGCCTCCATTTATTCAATTGTTTAGAAATAGGCATTCACTGTCTACTGCTTGTCAGGCACTATGCCTAGTGACTTTGAGGGTTTGAAGACAAGAAGTGTGATCCCGAGAGCATGTGGGGACTAGCAACCCATGGTCAAATAAGCGCAATTGTGCAGAATCTGAAGGAGGCTGGGTGCAGAGTGGCTGGTGCGTGGGCTTCAGACTCCGAGGATCTGGATGAGGAAGGTCAGCTCGGTCACTTACTACCTTGGGCCAGCTGTGTGACTTTCCTAGGCGCCGTCGTCTCATCCAGATAGTGACCAGAGTAATACTGATTTCATAGGTTCTTGCAAGGATTAAAATAGATCAGCATGGCAAGCCCATTGTAAAGAGCTGGCATCCAGCATATACTAAATAATGGTACCACCTCCTTATATCATTATTTTGTTCTTATTATTTCTATTTCTGTTCATGTTGTAACAATTTCGTGACGTGTTATGGAATTCCAGAAACTTTTCAGAACGAGAAGTTTTCACCTCTAACGTTAGTATCGGTCCTCACAGATTTTACCAGATCCTCCAGTGGTTCCCAAGGATCATCCACTCATAAGTGATAATAGCTTCTTTAGTCTGTGGAGAAAGCGCCTCTGGGCTGTTTTTCACAGGAAGGAAGAGTTCCTTTCTGAGACTGCATTCTTTTAAAATGCTTATGTTATTTTCAAGTGTGTGTGTGTGTGTGTGTGTGTGTGTGTTTAAGTGTCCTTTACAGGATGATGGAGACAATATATAACATTTGTGGGGGGGATATTTACAAGTTTATTTGGCAAAATTAATTTAATTTGGCAATTCAGCGGAGCCCTCCCCTTGCCAATTTTTAAAAATAAATGGTTGTTGGTTCATGAAGTCTGGGAACCCCTAACTTATACAAAGCATTTTTTTTTTTTTAAGCAAAAGCGGAAGTCCATTTTCCTCCTAGAAAAAATAGTGTTTTAAAAACTATTTTCTTTCTCTTTTTTTGGTAGAAAAACGGGGCTTTTGTGCTGGCTTTTTCAGTGGCAAGAGGGCTTTTGACTAAAAGACTCATTTTTCTAAGTGATGCATCTGCTTTTAATGTCTTAAATGCTAGGATAGAACAGGCATGCCTTTCTGGTCTGGGTTTTCTTAAATAGCCAGAAGTCCTCACAGTAAAGGCAGCAACCATCTAATAGAGAAATAACTCTCAGACAGAGCACTGCGCCTCCCTGACAACCTATAAATGGACCATATTGATGAAGTGAACAGGACTCTCTCTGGTCATTTTCAACTAGAAACTAATAACCCCCGTCATGATATCAGGCATACAACCTCGGTTAAAACTAGGTTCATCAAATAAATCACTCAGGAATTTTTCTATTTCTTTCTCTGGACACATTGCACATCTGCTCAACGAGAGGAGAAAAGAAGCAATATTTCTTTGATCAGGATTTTTTTTTATTATCCTTGTATCTGCCCCTCGGGATGCTATCTTTTCAAGTGGGTGCGGATAGTACATCGCTTTCTAATGAATGCAGAGAATTTATGAATTTAAGCTATAAAACCAAATATGAGGGATTTTAGTTTATCTCAATCTATATTTTACACTGTCATGAGAAAATAAACCGGACCACAAAGCTGTATTGTGCCCAGTTCACTAAATCTCCTGATCTCCCGTAACCTTTACAATGTGTTCCATTTGTGGCCACATATGGGAGGGAGATACAAACAGATGATCGCTTTGTATGTTTCCCCAATATGTCTAAATACTTGTAACACTTTTCATACCCTCTGGCTGTGGGCAGTAAAGAGCTTGGCCGAAGCCTCAGGCATCAGCCACAGCTAATATTGTCATGTTAACATCTCACTGACTCTGTTAATACTTTCTAGGTATTTGGATGAATTTCGAAATTTGTAAAATGGACATGATTGTCATCCTGTGTCCTAAGGATCTTAAAAGCCCTGGGTCAGCTCCCTGCATCTTAAGGAATTATGGATAAAAGACATCTTTTTCTGCTCGTAGGATAGAAAATAGTAGAAGCCATTTGAAAGGAACGCTAACCTTTCCTGAATGTGGAATAAAAAGTGAATGAAAAGATGCAGCCTCCAGAATGCTAGTTGCTTCTGCTGGTATTGAAAGAAAACTAGATTGACAGAGAAAGCATAGGATCGGGACCCAGCGGACCCACATTCAAATCTTAGCTCTGCCGCCAGCCAGCTGGGCTACAGGAGGATTCCTTGGACCTTGAGCTCCTTATTGGTGAACTTGGGATGACAATACAGATCTTGTAGAATTGTGTGGGGAATAAAATGAGTTAAGGTTCAAGGGACATTTGACATCTTGCCTGCTACAGGGTAGGTGCTCAATGACTTCAAGGTCCCTTTCTTTTCCTGGGATTAAGGGACTCGGCCTTGCAAGCTGTGGGATCCTGAGCAAGTTGCTTAACCTCTCTGACCTTCCATTTCCCCTTCTGCAAGACAGACTATTATAAAATGTCCTGTAGGGTGGTCATGAATCAGAGGACATGTGGAAGCACCTAGAACAGGGCTTGAGTTATATGATTTGGCTTACTGTTATTTATGACTGTTACTTTTACAATTCTTAAAGTTGTTATTTCTATTTTGATCACCAGTATTTTTCCTTCTCTTGATTCTTTTTCTTGGGCTTCCTCCCTTCTAACTCTCAGGCTTCCTCCCTTCTAACTCTGAACTGTTATTACTTGATGTGTGAAATGACCTTTGTAAGAGTCTTTTACCATCTATGAGTTGCTATACAACCTAAGATGGATGTTGTATAGTCTATATTGCCTATCGATGATTTCACCTCAAGAGAATAGCCGTAAACATCACAACTGAGTGCTTGCTATGGGGCCAGTGTACCTATTTTTAAAAATATGTGTTTTTTTTTAGTTCAGAATAATTCGATTTATAGAAAAGTTGCAAAGAGAATACAAAGTTCCTATGTACCCTTCACAGGTGGTAGTTTTGGCAAATGTTACCTTCTTACATTACCATGACATGAACGAAGATACCAACATTGATATATTACTATTAACTGAACTCCCCACTTTATTTGGAATCATTTTTCCCGTTAATGTCCCCTCCTCCCCTGCTTTTTTTTCTATTCCAGAAAAACAGTAACCATGCCTCATTCTTTTCTTGTTTTTCATACCCCTGGGTTTGGGGAGAACAACTCTACAGAGGTGAAGTGCCCCTCTTAATCACATTATATGACATACACGTGACATCACACGTGACGGTACCTGGCGTACCTTTGAGGGAGTGGGCCCCTGCATGCGTCTGTCACAGGTTACCCGTTCCACGAACTGAGGGATATGGGAGGTGTTCTCAGCCTCAGTGATTATGAATAAAGCTTCTGTAAACATTCCCCTAAGGTTTTTGTGTAAACATAAGCTTTTCTTTCACTTGAGCGATACCTAGAAGTAGGATCGTTGAGCCTTATGTCAAGTATATGTTTAATTTAATAAGAAACTTCCAAACTGGTTTCCAAAGTGGCTGGATCATTTAGGAGCCCATTGGCAGTGGCTAAGAACTCTGCTTCTCCATGTCTCTGCAAACATTGCATATTGTCAGGGTGGTTGTTTTTTCTTTATTTCTCTCTTTCTTTCTCTTCTTTCTCTTTCTTTCTCTCTTTCTTTCTCTCTCTTCTCCCTTTCTTTCTCTTCTTTCTTTCTTTCTTTCTTTCTTCCTTTCTTTCTCTTCTCTCTTTCTCTTCTCTCTCTTCTCTCTTTCTCTTCTCTCTTTCTCTTCTTTCTCTTCTCTCTTTCTCTTCTCTCTCTTCTCTCTTTCTCTTCTCTCTCTTCTCTCTTTCTCTTCTCTCTCTTCTCTCTTTCTCCCTTCCTTTCTCTCTTCCTTTCTTCTTCCCTCCTTTCCTTTCTTCCTCCCTCCCTCCCTTCCTTCCTTTCTTCCTTCCTTCCTTTCCTCCGATCCGTTCAAATAACTGTGCTGTGACTTTTAAATTACAGTGTTCATGTGCATTCTCTAATGACTGAGTCTGAGCATCTTTTATAAACTTATTCGCACTGTGTGTCTTCTTTGGTAAAACCCTACTCAAGCATTGTGTTCATTTAAAAAGAAAGCATTTTTTTCTTTCCTCCTATCTTGGTTGGAGAGTTCTTCACATGAGTCCCGGAGACAAGTCTTTTATTAGATGTAGGATTTGCAAATGTTTTTTCCTAATGGGTTGCGGTTTCTTATTTTTATTTATTTATTTTTTATTTTCTTAAATGTCTTTTAAAGAGCAGAAGTTCTGAATTTTGATGAGGTCAAGTTTATCAGGTTGTTTGTCCTTTCATGGATCATGTTTTTGGTGCTGAAATATTTGCTGGCCAATGTCACAAAAATGTTCTTATGATTCCTTCTACAAGTCTTAGAGCTTTACATTATATATTTAGATCTATGGTTCATTTTGAGTCAATTTTGACATAAGGTATGAGGTATGGATTGAGGTTAATTTTTAATAAATGGATATTGAATTCTTTTAGCACCGCTCATCGAAGGCACCATCCTCTCTCCACTGAATTGTTTTTACACCTTTGTCAAAAATCGATTCACCCTGCATGTGTGAGTGTCTTCCTATACTCTCTATTCTGTTCCATCGATCTATATCTCTGTCTTTTCTCTCTTGCTGTTTATGTTTTGCTTTGCATTTGGGCCAGCCTCACCTATTTCTAAACAAGAGGGTTTCCACTCAAGCCAGAGCCCACACGGGACTCTCTCTCCTGTCACTGTTGGTCAGAGAGGAAATTAGTCCAAAGTTCATTTAAACTAAGCAATCTCATCACTGAAGTTCCAAACAGACAGTGATTTAAAAGTAAGTGAAACACAGCGTTTTTTAAGAATGTAATCCCATGGTGGAAAAGGTTAGAAAGAGGGTCTAGAGTGGGGGTCCAGAGTGTCCATTCTGTCTGATCTGCCTTCTCTGGCCCCCTGGACACCCCAAAAATAGAGGCCACACACTCTCTCTCCAGCAAAATAGACCCATCAAGTACCATGACCTCTCAAGGGTTAACAGTAATAGCCATACTATTCCTTTTATAACCGTCAAGAGCAAGAGCGAGCTTTGAGCAGGGCTTTGCAAAGACGGGGTGTTGGGAAAAAGTACCCCGAAGGACCTCAAAGCTCTCTTTTGTAAACCATTATTGAATTCAGAAAGTGTCCTTTAAAAATTGTGACCAACATAAATCCTTTGAATCAGTCTGGCTAGACTATATATAGAAGCATTCAAATTCATTACATATTCACATTTTTAAAATAATATTTATGGGTACAGTTATTTTTTTCACCACAAAGATACTGTTCTGCAATTTTACAAAAACATCATATTCATATTTTTTCATGCAAGGTAACTGCGCCAGCTGACTTCAAGGAGGCCATTTAGAATATAATCTCCAACCACAACGTTCAGTGTGTGGTGAAGAGCTTTTGCCCAAACGAGCCTGTTCTAAGAGTGAAATCTCACCTTATCCAATGAAACAACAATTTCTTAAAACAAACATCCAAACCTCTCTGATTTGGACTGCTGTTAAGGAAAGATACATTTAATCTGCCTGTGTTTAAAGGAACCGCATTATAACATCTCTGCCTTGCATGGATTTGGTGAGACTGTGAGCCTGAACATGTTTTCTGAAATTTAAGCATTTTTAGTAAGAACCTGATATGACCCAGCTGAGCTGAAAGACACCTGTTAGGCCTGTCCCCCAACACCAGAATGACAAAGGAGGTCTGCCAACACAGAGGGCCTTGAATTAGTCCAACAGAACACACCTTTGTAGGGGCCCTCAGGGATTCTGGTTTAATGAATAAAAAGGAGTGATTTATAATTAGCCCTGCAATTGGGCCTGAATGGGAGTTTCTAAAGTGATTGAAATTTTCTGCTTAGAAAACCTATTTTCTGTAGACAAAGGGAAAAGGGGTGGGAAACAGATATTTCTTAAGAACCTACTATGTGTTTGGCTGTTGCATTCGTGACCTCACCTTAGCCTCACAGAAACGCCCAGGGGTAGGTTGCAAATTCCAGATGGGCAGGGCTCCAAAATGAGCTTTGCTATATTTTTATTTCTCCTAGAAAAATGACAGCATTCCCTAGAAATTGTACCTGCCTTCTATGGTCATCATAACCTGTAGTAAGTGCTATTTCAATGTTTAATGAACAGACACACCCAGGAATGTAAGCATTGTGAGTTTCTGTGCAAGTTAGGCCATATGTCTGGCTCTCCTCCCCTCCCTGGGTCCCTAGCCCTCTGATGGATGAGATCAGATATTTTTATTGATATTGCTACGAAGGTCTGGCTCAGTGGCCTTAACATCCCGCAGATTTACCAAGTACATTGTGAAAAAGCCAGAGACTGGCCAACCTTAAAAAAAAAAACAAAAACAAAAAACACCCCAACAAAACAAAACAAAAAAACCCACCGAAAACAAGCACAAAGCACCAAAATAAACAACAACAACAACAACAAAAACCTTGTTGCCCCAGAGCAGCTCTGGCTGTTCACTGACGTCCACATCACCTCCCCACTTACTTGAACAATTTTTAAAATTTACTTCTGTGTGCTTTTGAGAGAGACAGAGAGAGTGTGAGTGGGGCACGGGGCAGAGAGAGAGGGAGAAACACTCGCGAGCAAGCTCTGCGCCGTTAGCCCAGAGCCCGACACGGGGCTCGAACTCACCAACTGTGAGATCATGACCGGAGCTGAAATCAAGAGTCAGATGCTTAACCGACTGAGCCTCCCTGGTGCCGCCTCCTTAATTTCAAAACCTTCCCCCCAACCGCCCGTCCCCCCCATCCCCACTCAGGGTGACACAGACCCTCCATCATGGTTTCCAAGGCTCTTCACAACCTCTTCCCTTTCGGCCACCACCCTTGCCCCCCACACTCCTGCCCCTCTCTCCCTGGGCTCTCTCCAGCACATACCCCTACCCGGGCCCTGGTCCTGAGTGCTCCTCTCCTCCCGCCACACTCAGCCCTTCTCCCCTTCCTGGCTTACATGCCCCTTTGCCCGGGACTCTCCTTCCTTGACTATTTCAGGGAGGGGCCCCTCTTATGTTCTGCATCACACCCTGCCTGCTGCCTTGCGGCTTCATTACGATGTGTAACTACACAGCTCTGTGTTTGTATACGGGGTCGCTTGCTTTTGTTTACTGTCTGTGTCCCCACTAGATTGAACCCTCTTGGGGGGGGGGGGGCAGGATTGTCATCCATTTTCGTCCCCGGGGTGTTTTCATTTCCTGGGGCCCCTGGCACGGAGCAGGCACCCAGCGAAGGTTGGCTGAATGGTAATAAAGAGAACCGGCCTGCTGGGGTCGCCGAGCGCAGGGAGAAGGCGCAGCACCCTGGGACCTGCGGCACTGCTCTTCCAGGGTGTACCGCCAGATCATTCCAAGCTGGCTTATGTCATCTTCTTGCGTCATCGCAGGCTCCGGCCACCAGGCCTTCCCGGCTGTGACAGAAGCCCAAGGGGAGCCCCGGTGGACACCGACGTCCTGCTTTCGGATCTGAGGAGTTCTGTGCGCAGCCACAGGCCCACGGGCCTTCCCAGCCTCTCCCCACAGTCAGGTGGCTACAGTGGGGTTAGCCGTGGGGGGGGCGGGGGTCACGCGGCTGCTGGGCCTAAGAGCCAGGGCGCCTGAGGGTGGATGCCGAGCGGCCTGAAACTCTTAGCCAACCCAGGCAAGAAAGGGGAAGGGCGGGAGGTTTCCAAAAAGAAGAGGAAAGAGAAAGAAAAGGAGGAGGAGGAGGGAGCGAGGGGAGGAGGGAGAAGAAGCTCCCACACTAAGTGTTTCCTTTTTTTTTTTTTTTATAGTTTATTTATTTATTTATTTATTTTTTTAAATGTTGTATTTATTTCTAGGAGAGAGAGAGAGAGACAGCGTGAGCAGGGGAGGGTCAGAGAGAGAGGGAGATACAGACTCTGAAATAGGCTCCAGGCTCTGAGCTGGCAGTCAGCACAGAGCCCGACGCGGGGCTCGAACCCGCGAACCGTGAGATCATGACCTAAGCGAAAGTCGGACGCTTAACCGACTAAGCCACCCAGGCGCCCCTTAGAGTTTATTTATTTTCAGAGAGAGAATGAGCAGGGGAGGGGCAGAGATAGAGGGAGAGAGAGAATCCTAAGTAGGCTCCACACGTTCAGTGTAGAGCCTGAAGCGAGGCTTGAACCCACAAACCGTGAGATCATGACTTGAGCCGAAATCCAGAGTTGGGTGCCACTGAGCCAAGCAACTGGGCCACCCAGGCGCCCCGATTTCTGTGTGCAACCCGCCAGGCCAGAAAGGGATATATATATATCCCTTTATCCCTATATATAGGGATATATATATATATATAATTTGTACTCTTAAACCCTCTGTGAATTAAGAGGACACCAGGGCTAAGCGGCAGAGCTGAGATCAGATTTATTTAAGAAAATGCATTTTTTAAGCAAATTCTCTTGGCTGAGAGGCTCAGGCTGAGAGGTTTGCATTCCTTTGCGTACCACAAGTCCTTCTGCTTAGCTCTGCTCCCTGACGCGCTGCCTTTTATGGGGCACCATTCACCCTACAAATCCAGAGGGCAGCTAAAGAGAAGACAAAAAGGTGCTTTTAGGGAAAGGGGGAACGTCAAAGCTGGGTTCTTTCTATGGTGACTGGACTCCTTTGCTCCTGCGGGGGCACTGGCTACAAAAATGATCACCGTGGGGGAGCCTGGGTGGCTCAGCCAGTTGGACATCTGACTCTTAATTTTGGCTCAGGTCATGATCTCTGCATCATAAGATTGACCCTCCATGTCAGGCTCCATGCTGGGCAAGGATCCTGCTTGGGATTCTCTCTCCCTCTCTCTCTGCCCCTCCCTTCCTTACTCTCTCTCTCTCTCTTTCTAAATAAATAAGTAAACTTAAACCAAAAAAAAGGAAATGATAAGGGTGAATGATGATAGCAACCTGATTTAATGAGTGTTCACTATGAGCCAGGCCCTAGAAGGGAGGACTAGCCCCATTTTACAGATGCAGAAACTGAGGCACGGAGAATCACACAGATAGGAAGCGAGGCAGGCTAAGGGGCTGGTTCATTTCCCCACGGTAAGAGCCCATAATTACTACCCCACAGTGTTTTGTGGAGAGAGGTCCAAAGGAAGCCCTGTGATACTTACAATTGTTGCTACTGTCCAAGGTCACCTTACTCTTGACACAGAGCCTCCCAAGCATGGTGTCCAGGAACCAATGATCCCAGGCCAGCCCTGGACCCTATCATCCACTGGAGCAACCTGTCCCAAACCTACTACCCTTTAGGGACCAACTCAACAGCCCTCTGTTCCTAGAAGCTTTCCCAGAGACTCCCCTCCCCCTTGGAATGAACTCCTCTCTCCTTGGGGCCCGCAGCCAGTGGTGACATGCCACATTCTATTCATGCTTCTCTGTCACCTCCGACTCTAACCCACAGTCTGGTCGAGGGCAGAGACCATGTTTTCGAGGGCAGAGACCATGTTTTCGAGGGCAGAGACCATGTTTTCGAGGGCAGAGACCATGTTTTCTTCACTTTGACATACCCTGCTCACTCCTCGGTACATAGCAGGTGCAAAGAAAATCATCTCTGTGTGGAGTGAGCTAAGGAGTAGATTTAGACATGGAACCCATTGCAGAAACGGTGGCCACCACTTTGCTGCCCAGCAGTGCAAAGCTAATGACCTTCAATCACAGTGGGAAGGCCAACAATGTCCCCTTGCTCTCTAGGCTGTTGGTTTCTTCCTTCAGACCACGGGGTATGGGCTTCCCGCCTGATCTGAATAAGCGAGACTTGGAGCCCACTCTGCCCTTTCTTGGTTAATTGACCTTGGGCGTGTCTTCTGATTTCTTCTTGTCAGTTTCCCTGTCTGTGAAAATCGGTGTGATGCTGCTCCTAGGTGTGGCGAGGGTTGAGTAAGGCAGTGAACACGAGCAAGAAGAGAAGGGCCCTTGTAGATCTTAGCTGGTAGCGTTATTTGCATACAAAGCCACACCAACTACCTTGTCCCAGGAAAACCAGATGGGCTGGGTGGCTACCCACTGTCAGGAAGCTTGGCCCGAGATACAGAGCTCCCGAAGTGCCGCGTGGCCTCCGGCAGTGGCTGTCACCGCCTCCTCGCTGACAGGCCCTGGATTGTTCAGGCTTTGACTCCCAGACCAGGAGTGAGGGCTGCTCACCCCTTCAGCAGCCGCCCGTCTCCGCTGCGGGCAGTGTGAGTTGGACGAGGAGGCAGCCGCTGAGTGACTCACCTGAGTGAGGCTTCAGAACACCTATGGGACCTGCCCTGGGGAATTCCCCAGAGTGAATTCCTGCCTGACCCTTTTTGGGCTGGGGGGACTGGGAATCGGGCTACCTGGCAAACCAAACCAAAGCAGGCTGCGGCTGAGGAGGTGGTAGAACTTTGTTCCTGGGTTAATTTTGTCACCATCGCCAGGATCTCATTCACGTCCTGGCTGTGAGGGTGATCTGGCTGTCACCCCGTGGGTCGTCAGGGGTGATGCGGCCCATCTGTCTGGTGTGCCTTTCCTCCCTCACTGCCGCATGTGCGTCCCTCCCGGAGCTGCCTGCTCGGTCAAAGAGGATGATCTTCCCTGACAGAGGAGGACCATTCTTGGGTCAAGGGTATATGAGATGAGTAGCTGTGCTCTCCTTCTAGAAGCTCCAAACAAGCTCTCAAGGTCTGCTCTCAGGGAAAACATAGGGGGGTCAAGATTCCAAGACTCCATCCTAAATGAGGCACTGCATGTGGCCGTCTGCCTTTCATAAATGAATGAATGAATACCGTGTCCTGATCCTCTCTCAAATTTAACTTCTACTACATGCCACGTGGCAAGTAACCATCAGGAAAGGGGGAGAAGGAGGCAGGTAAAGGACGACAGTCATGGAAACAGATCGGAACAATTTAACCAAAGGGTAGGGAGGAGGCGAGGCGTCAGCAATGGCTTTCGGAGGAGGGTGCTCGGAGGTTCCTTCCTGGCCCTGCTTCGGTGAACGGCTAATTCCTGCGCAGGGAATGAGGAAAAGCACCACCAAGGCCTTCATTGTTCCAACAGTCTGACCACTGGGTTTTGCTTGGGTTCAAGGCAAGGGGTCTGGAGTCAGGCACACCCAAGATGAAATCCCTGCTCCCCACTTACTACTTCCGTAATGGGGACAAGCCCCTCGGCTTCTCTGAGCATTGGCGCTGTCACTTACCAAGTTAGGAATAACCGTGGCTCCTGCCGCCCCTACCTGAGATAATGCAGGTAGCATGTGCTGGCACATAATAGAGACTCAAAAAACGTAGGCTATTTTGACTAGAAGTAGCCGACTGGCTCTTTAAAACTCTAACCAAGTGGGATCAGACAGCGGGCTTCTGCCAGGAAGGCTGTGTGACCCATCAGGCCAGCCGAGCCCAAGGTGGGGAATCACAGCCAAAAAAAATCAGGCAGGAAGATTCCTGAACCATCAAGGGGGGGTGGGGGGGTGGACAAGAATGACTGATGGAGGCCAGATTTGAAATGATGGAGTGGCGGGAAGACGGGAAGAGAGGGGGCTTCAGGAAGAAAATTGCAGTGAGTTGGGGGAAGCACAGTGTGTGGAGACAGAAGTGGACAGATGAAGTGTGATAAGAAGATTATGGGCTGCTGAGAGCCCACATGGGCAGGAGGCGGGAGTCAGTGCAGAAGGAGTGGTAAGAACTTTGCTGCCGTGACCAGGTGGATCAAAGGTAATGAAGTGCGAAGGCGAGAGAGGATGTGTAAGGAGAAAAGAGGGGGCCGAGCTGTGCTGACCTGTGAGGCCCAACCAACGGGCCAGAAAAGCAGGAGAGTATGTCCTGTAAAGATCCTGTGCACGCGTGTGTGCATGCACGCGTGAGCACATGCACAAGCACACGTATTAGTGTTCGTGTATCCAGTTTTACTCATTTAAAGAACCCAGTGTGTGTAATTTCAGGTGTAAGAGAGTAACATGTGCTTTTTTATATAACTATCAGTGTTAATAACACCAGCAATAACATAATAATTATCATTACTCACCGCTTATGTGCTGGCCACTTGGCTGTAAGCCTTCAATTTACTTGACAATCTCTCTTAAACTTCGATAACAATCCAGTAGAGTGGCATTATTATTTCCCCCATTTGTTTATAAACATTTTTTAATGTTATTTCATTTTTGAGAGAGACAGAGACAGAGCATGAGTAGGGGAGGGTCAGAGAGAAAGAGGGAGACACAGAACCCGAAACAGGTTCTAGACTCCTAGCTGTCATCTCGGATCCCGATGCAGTGTTTGAACCCACAAACCGTGAGATCATGACCTGAGCCAAAGTCCGACGCTTAACCGACTGAGTCACCCAGGCGCCCCCATTTTCTCCATTTTAAAGATAAGAATCAGGCTTAGAGAGGTTAAGTTACTTGCTAGAGGTCACGCAGCTATAATAGGCAATCCCAGATTATAGCATTTCGCCCTTGGATACAAGCAGTTATCCAGGAATCCAAACTCTCTAGTTGATATTCCCTAAAAAAAAATTTCTGAGTTGATAAATGAACAGAGCTGGTAGAACATAAGAGGCCACAAGGCTGGCAAGAGTTTGTAAGTTAGGACCAATGTTCTACACATTCCCTAAGAGTGCTATGATCTGAAAAAGTGAATCAGGCCCATGTTTCACCCTGACATCCACAAACTGTTTCATGGTTAAGAGCACAGTCATGCCCAAGGCTGCTTTTCTATTATGAAAGGGTGAAGCCACCGGTAACTATCATCCACCCACCATGGCAGCTACTGGCGCTATACATTTTTGCAAATGTAGTTATTATGCCTGTTCAGTATTAGAAAAAAAACAAAACATGTTTAATGATGTAATGTTGCTTTTTCTGAAAGGGCATCCGAGAATGCCCTTGCAGACTTACTTTATTCTGAGGGCTGTATGAAGAGTTATCCTAAGTCCCATATTAGATACCAGAAAATTCTCTGAAGCAACTTTGGAAAAGTTTTCCTTTCTGGATTTGAGTTTTTCTATTTTAGATTTTTTGACTTTATTTTAAACAATTTTTTTTTAATTTTATTTATTTCTAGGAGAGAGAGAGAGACAGCATGAGCAAGGGAGGGTCAGAGAGAGAGGGAGACACAGACTCCGAAATAGGCTCCAGGCTCTGAGCTGGCAGTCAGCACAGAGCCCGACGCGGGGCTCGAACCCACAAACCGCGAGATCATGACCTAAGCGAAAGTCGGACGCTTAACCGACTAAGCCACCCAGGCGCCCCTATTTTAAACAATATTTTAATGTTTATTTATTTTTGAGAGAGAGAGAAACAGAGCACCAGTTGGGGAGGGACAGAAAGAGAGGGAGACAAAGAATTTGAAGCAGGCTCCAGGCTCTGAGCCATCATCACAGAGCATGATGCGGGGCTCGAACCCACGAACCATGAGATCATGACCTGAGCCGAAGTCGGACGCTCGACTGACTGCACCACCCAGGCGCTCCTGATTCAAGTTTTGATTGCCACTGCTGATGGTGGTATGCCTTGTTTTCAAAAATCTCTACCTTCTGTTTCCATTGGCTTAGGGGCGGGAAACATTTATTTCTCTGGGTGAGATGAGGACGTGATGGGCCATATCCCAAACTGTACTGATCACATCACAAATGCTTGTCCAGCATGACCACAGTCCGCTGTGCCGAGTGCTTTACATGAAACACCTCACCCACCCCCTTCACCTTTTTATGGACAAAGAGCTGCGCCCTACTATTCACATCTTCTCCTGTGGGCCCACAGCTGGCCTCAGCGGTGCAGGGGCAGAGAGAAAAATTGGGCAGATTTTCTGGGCAGAGCTTTTGTGATACATCGAGCTTTTAGGGTGTGGCTTTGGGAACGGGGATAGTAAAGGTAACATCCACAGGGCCACTGAGGGAGTCCTATGAGATGGTCTATGTCAAGGGCCCCGTCACAGAGCCCTGCACTGGTTAAGCACTCAACAAATGGTACACAATGACTAGTGTCATTGTAATTTTGCTTCCTGTTGATGATTTTGGCCCGTTCTTGGCTAAAGCTGTACATTAAACCCATGTGTTAATAGTATGCTGGTATTTTTATTTTATGAGGTTGTTATGTTTAAGGATTGGGGGTGCAAGGGTCAATACGACACGGGATATTCCTTTAAAAGGGTCAGCTCTGATCAAAGGAAAAGGCTGACAAGGGGCTGTAAAACAAAACGATCAGAACATTACAGATCAGAACTGGAGTTCATGGGAGGGAAAGGCTACTTCTATCATAGGTAGTTAAGGAAGCCTTCCTGGAAGAGGTGGTCCTTGACCAGGAAGAGTAAACAGGGGCGCCTGGGTGGCTTAGTCGGTTAAGCGTCCGACTTTCGCTTGGGTCGTGATCTCACAGTTTGTGGGTTCAAGCCCCACGTCGGGCTCTGTGCTGACTGCCAGCTCAGAGCCTGGAGCCTATTTCGGAGTCAGTGTCTCCCTCTCTCTCTGACCCTCCCCTGCTCACGCTGTCTCTCTCTCTCTCTCTCCTAGAAATAAATAAAAACATTAAAAAAAAAAACAAAAAAAGAGTAAACAATGCTGATATGAATGGAGACGCTAGCGAGAGGAGGAATTCTGGGAGTAAGACTGAGATGACCCAAGGCCACAGAGGCGGGAACACCCTCGTTCCTCAGAGAAGTCTGTGGATTCTGCCCATGAATGACTCTTGACAGAATCTTATCTGTTCTGCCTTTTCCTCAAGGTTTTTCTCAAGGCTGCTTGCCGGTACACCTACAACTGTCAGGAGAGGCTAATTGCTGTGTATAAAGAGCCTCTGAGATGCCAGAGCTGAACACAGAGGAGTCTTACGTCTTGCTCCCGTCAGTGTATTGGGGAGAAGCTATACTTCACATGGACTTCCAGGGACCAGGTCTCCTGTCTAGCAGCTTTATCGTCCCCTAGGACCCAGAGCCTTCTAGACTGAATCCAGCTAACTAATGAATAAAAAGATTATGTGGCCCCCACCCAGAAACCTTTAGGGACCAGGCTTAGAAGTGACAACCTCACTTCCACCAATACTCCCTCGGCTAGAAGACAGTCTCATGGCCCACCTTGCTGCAAGGGAGCCTGGGATATAGAGGCTTCCTGCAAGTCCAGAAGAAAAATAAAACAGGTTTGGTGAGACCAAACTTAATATTGTCTCTGCCACAATTTCCTAGATCTATAGACATTTTGGCAACAACTTGAACATGGGAATAATAAATCCTCACATTCACTTATGGACTCTTGAATTTATAAAATGGCTTTGCTTTGTGTTTGCGTCTCATGCCAAGAGAACCCTGAAGCATCTCGCACGGCAGCTGTATGCGAGCCCTGTATAGACTTGTTACATAGCACGAGTCCTGTAGCCTCAGGAGAGGCAGCCAGGACAGGCGCCGATCCTGCCATTTAACCACTGAGGAAGCCGAGGTAGAAGTTACTTGTGGCCTCAGGGTTTTTTCTTCCCATCGATCCAACCCAGTCTGTTCTAATGAGGAAATGAAATTATGAATGGGTCGCATTCCCTCCGTGCTTTCTGATGTTAGAACAATGGTTCTCAAATGGGGACATATCCCCCTCCCCACTGCCCACTCCCTGAGACATGTGTCATCAGTATTTGGGGCATTTGGGACTACAAGTGGAGGTGGAGGGGAACTGGTCACACTACCTGGTAGGGAGAGGCCAGGGGTCCCGCTGTACACCCTGCAATGCACAGGGCAGCCACCACCTCTAAGAATGATCTGGCTCAACATTTCAATAGTAATGCTCTTGAACAGTCTTGCCTTAAAGATAACTCACAGAGAGACAAAGTATCAGAGACTTAAAAATATTTCACGTTCCCACTGATTTTCTTTTTTTTATTAATTTTTTTAACATTTACTTATTTTTGAGAAACAGAGAGAGACAGACTATGATGGGGGGAGGGGCAGAGAGACGGAGACGCAGAACCCGAAGCAGGCTCCAAGCTGTCAGCACAGAGCCTCATGCGGGGCTTGAACTCATGAACCATGAGATCATGACCTGAGCCAGAGTCAGACGCTTAACCAACTGAGCCACCCAGGCGCCCTATTCCCCTCCCACCCCCCCGCCCCAACTGATTTTCAAAGAAGAGGAAAGACCTAAAAGGACCAGTGGTTGAAGTGTAGCCAGAGGATGGTGTGGGAACTGCATCCAGGGCTTGTGACTGTGAGCAGCGCCTGGCAGTTATGGAAAACACACTCAGCAGCTGCTGCCGAAACGCTGTCAAACACCCACATATCAGGAGTAGAATCCCGATTGCCAAACCAAACATGTTAGTAAGCGAGTCAGGCCTCCTTGACAATGTGTATCCATAACCGCAAGGAGCGCTCAAAACATGTCACTTAGTGCAAGTTAAAAGGTTGGCCAGTACATTCTGGATACTGTAAAAGGCACAGAAAGGAGCCTGGGAAGAAGCGACAAATGGCTCAACATGGTTGTTTCTGAAAGATGAGATTACTTAGGCTGCTATGTGCTTTTCTGAATTTTCCGCCATTTCTAATTAGTCTGTATTTTTTTACCTTTTTGCTTTTAATGTCATTTCAAAAGTACAGCAAAGTTACAGGAATAGTAGAAGAACCTTCCAGAAGCCCCATACCCAAATTGACCCAATGATTCCGTTTGACCCCATTTGCTCTTTCATTCCCACACCCCCCCTTTCTCTCTCTTACACACTCCCATTTGAGCACAAACGGGGGCCCTCAAACCTCTTTACTCCCAAATATGTGAGTGACATGCTTATCAAAATAAGGAAATGCGTTTGTAGTTCCTTTTAATCTGCAAGACAGATTAGCCTTTCTTGTGTTGCTTGACCTTGACATATTTGAAGATTATATGCCAGTTTTTTTTTTTTTTTGCAGAATATCCCTCAGTTTGCATTTGTCTGACTTTTTCTCTCGATTCATTCAGGTTGTACGTTGTTGCCAAGAGTACCTGGTAAGTGATATCGTGTCCATCTAAACATGCATTATTTTTGAAATGAAAAGGAAAACACTATGAAAAGAAAGTGGCTTCATACATGAATAGAGCCCCCATTCTTACTAGGCTCCACCCCCTACTTCCTTCAAGGGCAGGAGCCACCGCCGTGTCTCACTCATCTTGACATTCTTTAGTGTGAATCTTCTGTATATTTCATTTCATTCATTTGTCAAACATTTCTGGGGCTCCTATTACCCTGTGCTCATTTTTACCATTTTTATTTCATCTCCTCACTTGCCAAATCTTTCCAGGACACAGCTCTGTGCCTGGACCCTGCCCCAAGTAAGGTAGGCAATATATATTTCCTGGATTCAATTCCACTTTCCTGCCTCCTCCTTGTAGATTTGTGATTTATCCAAGGTGCTTTTCCCTCAGTAAGGATCACGTGGCTATTTTTCCCTACCTCTATCTCAACGCTGACGACACCCAATCAAAAGTATCTGTTTATCTCTGAGCTTGTCTCTGAGATGCTTGAGGAGAGAAACCCTGTCACATCCATCTCTAGCTCCTGGGAGCCTAGGCCAGTGCACCCAGTGAGTGCTTCATACGTGTTTCCAGAATAAATGGTATTTACATAGCCACCCTGTATGGATGGGTGACTTCTCACTTTGAGAGAATTGACTAAGAGTGTTCATTCTGTTTAACTAACGATCTTTAGATTATACTTATAACGAAGCCAACAGCCACCCAAACATACCAGAAACTCAAAATAGCTACATACACACACACACACACACACACACACACAGTCACAGCTCACCTGGGGAGATTTGGAGTTACTATCAGTTCAGAGAGAGTATTTCTCTAATCAAAATGGCCCATCGTGGGGGCGCCTGGGTGGGTCAGTTGGTTTAACAGCCAACTCTTAATTTTGGCTCAGGTCACCATCTCGCAGTTTGTAGGATCAAGACCCATGTCAGGCTCTGTGCTGACAGCACGGAGCCTGCTTGTGGTCTCTCTCTCTCTCTCTCTCTCTCTCTCTCTCTGTTCCTCTCATACTCGCAGTCTGTCTGTTTCTCTCTCAAAATAAATACATAAACTTAAAAAAAACCCAAAATCCCAAATGGCTCATTGTGCCCCTAACTGCCTAATTCTGCCCTGCAGGTGTCTGGGAAATCAAGCATCATGTGTTATTACGGCCAAGTTATATGAGAGTAGCAGCTCCAAGCTGCCGCCAGCTTGCGGGGCCTCACATCTTCATCTCACAACTACTAGTTGTCCTGGTGACTTCCTTCGCTTTGAACTCCAAATCCATGAAAAGTAACTGGGAATGAACCACTTTAAATTAAATATGAGAAACAATTACATTTTGACAGTTTAATTGCTTTCTTTCTCCCAGCCTAAGTTCCTAAACAAGATATTGCACTTATCAAGTACACCAATTGTATTCTTAGATTCTTTTGCAATTGAGAAAGCATCCCTAAAAGAGATAGAATAATTGGTGGACTAAATGGTTATTTCTTGAGGGAACTATAATAAGGAATGAATGCCGAGCCATTGCATTCATGGTAATTAGCTTTTAAACACTGCCGACGGACAGAGGCTCCTCCTTGAAACCACAGTCCTACACTTCATGCTCCTCCGTCTGCTCCCTCTTGCTGACTCAACTGAGGGTCCAGAAATGCCTTGGCGAGCCAGGATTGAGTGGGTTCATTACTCTGTCATCTACGCACCCCAAGGTGTCCCCAGAGGGAGCCTCATTGGTACAACGACCCAGGGGGAAGAGTTACCAGCCTATTGGTGAAAATGCCTTCAGCCTCTGAGAGCTGGGATGCATGTGGAAGACGATATGGCTCCTGCTAAAATTCCAGAAACTGATTCAAAATATGCAGTGGGGGATGGGGTGCCTGGGTGGCTCCATTGGTTAAGTGTCCTACGCTTAATTTCAGCTCAGGTCATGATCTCATGGTTCAGGGGTTCGAGCCCTCCATTGGGCTACAAACTGACAGTGTGGAGCCTGCCTGGGCTTCTCTCTCTACCTCTCTACCCTCCCCTTCCCTACTTGTGCTCTCTCTCTCTCTTTCTCTCTGTCAAAATAAATAAGCATTTTCAAAATATGCAGTGGGATGGGAGAGGGATATATAGTCAAACTAAAAAAATGATAGATACCAAATCGTACATTCTCAGTTGGTACCATCAAGATGCATATGGATTGAAAAAAGTTGGAAAGGATATACATCAAAACATTAACCACTGGATGGTGGGGTGAACGGTGAGCTTTACTACTTTATCCTTTCCTCTTATAACCAGCAACACCTAGTTATTATACAAATATCTATAGGATAGGGTTGAAATAGCATAGGGTTGAAACCAAATTCAGAATGATAATTCTAAGAGCACTTAGATGTTATTTGATGGCACCTGATATGGACTGATTTACACCCCTTTCACAACCTATCTGTGCCAGTCATGACCTTCAGTATCTCAGAATGCGACCCTACTTGGAAAGAAGGCTTATAAATTAAAACGAGGTCTTTCATGTGGACCCTAATCCATCATCATCATCACTTTAGTCCTTATAAGAAGAGGAGATTAGGACGTAGAGACAAGAAGATGTGAGGGCACACGGCCACCTGCAAGCCAATGAAAGAGGCCTCAGGAGGAAATCGACCTTGCTGACACCTTGATCTTAGACTTCCAACTTTGAGGACTGTGAGAAAATGAATTCACGTAGTGTAAGCCCCCACCCGTGGTACCTTGCGATGGCGGCCCCAGCCGATGACGAGTACAGCCCCATTCAGTTCCACAGTTCACTGTGCTCAGAACAGCTTTATGAAGACATGACCCATGCATGTGGTCAGGCCCCACCCCTGTCTTGGGACTCACCTGTTGCTGTCCTGAAGTTCTTTTTTTTTTTTTTACTGTTTATTTACTACTTTTGAGAGAGAAAGAGAGAGAGCATGCACAAGTTGGGGAGGGAAAGACAGGGAAGGAGAGAAAGAGAGACTCTCAAGCAGGCTCCACACTCAGCACAGAGCCTGATGCGGGGCTCGATCTCATGAACGGGAGATCTTGACCTGAGCGGAAATAAAGTCAGACGCTTAACCAACTGAGCCACCCTGGCGCCCCACAAGCAGCACCACGTTTTCTTCTTGCTACTCAGTCCATACGTGGTTTGGTCAGTCCTATTGTACCCATTAATCCATATGGATTAATCCATGTATCCATTCTTCGAGGGAGTCTGGGTAAGGGCTCACTGATTTACTAAGGATTTATTGAGCAAGTGCTGTGTGACAGGCATTTTGCTCTGACACAAAAGAAGAATGAAACTCAGACCTTGTTCCCTAGAAACCTGAGCTATAGAGGGGGAAAGACTTGGGCAAACAGCTCAGTGCCCATAAGTGGAGGGGGCAAAGAGTTCTGGGCAGGCCAAGGTAGGTGTGTCCTCAGACCAGTCTCAGTCACCTATACCACCCTGCACCCATTCTAAAGACAAGGAAATTGAGGCAGGCCTGCCCAAGTTCAGCCAGCACTCAGCGACAGGCTTATACTCTGGTCTTCTATCTCTCTTTCCACGAGGCCACGCCATTTCCAGAAATGCCCTACGTGACTTCCCAGAGTTAACACGCATACTGAGTGAACATTGGGCAGGTGCGTGGTTTATTCACACCTGAGGATTAGCAAGACTGCAGGTACTTTGTGAAGTAATTTTAAAGGCTCATGTTTTCAGCATGGAGCTGGTGAAGTCACATAAGGGAGACAGAGCATGTGCACACAGAACAGCCTGCGGAACAGAGAGCCTGAAGCCAGGGGCAGAGATTCCTAAAAGGGAATTAGAGTTCACCCTACATTAAATCATTTGAGAAGCAGAAGTGTCTGGGTCCCACACACACACACTTTTGGGGGAGAGGGAATGTCCACTCTCTTAAAGTGTCTGCTAAATCATTTACTTTCCACTGTTGACAAAATAACCAGCTCCACGCTCAGAAATCATAAATGTTAGGCTAACGTCTGCATTCTCGACAACTATAAGGTAGACGCTGTGATTTCCATGACGAATAATGCCCCTGTTTACAGTGATCCCTCTCCACGCCCCAGTCTGAAGGATTTTGTTCAACCTCTGAGAACACCTTCCTCTGGCTCAATTTCTGCTACTTGCGTGACCTCATCATTTCAGACACCTGTTATCAAAATATGATTAAGGGACGGGTGAGGTGCCTTCTTTTCCAAACTTTCAAGAGAGGGAAACTCTGTCATTTCCTAAAGCAGGAGTGAGAAGCCATCTGCTTTCATCTGCGCCAACGCGACTCTGAATCCGCACGGGCCCCGCCTGGCACACGAGGGGTTTCCCGTATCCCGCTGGCCAGTTCAGCACCATTTCTTCTCAGATATCAGCCTCTCTCGGGCCTGTTAGCCTGAGTGCCCCACAGGCCATCGAGAAGAGGTACCAGACTCCATTATAACGTCTCTTAGCACTTTCTGCACCTCCGAGCCGTGCCGGTGGGGTACCTGGCTGTGTGAGAGAGGACTGCAAATAGGATTGGAGACGGAACATCACCTTGCCTGTCCCCTCCAGCCAGGCCAGGAGCAGGCGGGTCTCGCTAAGCAACTAGCATGTCACCGCAATTTCTCAGAGGCCTTGTCCCAGGCCTGTCGCCCCTGACTGAGTTCTCACTCTGATGGATGAACCAACACTCTCCAAGCCAGGGGCTGCCACCTGGGGAAACTGAGTCACAGTGACATGGTTCTGAGCACTCTATGCACTGGCCAGGTTGGGTCACCTCCTTTCGGCTCTTGTTTTGGGGTCATGGCAGTGATGAGTGTGTGTGTGTGTGTGTGTGTGTGTTCTCCCAGCCTCTCCCAGAAGAAGAACACGGCAGCTGGGAGGGGGTGAGCACGGGGTTCCAGAGAAGCAGAGGACAGTCAGAGGAAGAGGGCATCTGGCCAGGCAGGCAGAAAAGTGTCTTGGCGGTTTATAATAAGGGGGAAAAACCAACAATGCACAAAAGTGATTGAGTCATCCGCCTGGCCCGTCCAAGTTCAGCACCGTTGACCACGCTGAGTTTTGCTCGGTGCTTTCTGGACTTTGCCCGAAACCCCTCCCACCGTCCCAAGCAGGAGAGAATAGGCCCTCCGCTAATTACCCCAGAGGCCAGCTTTCTGCTCCTTTGAAGAGCTCGCTTTGATGTGATGCAATTCCGCTGCCAGGCCTGGCTGTGCCCAGATTAAGCACATAATGAGCAATTATCAGCTGAGCCTAAGGAGCGCGGCTGAGGCGGGTGGAGATGCGGCCTCTGTGCCCGTGCTGACTGCTCCGGCCACCGAGGGAGCGGTGGTGGCTGGAGGAATTCACCTAACCCGCTTCCCTTCACACCTTTGCCCTCCGTGTCAACGTCCTTCCCATCTGTAAAATGGGGCTCTCGGGACCTCAAGGAAGCCTGCTCAGAGCGCACCAGCTGGCTGGATGTGCCTGCTTGAGCAGCTGCTCAGGGCACGAAAGAAGGCCTAAGAGACACAGCCTCGGCCAGAGCTCGAGGGGGCAGGCTGTGGTCAGGGGCATCGGTCTAAGCCGCGTGAGCTTGAGCAAGGGCCCCATCTTACGATGCAGTTCCCTCTGCGAAGCCAAGGCGTGAGCAGGACCCGCCTGCAGGCTGCTGGTGGTAAAGGGAGCGCTGCTGTGTGACCACCTCTCAATGCCCGCCTGCTGGCTCAACCACCTTTCTGTTCACACAGCCTGTCGCACGCCGTGAGGCTCCTAATAAGATCGCCACGGCACAGACAGCCAGAGGGACCTGCGTGTCTGTCTACCCGAAAGACCAACAAAGGAATTTGAGCCCAGTTTGGAAGACATAGTAAGGAAGTGGTAGGTAGTTTAGAGGGATCTGAGACCCATCCTCCTTCTGAAGGTCTTTAGGAGTAAGACCCGGGTTTGGGGTTTGTTTTTTGTTTGTTTGTTTTTCTGGTGTTTTTCACCATAAGGCTCTGGCAGTTTTCTTCAAAGTACAGAGCAGGGCTCCTGGCTGGAAGGAAAAACCCCTACTAGAGAGAAGAGACTTCTCTTTTCCCAAGGAGCGTGGGCTCTTCCGCATTAAGGGGTCCCTGTCCTTCTAAGAGTCTTCTCTCTGCTCCTAAAATCCCTTTAGTCTCTGCATCACCTATCAGGCTTGGAAAACAGAGCACCCTGAAGAGGAAGCATGAGACTTTCCTTCGAGATGGTCTCCTTAACCTGTTACCGGGTTAATCTGCAGAAATCCAGCTCCTCCAAGAAGCCCCCCATCCACCTCCGCTGGTGGCCATGGAATTCTTTGAGTTTCTATAATTCCCTCTCTTGGGCCTTTATCTTATAGATGGTTCTATGGGGGCAGATTAAGGAAGCTGTGAACATCGTGGGGCAGAGATCACCTCCTCTCATCTCTGTTCTGCACAGGTAACTAGAGGGAGCTTTTTCTTTCCTTCCTTCCTTCCTTTTGTTAAGATTTAAGCCAATGGCCTGAGATTATTTCTTGAGAGCAGAATTGGTGGCGAGGGGTTGGGGATAAACACAGGCATCTGGGGGAGGGGACTGCCACAGAGGGAAACACTGAAGAAAGGCCACATCACAGTTTAATGTAAAGCCAGCTTTTGCCATCATGGCATGTTCTGGAAAGTTCTGTCTGCTTCAACCTGAGGAATCCTACCCTCATTTCAGCCCTCTTTTCAGATCCTCAAATGAAGCCAACCCTCTCCTGTGCCTATTTCTTCACACATGCCTCTCTTCTCCTTTGCTTGAATGACTTATTCCCAACTCAAGTCCTTCAGAACTCAGCTGCCCCATTCAGAAACGCTGTCTCTGGCTGCCTAATCCACACAGAACATCCTCTTCAGCCCCCATGACACTTCTGTACTTTTCCTTCATGATCCTTATCCCAGTTTTGCCTCAAAGACTAATTTGTGGGAATATCTGCTGAATACTTATCTCCAATACCCACCGATCTTTACATTTCTGGAAGGCAGTGACTCACCATTTGGCCACCATAGTTCTCCTGGTACTTGGGACACAGTAGGTACTCGGTAAATTAGCATCAATACTGACATCGATTGGGGTCAAGTTATCAATTCTACCCAGAAGCACAGGATATATGACTTAAGCGGCAAGAAAGGACCGGGTCTGGTTTCTGTCTGGGCGCTGAGCCCTCCCCCCAGCCCCCACACCACCGCACCTTGTACCCCCAGGAACCTCAGGCCTGTGTTCAAGAGGGATTTTGACAACAGCCCAAGCTAGGAAATGTTCCCTTCAAATAAATGCCTCTTCCCCAAGGGGACCGTTTTGACATCTGCTTGCCTTGGGAACAGCCTACACACGCACCCTGAGTTGGCTGAGCCACCAGCGCGGCCTTCCCTCCAGCTGAAGGCGCTTTCATCTTGGGGGAGGCTGCAGACAAAGGCAGAGGCGGGGCGGGGGGGGGGACGGGATGTGGGGAGGGGGCAGCCAACAGGCAGTTTTCACATATCAGGATCTGAAATGATTGCCTTTCTCTCCTCTCCCTGTGGGTGAGGAGGTGTGTTATGAGCTGGTGACTTCAGGCTGGGCCTGGTGACCGAACGAGACGGACACTTGTCAGGAACGACTTAGCGAGTCCTTCCACACCCGTCACAACCCACAGGGTCCCAGATCGATCCTCTGCAGCCCGTCAGCAGGATTCCCAAGGCCTGTGCCGCCCCCGCGGGCTCCTGCCGGGGGCTGTGGGGGCCAGAAGGCCAGCTGCCCGACCGGAGAAGTGAGGGGAGAAACACAGAAGAGCCCCCACAAAGGTGGAGGGCAGGGCAAACCGGGGCCTGCCCCGTGTGCAGCTGAAAGGGACCGCAGCAGAGGAGGGTCCCCACCAGCATCCCCCAGAGGCCGGGGAGAGAAGCCACAGGCCTCCGTGAAACCGGGACAGGGCTTGGCTCACAGAAGGTTCTGGAGTTGCTTCATGTAGTGGCAAAACACAACAGAGAAAGCCTGCGTTTGGAGCCAGGTGGGCCAGGGTACAAATGCAAATGTGGTCACGTGCTGACCAAATGACCTTGAACAAGTCCTTAATCTCTCTTGGCTCTATCGTTGCATCCTCCTTGACCTTCCTTGTGGGTTAAATACCTCCCTTATAAGGTCCTTGAGATCGTTATGGGCGAAGTTATGGTGCTCCCCACAGATTACCATGGTGAGCACACCAGTACCTTTCTCTGTGGAGTGAAGAAAATATGTACCTTGGACAGAAAACATGGCCTTCAGTGGGGTCTCTCTCTCTCTCTCTCTCCCAATTTCTCTCTTTCAACCTAAGATACATGCCAGTGTCTGGAGCCTAGTCTAATTCATCTGAGGATTTACATCCCCTGCACATCTTCTTAGTGCATTACTTGGATAGAAAGATCACAGTAAATGATTAGGATGGAATAGACACCAAAGCCTGACTTTTGAAAGGTGCTTCATCATTGACAATATTTTTACATACAGTTTCGCTTGACAGACGAGGAGTCTTGGAGTGAAAAACACAAAACCGGTGGCCTTGAGCAAATTAATGTTCTAGCAACCCCACCTGTCCAGGACCGTGCATCAGGCTCGGGGGTGTGTCGGTTGACTTGCGCTTGTCTAACAGCAGCAGCCTTTGGAAACGCTGGTGTGAACGTTAGTCAGGTGTGTCTTTAAAAAAGAGGGAATTCCATAGTGATCATCAGTTCCCCTAACACTCTACAGTGAGGCCTATCCATTGGAGCTATTATAGTGTTACATTTTCCTTACTTATTTAAGAAGCCTTTTTAAGAAGGATTTGGCATGAATTGCCAAAGAAAAAGCCCCTACATACATGTATTTGTATACATACACACACTCACCGTACATATATACATGCATACGCTAACGCACGCACGTATATACATATGCAGTTCGCAAAAGAATAAAATAAACGGATGAAGAAATCAGGGTAAAGGGGAAATAGAAATAGTAAAACCAGATTAATCTAAGGATTAGCCCATAGTGCCTGGAGCACTTGCTACAGATGGGCACATTCTGGTACTAAGCTATCGAGGGATGGAGAACTGGGCTTTATTTACACCTTCGCAAAGGCATTCTTTTATTTCACCCCCCAAATCCCATGCCCAGAGCCTCCTAGTCACACACGTGTAGGCATCAATATCACAAATCCTCCATGTGGTGTCTTCTCTCCTTGAATCACTGTTTTACACTGAATTTGTTTCCTGGCATGAAACCCACTCTACCTAAATAGCCATTGCCTGCGTCATTTTGCGCCTGGGGATTTTCTAGCCCGGGTCTCAGACAGCAGCCTGGTCGGGAAGCGATCAGCCTCAACCTGTGAACAAGACCAGGCTCTGCATCTTTGGAAACTTTGGACAAGCAGAAGAGAGGTTTGCTCAGTGAAATCGAGGTATTCTGAAATCCCTTACTCTGTTGTGTGCTTACAGTCTTCTTGAGCAGCCCCATGGCGGGCACTAGCGTTGTGCTTCCTCTGGGTGCCAGAAAGATACTGCACCGTAATCTACAGAGAAGCCAGTGCGGCCCATTGCCATGCCCCACGGTGCCTTATTATGTTTTCCTTTTAATATGGGAATGTAATGTATTATCCCAATTGATTCCTTTTTTTTCTTAAATGTTTATTCACTTTTGAGAGACAGAGAGAGACAGAGTGCAAGCGTGGGAGGGACAGAGGGAGAGGGAGACACAGAATCTGAAGCAGGTTCCCCGATGTGGGGATCAAACCCACGAATTTTGAGATCATGACCTGAGCCAAAGTCGGACACTTAACCGACTGAGCCACCCAGGCGCCCCATCCCAAATGATTCTTTTTTTTTTTAATGTTTTTTATTTATTTCTGAGAGAGAGAGAGACAGCGTGAACAGGGAGGGTCAGAGAGAGGGAGACACAGAATCCGAAACAGGCTCCAAGCTGGCTGTCAGCACAGAGCCCGACATGGGGCTCGAACCCACAAACCATGAGATCATGACCTGAGCTGAAGTCAGACGCTTAACCGACTGAGCCACCCAGGCGCCCTCCAAATGATTCTTAAAGACAAGTTCACTAGAAGTGATAATTGGAAATGACACGGTACAGTTTTATCACTTGCTAACAAATCCAGATTCGGCAGCCTCATTCTTTATTTAGTGGTGTAGACAGGAGCTCTGAGGTTTGCACCCCCACCTCTGGCACTTCCTATACGCATGAACTTGGGCAGGCCTCCCTGAGCCTAGACTTTCTCACCTGTAGAATGGAGTGATAATAATACCCACATAATGGAGATAACATGAAGATTAAATTTGAGAATGTGTGTAAAGTTGTTAGCCATATGCTAGATGTTAGCTGCTAGTATTCGTATTATTAATTTCGTGGTGATGGCGATGATGGTGATGACGGTGGTGGTGGTGATGACAATCCTGTAAAGCAATGGTTCTCAAGCAGGGATGATTTTGCCTCCCGGGGGACAATTGCCGTGTCAGGAGACATTTTTGGTTGTCCTAACTGGGAGGGAGGCTGCTCCCAGCAGCTAGTGGGGTAGAGGTCAGGATGCTGCTGAATTTCCTACAACGCACCCGACAGCACATACCCCGAAATGATCCAGCCCAAATGTCAATAATGCCGAGGCTGAGAAACCCCATTTTCAAGTATAAAAACGTCTTGTTCAGAATAAAATTCTTGGTTTTTAGGAAGCTTATTATGTCAGCTAGAGAAATTGCACCTTAAACAAACAAAGAAAAAAAAACCCAACTGGCTGTGTAATTTGACGTTGTTTTCTCAAGCCTCAGTGATGTCATCTGTAAAATGGCCCGGTTGTACTAGTTGATCTCAAAGTGTCCTTCTGGCTCTGACCATCTCCACGATTCTAATTTTCAATCATCTTTTGTGCATGAAGGAAGCCAAGGAGGGCCCAGCTACATTCTGGATAAATAAGAGCACAATAGAATTCCTTTTGGAAATAAATCATCTTTTCATATAAAATCTTCTGAAGACCATTTCGAGAAGAGTAATAGATCTGCCAGTCCAACACCTGGAGGGTGGGTAATAATTTACTTAGCCCATTGACTTGGAGGCGGGTTCTCTTCTTGATAAATGGCCCAATTAAGCATCTGTTAATCACAGCATTATCTCATCAGAAGGTGAAATACCTACTTCTCTCAAGCAGTTTCTCAGTGAGATAACATCACAAATTCCCTGAGCTGCGAAGGGCGTTTAAGAGCACAGGGATGTGTGTGCGGGGCGGTGGGGGGGGTGTGTGTGGGGGAGGGGCGTGATGGTGCCCTTCTCCGGGCTTTGGCCCCAAGGGTTGCTGGGAATATCCCCTGCGTTATATCCTGGCCCTTCCCCCATCAACCTTCCTATAACCCCAGCTCCTGAACTCTCCTGCTCGTCTGAGGCCTTGATAATAAAGCAACATCTGCAAAACCTTCAAGAACTTTACTGCAGTTAATTGAGTAATTGAAGCAAGATGCAGGGAGAGGTGATCTATGGAGCTGAGTTGAGGGCTGGGAAGGGAGACAACGGATTTATTGCAAAGGCCGTGGGCGGCCTTGGGTCCGGGCCCTGGTTCACGGGAAGTTTGAGGTCATGTGGGATTAAAATATCTTTAAAAACAAATGGAATAATTTGACTGAAATATCAGGAGTGCTGTGCCAGTTTATGCCAGGAGGCCAGGTGTGATTTATTTATTTACCTCGAGCCCAACACATTTTTTTGATATCTGCCCCATTAGTCGAAATATATAGATTATTGAGCAAATAGATATTCCTTGTCTGTGTCTGTCTGTCTGTCTCATCCTGATCGTGACACGAAGCCTGGCTTTTGTAGTTTGAGATAAGTAAACAAACTAGAGCTTCAGAAACGACCTAGGCGGTAATCGGGGACAAAGATATTTACAATCGAAGCAGGTCATTTGCTCAAAAGAGGTTGATTAGGGCCAACGTGCAGGCGCTGGTAATATCTTCTTGTAATCTGAATAAATCCACAAATCTTTACATTTACCCACAATCCGCCACCTTGAAGTCATTGGGTATGATCGGGTGCGATCAAATGTATTTGCTAGCCTGGCAGATGCCAGATATACACATTGTGGGTGCATAAAATCACCCACGTGAGGGCCTGGCATCACATCTTCCTGGCAACTGGCCTGAGCGCACGCCCCCAGCACACAGGAGGCTTGGCTTTCTGGAAGGTTATTGCTCCTTTTGTAGTTTCTCCACTGCTTTATTAAATCCCAAATTCCTTGCAAAACTGTACAATTTTAATAACTCAAATCCGTGTGGATCATAAAGCTGTCTAAATACACCTAGCGCCCTGGGTACCAGACAGATCTGCGAGTGATGATGTCACTGGACCTGATTAACCGGAACAGGTCACCCGACAAGATTTTATTACAAGTGTCATTTAGATTTCTGACAGCTTTACAAGGCTTAATGGCTTTTTATTAAATACATTGTGTTCAAGGAAGCTGACAGTTGAGGATGCCTTGTAAATACAATGCATTGGAATTTCCTTAGAAGCGGTGTGAGAGAAAGCAGAAGGAGAGGGGGACATCCCTTCCTGTCCCCAGTCTCATTGCTCAGGAGGCCCAGGGTTCATTGTCTCCCGGGCCTAAAGACAAATGACCCCCTGAACACCACCCCTGCTGACTCTCCAAACCCAGCAGATCTGCCCCAGGTCAGCCCAGATGTTTTCATCTGAGGCTCTCCAAAGAATCAGATTCCTTAGCCCAGAGGGTAACCCACTCCTACTGACCACCCCCCCAACCCTTCCTATAAGCTGGGCTTCATCCTAGGATCAGTGAGGCCGCCCTTCCCGGCATGCTCTTGTCCATGAGCAGTTAGCTGACTTCTGATCTTTTCTTCTGAGCAGCTGGGTCCACTTGGAGGGGTGACGGGAAGAAGGGCGCATGGGCTTACCACCCTACCACTCCCAGGTGCTGGGCACTGTGCTCGGTGCTCCCGGTAAATCACCTCATCCAATCAGACAACCACCTTGCTGAGCGGGGGCTTTTACTCCCCTTTAACAAGTGAGGAAATACAGGTCCAGAAGGATCAAACAGAAGAAGGGGAAGAGAAAGGAGCGTGAAGTATTTCTTATGTGCCTAGCTTTGATGTGCGCTGGGTTATTTCTTACCCTACTCTCTGAAGGAGGTACTATTTCCCGGCTTTTAAGATGAAGGAGCTGAGGCTGCCATGACCCCCACCCCCACCTCCACCCCATCACTCAGCCCAGGTGAGGGCACAGTCACTACCTCCCCATCTCACAAAGGGACCTGAGGCATGGGGAGTTTCAGTCACTGGCCAAGGCTCATGCTGTCTCTCAGAATCAGGATCCAAACCCCGGCAAGATGGGTTCTTAATGCCCATGCACTGACACGTCCTGCCTTCCCCAGCTCATAACGGATCAGGAAAGCATGCGAACTCTGCACGTCTATGCATTACGTGCTGCTTCCAAAGCACTTCGCATAGCCCCCTCGTTAGAGCTTCACGACAGCACTCATGAGGGAGGAAACGGGCAGCATGACCCCCATTTCACAGATTGGGTAGCTGCGGCTTGAAGAGGTGAAATATCTTGCCCAGGTCCCATGAGTCGCAAATTAGGAGCCCAGGGCTGACACCAGCTGCTCTTCCTCTCCTCTAAGGCCCATCTGCCTCCTGGGCTCCAGCTCCAGCATGGACAGCGAAGAGATGGTAAATGGATACAACCAGAAATCTCAGGGCAGATTTTGAGAACAAGAGGCCAGCAGCCAGGGAGAAATGAACAGTGGGACGGACCCTGGCAAGCACGATCAGGCCTCTGTATTTAGCAATTCACCCACTCACTGAAGTGTATTTGTAGCCCCCAAAGCAAGACTCACAATGCTTCTGCTGTCATTCGCAGACACGCATCGAGCAGCAGAAATTTTGAGTTACTCAACACGTGCATTTCCTTGGTGAGTATCTCTGTTGTCATGTTTGTCATATTTTGTTTGTGATCTTGCAGTTCAAAATGGCCCCCAAGCAGCATAACACTGTCTGGTCTTTCTATGCTCAATAAAGTGGTGATGTGGGGGCGCCTGGGGGGCTCAGTCGGTTAAGCATCTCCTCACTCCTGATTTCGGCTCAGGTCATGATCTCACAGTTCGTGGGATTGACACCAGAGCCTGACTGCACTGAGAGTGTGGAACCTGCTTAACATTCTCTCTCTTTCTCTCTCTCTCCCCCCAACCCCCCACCTCTTCTCTGCTTGCTTGCACACTCTCTCTCAAAATAAATAAATTAACTAAAAAAAAACTGTGATTGTCCTATGGAGTATTAGTTTAAGCTTCGTTCAGACATGTGTGATAACACTGTTGGCACTATATATGTATATATAAGATAAATATATATAAAATATATGTCTTTAAACAGAAACACACACTAACCAGGGTTATGTATTGATCAGTTGGCAAAAATGTAAGAAGTAGCTTCCAGGAACCTACCCCTGTACTTCCCCAAGGAGCAGTGGCTCAAGATTCACTAGTTCATTGTAGCAACCTTATAGAATATAACTACCATGGGGGCATCTGGGTGACTCAGTTGATTAAGCATCTGACTTCAACTCAGGTCATGATCTCATGGTTTGTGGGTTCAAGCCCCGAGTTGGGCTCTGTGCTGACAGCTCAGAGCCTGGTGCCTGCTTCAGATTGTGTCTCCCTCTCTCTCTGCCCCTTCCCCACTCACACTCTGTCTCTATCTCTCAAAAATAAATAAATATTTTAAAAAACCCATAACTACCATGAATAACAAAAATCAACCATACTTGTAAAGTTTCTCCTATGTGCACAGCCCTCTGCTCATTGCTCTTGGGCTGCAGAAGGACAGCCCTGTGCTCTGCTCTCAGGACGCTTCATCGGCACAGTGAGAGATGCATGAAGAAGTAGACCAGCTGGACCAGCCCAGGATCCAGGAGCAAACTGGTGTGCACATGTGCGCCAGAAGCAGGGCAGCGCTGTCTGCAAAGAAAGAACAAAAGCCGTGGATGTCATTTTCAGTTTTCAAGTAGCCACATTTACAAAAAGTAAAAAGATGCCAGCAAACTTCATTTTAGTAATATATTTTATTTAACCCAATACATGTACAGTTTTGTCATTTCGACACATAATTAGTATAAATATAGAAACGAAATGTTGCACATATTCTTTTCGGCATGGTCTTTGAAGTCCAGGCTGCATTGGGCCCTCCTGCCCATCTCATTTAGAACCAGCCACATTTCGAGAGTTCGGTAGCCCCGTGGGACTAGTGGCTATCGTTTGGACATCATGATTCTAAAGGGCAGTACGTGTCGTCCCCAATTATACCCAGGAAAAGGATCTGTGCTCAGTGGGTATTCATCAAACTCCTTCTGTGCTGGTGTGAAGTCAGGAGAAGCGGTTGTGGGCATAGTTTCTTGGACAGGTCACGAGGTCTGTCCAAGCCTTGGGTATTTAGAAAAGGGAGTGATGATAACGCCCCTCGTCCTCCCTAGGGGAGAAGAAAACAAGACAACACTGTACAGTGAGACCTCGGGAAACACTGGCTGTGACTATGACTGTATTTCTGTTACTGGGATGGTGAACCCAGCAGGCTGTGTCCAGCCAAGTCCTACTGTGGCTCAGAAGGCTACACATCCGCAGACGCACGGGCCCCAAGCCCTACACATTGAATATGTGTACGTGTATTTCACAATGTGCACGTGAAAGTGGAAGCACATGTCTGATGTTCCAGACGGAAGCAGCCACACCGGAAATGCAGTAATATTCCAGGAGCCACCCCCAGAGAGAATCAGGGGTTAGTCAGGAAATTATTCCCATTTAACAGGGGGATGGGTCTCCAGGGACCCTGATGTGTCCCCCCTGCTTGGCAGCCAGGCCACCTCAGCCAGGTTTCATCCTTTCTGAGGCCAGGCTCTGCTCAGAGTTGGGAAGAGGAGTCAACCGGGCAAATGGATTTTCTTCCGTCTTCCGCCCCGCAGCCTCCAGGCCTGGAGCAAGGATACCAGGGTCTCTCTCTGCTTTCGCTCGCCATTTCTGATCTCTGGGGCTCAAGAGTATAATTTTATGTGAGTGCTGGGTTTCTCAAACTCCAACTGGGCAGGGACTCTATTTAAAGGAAAAAAATAATTCATCATTCCTTGAGAATTCATCTTGGATCTCAATTTGAGACGCCATACATTGAAAGGCTTATTCTATGGCAAAGCATATACTATCATCGCAACCAAGAAGATGTGTTTTTAGAGCCTGGTTCGAGAAATATTTTTATACTATTGAAATGAAACCTGATTTTTTTTTAAGTTTGTACGGGACTTCCGGCTTCCTGAGATATGTTTAGAGACTGCAGTTTAGAGCCACTGAGTTAGGGAGCGCTGTAGTGTGGAAGCCATCTGGAAACGGCCAAGGCAGCCTGGAGGGATGGTCCAAGCCACCCTGTCTCATCCATCATGTCACCTCTCAGCCTCAGGGAATAGACACCTGGCTTGGGCCCCTGTGCCCACCCCCAGCCTTTGGGTGGAAACTCAGAGCTAATTCCCACAGCACTAAATCCAGCCCCTTCGCTCGGCAAGCCAGCACCTGTTTTCTTAGCATTTGGAGGCAGGTTAGAGTTTTCACATTTGTTTCCTTTTTCCTCCAAGATAAGTGCCCCCTTCTGATAAAAATCTCCACAGCGGTAGGTTAACTTCCAGCAGGTATTTTGAAAATATCCCATGCGCTCAAGTGAGAGAGGAGCACCACGTTTATGAGTAGCAGAATCCATTTAAAAATAATGTGCTTACAGCACATTTTTATACATCTTCTAAAATGGACCCCATCTGCCCAAACTCTCTTCTTCTGTGTGAGGCTCCGACAGTCACGGGGAAGAAACACGGCTTGGACAGAGTCAGAAGTAAGTGAGCACCCAACTCTGTTGCTGAGATTTGGGACATCATGTTGAATCTGTGAACCGCAGTGTTCTGCTCAGTAAAATGTGGAGTGCATTAGCCACTCCAGAGGGTGGCCAGGAGGGATACGTGAAATAACCAGGTTATGTGTGCCTGGTCCAATAACCGCCTACCAAAGGACCCAGCACAGAATAGAGTTCAGGTGATCCCCCTCATTCCGAGAACTCACTGTGAAATCAGAAGCGGGTGATGGCCCTTTCTGGCCACCACCCTCCCTCCCCCGGCAAAGCAGTCTGTCTGGATAAAGCATCACCCGAAAGGATGCTAAATGTCAACTTTTCAGAGATGGTGGCAGGCCACTCTGCTTTGTGCCAGTCGAATGACATGTAGTGCTCTCTCCATTTCTCCCAGCTTCTCTCAGGTCAGCATTTACCCTCCGCTCCCTAATGTGGCAGCCTGCTGTCCCCATGGCCGTGGGGATCTCTGTAGAGCCACAATGGCAGAGACGCGATGAACGCGTCTATGCCATTAGCTCCTAGCATCTCCATACTCCATGGACTCCTTCCATTCCCCTGGCTACGGAATCCGAAAGGCAAGTGGCGAGGAAGGTGGACTCTGTTAGGCAAACGTCTCCTCTCCTCTCCCAGGCTTCATACGCAGGCAGTGCCGCATTCGGTGTCTTGTAGAAGGTAGGTGTGTGGATTTAGCCATGTGAACAGCAAGCTTAGAAAGGTGGGAAGGGGTGCAGAAATCAGGAATGTGCCATCCAAGCTGACGAGTGTGCCTTCCTGTTCAACAGCCTGGTAAAGAGAGGGGCCGCGGAAGATTTGGAGAGCAAGACACTGTGCACAGAGGGCACCTGACTTCTCAGGGGAGTCTCTCCTCCCAGGAAGCCCCATGCCTGCTCATATCTCCACAGAGCCAGATGACTCTCCCGTCCCCACCACCTCAACCCTTGAAGAATGTCCCAGCCGCGGCTGGATTTACCTGTCATGCTTTGATAATTCTCAACTCTTCCAGGAAGCAGCCGTGAGACCTGCACCGATGATTTACTCTCTCTGATCTTCGGTTTCCCCATCAGCGCAAGTGCACACACTGATGCCTACTTCTCAGAGATGGGGGAGTTACACGAGCTAACATGTGAAAGCGTGCAACAGAGCCAGGGCAGAGTGAGTACTCGATCAATGTGTAAAAATAATGGGGGCGCCTGGGTGGCTCAGTCGGTTAAGCGTCAGGCTTTGGCTCAGGTCATGATCTCATGATTTGCGGGTTCAAGCCCCGTGTCGGGCTCTGTGCTGACAGCTCAGAGCCTGGAGCCTGCTTTAGATTCTGTGTCTCCCTCTCTCTCTCTACCCCTCCCTCACGCATGCTCTGTCTCTTTGTCTCTCTCAAAAATAAATAAAAACATTAAAAGAATTTTAAAATAATGTTGACGTTCACGTTAAACACCTTTTTTGGAAGAAAGAGCCTAGAGCCTCACTACATATAGTGAGCAATCTGCCTGTCTCACCGCACTCTGTAAGGGAAAAAAAATAGTCTCCAACACTCAGGCCAAGACACCTTGATGCCTGACAGACATTCCATGCCACCCAGTGCCACCTGCCATGGCTACCTGGTTGTGCGCTGAGCCTACACAACTGTCCATGGCTGCCTCGGGTCAGCTCATGTTTGATATGTGTCTAGAGTCTGAGGGAAGTTCTCTCCTCAATTCTCAGTCCTCAAAGCCATTTAACTCCAACAGTTAAATCTTATTAGACTCGAAAAAGGAACACTGCCTTCCTCACCCGTCCCCTGAGCCCTCTCTTTCCCATGACTGTTCGCAGTTCTCTGAGTTTCCACCTCTGAGTAGAAGTCCAGTGGGTTCAGGCTCAGATGCCATCTGTGGTTCGGGGAAGGCAGGCCATGACCCCGAGCCCAGTGTCCCCGCAGGATGGTCCCCACCCACCCGGGCACCACACCTGCCAGGTTAGTCTTTGCTTAACCCCAAGCGCCCCCTCCACAGTGCCCCCTGATAATGTCAGACTGGTCTTCCTGCTTCCATTCCTGTTCCTCTCTGCCCTCCACACCTGGCCTTCTAGAATAGGAATCTACTCGTATTACCTGCCCCTACTTAAAACCACCCATTGGCTTCCATGGCCCTCGGATGAAATTCCAGACTCCTTCCCAGGTTTTTAGAAGGTTCTTCTGAGCTTGCCTTTGCTTTTCTGCCCAGCATGCAGCTAACTCCTACATGAGCTTCCCTTCTCAGCTTAGGTGTCACCTCTTCTGGGAAGTCTTCCCTGATGGACCTCCTCAGAGCTCCCACAGCTGCCTATTCCTTCTCATCCAAGCACGTCTCAAACCTTGGGTGCAGGAATTGCCCGTGCACCTGTCTCTCCGAGTGGCAGAAAGAACGTACTCGTCTCTTTCCCAGTACCTGGTCCAATGCTGAAAACTGTACAGAATTAATGAGTTAATGGATTTGGGGTGATCACTCCTGGAGACTGTACCCAACGTGCTCTCAGCATTCGGGCGAGCAGCTCAGAGCTCCCCCAAGGCTTGTGGCCAGCAGAGGTCTGTTGTTTTACTGCCGATGGAAATCGGGCTGTCAGATCAAAGCCAATGACTCCCACAGTCCAGACAGCCAGCGGCCTGCACTATCGAAATATCGGTTGAATTGGTAATTCAAAATTAAGCAGGTTAATGATTGACACAGACTTGTAAAGCTGGCCCACCACCTCGCCTCTTGCACGCGGGGCCTTTCCTATTTCGGGTTGTCTGGGAGAATGGAGCTTCCCAAACAGGAGTTTATTTAGCCATAGCCCTGCCCCGCCCCCACCCTAGGTGACTTTAAAGGGCCCCTGTTCTCAAAACTCTCCACACCATTCCTGTGAGGTGTCTTAGAAAAGGCTTAGCACCTGAGATCCCCTTTCAGAAATAAAAACTCAAAAACAAATTTGAGCCAAGGGAGAAAAGCCCGGTACAACTTTGCACCTGTAACACATGAGTCACTTGATTAGGAAAATACTCGAAATCAAGTTCATGATTCTCTGTGTGGGCTATAGGAAAGTGGGGGGGTGGGGGCGTGTGGAGAGTGAGAAATACCTTCAGCTGCAACGGCTTTCAAATCCTAACCGTGATCTAAATATTCTGGGCTGCTCACATTTTGGAAAATGTCTTTTTCCCTTCTGGTGCTTTATTGGGCCAGTCAAAGGGCAGCGCATATATGTGAACAACTAGAGGAAGATTTCAAGGCCACCCCACCACGTGGTGGGCAGGGCTTTGTTCAGAAGCTGGGGAGGAGAATGGGATCCTTGCGGGGAGGGAGGGTGTCCACCTGTCCCATGGGGAGACCCAGCCAGAAGCAACCCTCGGGTGGTTGTGGACTCGTAAATGCTTTGACAATGTGCGGAGAATCTGTAAGAGGAAAAAAGTCCTTTGTGAAGGCTCCTAAGCCTGCTGGGCCACCGTGAAGAGTTCAAGTCCAGAGAAGGCACGCACTGCCCGCTCTAGCCTATCCACACCTCCTGGCATGCCCACCAGCATGATTCTGAGAAGACTGACCCAGGCTAAGGATTCTCTAGGCACTGGACAGGAAAAGACAAGGGAAGTCCTCTAGTTCTTCTCTAAAGTAGAGAGCATCACCCCTTTCCTTCAGGCGCGGTGAGGATCCAGTGAGATCATTTACCTCCAGCAGCTGGTCAAGTGCCTGGCGCCCCGCCCGCCCCCAGCTCTCCTGAGAGGCAAGTGCCTCCGTCCTCAATGACTGTGACTCACGTGGTCACCCGGGGTCACTCTAGGAATGCTTTTTCCTGCTGTTTGTTTGTTTTGTCCCTTTCTGGAAAAGAGGCGGAAGAGCTGGGCAGAACAGAGGGAGGTGCTTTGTCCCGTGGGGTGTGAGGCAACCGGGCTGAGACGGCTCCCTTCCCAGAGCTCTTGCCTGCCCGCCTCCTGCCCGGGCCTGGATGGGGGGTACACGGGAGGGCCGGGGGCCGAGGAAGGCCAGGCAACCAAAGGCCACCTTCATCCTCGCCCTCACGTGCTTTTGCCTAACTTCCCCTCGAGTTTGTTATGAGCAAGAGATTCTGGGCTGCGTATTAATAAAACAATGGAATTTTTATTTCTTTTTCTCATAAATTACATAATTCAAACCTTAAAACACCTTTAATGAACAGTGACTGAGCATGTGACACTTAATAAAACTGGGCTCAGGTCAGTTTCTGCTTGACAGGCTACCAGCCGAGAATGTGCCTTAGAGTAAATGATTAAGAGGCGGGATCTTTCCTGGGCTCTACTATTAAACACTTCAAAGGTTTCCAAAGTCAGATAAAATGAAAAGCAAATGTGTTTCACTGCCTCTCAAATGCCTCAAATGTTTTAGCAGGTGCAAGCAATGAAACCTTCCATGGTGACAGCATTTTAGGGGTCTGCAAAGTGCACCCGACTGAATTCTGGGAATTTTGGACTGGCTTCATAAAAATTCATGATTCCCAACGAGGAGAGATGTTCGTCTTCAGGGCCCATCTACATATGTGGCACAGAAGGCAAATATCTCTGGGTCCTCCGGGTCACGGGTCAGCTTAACCCTTTCTGGTCCAAGAGAGACCCCCACATGGATCCCCAGCTGGAATTGTCAGTCTTGTGCCGGCAAAACACGGGAGCAGATCTCTGGATTGGCCCTAGGCTTTCCAAAGGCACAGTAATGGTCAGGTTAAACCCAAGTCCTCTTTTTCCATTCATGAGTACATTCTTACGGGATCTGGGAATGCATCACAGACTACAGGAGCCAGCAGGCTTGGTACGTATAGACAGTGCGATTCTTCGCGTATTATTTCACCTCTCTGTACCCTAGTTTCCTCATCTGTAAGATGGGAGTAGTCAGAGCACCTACCTCACAGGGTTTTTGTGAGGATCAAATGGGTTAACATCATAGAAGCACTTAGATCACACAGCAGAACTTGATACATGCTTACCATTCTTATTGTCCCATTAGGAAAAATGAGTTTGAAAAGTTAGCATTCTACAGCTTGGCCATTTGAGCTTTTCATTTAAAATTTGCTGTAACTTAGCTTTCTAAGGCATAGTAATCTCTCACATAGACGTATAATATTTTATAGTTTACAAAGGACGTTCTGAGACGTTACCTCATTCCAACTTTTTAGCAGCAAAGCTGTGAAGTCGAGGATGCTCTTCTACAGGCCCAGGATGGGTTCCCAACCCTGCCACGGCTTTCTTCTGTAGAGTTGGACCCGTCACTTGGACCTCTGAGCCTGTGAAACGGACACAGAGAGCCTCCCACTGAATCCCAGCACATGCCACCCTCCAGAGCTGGCATCACCAACATCTGCTGGGTCATCAGAGCTCTTGGCTCCATTCTTACCCTATATTTTTCTTATCTAGAAGGAGCTTGAATGCACTTAACATACTATCTCTGTAATCTTGCAAGCGGCTGTTTATGAGGATCTCAACATTCTTTTCTTCTTCCCCTTTCATAATGAGGAGGGCAATGAAATAGCATTCCAAAAATCAATGAGGGAGAACCCCTTAGTTCTTTCCTCAGGGAATAGCTGAGCAGCGATTGTTATCGGAGAACATTCTCCTGACTTCCCGCCCATACAGAATTACTCACCTCCCCCTCAACAATGCCCAATACTCAATGCACATGTCTGGAACACTCTGTAGGCTCTGGGTCTGTGAAATTGGGACACATCTCATACCCCTTTCACCGCAAGGTGGGTACTCCAGATGGACACCGTTATAAGCATCTCACTAACCAGCCACCAGTCCCCCGCCTGCTCTACTCAGCCCCCCGCCAGTCAGCACGTAAGTGGAGATCCCCTTCAGCAAAATCATGGTCAGTGTTCTGGCCCAGGCATCTCTTCTCTCCTTCCCCAGCAAAAGCCACACTGGACCCAACTTTGCCTTCATAGGCTGTCCTCGGCACACAACACTGCCCATACCTGTCTCACCATCCTATTTCAGGACATAATGTCAAGATGCATGTGAAAAGATAATTACCAGGATGTTCTTCATAACATTATGAAAATATAAAACATCTCGAGTGTTTAGCATTAATAAAACTGGGAGCAGCCATATGCTGAAGAACTAGGCAGACATTTTATTTTATTTATTTTCTTTTCTTTTTCTTTTTTTATTTTCAAGTTTTAGCATAAAGTGTAGTCTTGGCCTCAGGAGTAGAATCCAGTGATTCATCTCTTACATATGACACGCAGTGCTCATCCCTAAAAGTGCCCTCCTTAATGCCTGTCATCCATTTAACCCACCCCTCCCCACCCTCCACCCCCTTCCACCCTCAATTTGTTCTCTGTGTTTAAGAGTCTCTTATGGTTTGCCTCCCTCTCTCTTTTTATCTTATTTTTCCTTCCCTTCCCCTATGTTCATCTGATAAATTTCTCAAATTCCACATATGAGTGAAGTCATATGATATCTGTCTTTTTCTGACCGATTTATTTCACTCAGCATAACACCCTCCGGTTCCATCCACGTTGCTACAAATGGCATGGTTTCATTCTTTTTTCATCGCCAAGTAGTATTCCATCACATGTATATACCACTTCCTCTTTATCCATTCATCAGTTGATGGACATCTGGGCTCTTTCCATGATTTGTTGTTAGCTATTATGTTGTTATTATGGCTAAATTATGGCTATTTGTTGTTAGCATTGCTATAACATTGGGGTGCATGTGCCCCTTTGAATCAGCATTTTGGTATCATTTGGACAAATTCCTAGTAGTGCAATTGCTCAGTCATAGGGTAGTTCTATTTCTAAGTTTTTGAGGAAACCCCACACTGTTTTCCAGAGTGGTACGCAGGCATTTTAAATGGGGTTAACATAAAAAGAAATTCATTTATATCGTGCTAAGTGACAAATAAGTATGTTGTAATGCTATATGTCTAAAACTATTCCATGTTTACCAGAAGTACAAGTTTTATATATAAAAACTAAAAGATGTGCACGCCTATTTCTACAAGACTATGAGGGTATACAGAAGTTGGTTAATAATGTTTACTACACAATAATATATTTCAAATTTAATTTTGTTTTCAGCTTTTGTTCTCAGTACTGTGATTTCAGATGCAATACTTTGTTCACTTTTCCTTTTCTTTACTCCATCTGTACTTTCTGATTTCTCCATGTGAAGCGTGATTTCTTTTGTTATATATTTTAAAGGTTATTTTTAATTTAAAAAGCACTTAGAACTCCATGCTTGAGAGTAGCTTTGGAATTCATCCAGTCTCATTAGTTTCCAGATGGGTAAACTGAGGCCTGGAGAAGTGAGTTCCCTTCATGAGGGTCCTCAAGCTGTTTGGTGGCAGAGCCATGACCAGAGACCAGCTCCCTGTAAGGCATCCCAGTTCTTTTCAAGAAATCCTGTGATGTCTCTGAGATGTTTAAGAAATGCAGAGGGACCGTTTCCATAAAGCCAACTTCATGGACTCACCTTCCCTCCCAGCGAAACTAAGCATTCCTCAACTGGCTTAAAAGCAAACACGCCTCATCCTGGATCTGTCTACACCCCTTACCCCCAGGCTATAGAATCAATGGCAGGGTTACAAATCAATGGCACACATCCATGTATGTGCCAGGCCATGGGGTAAAGTGTTACACCAGATTTCAACACATTATTCTTGTCCAGACCTCCATTGTGTGCGCGGGACAAGTGTGGGACACTGCCCTGCCCTCAGCCGGCTCCACCGCTCAGCGCATCCTGGTCCAGCTACGTGGTTAATAAACAACATGGCCAAATGAATGGGTGGAGATTGTATCAGCCTGTTCCAAACAAAGATTTTTCCCCCCTAAACCACCCGGAGCATTTGTGGTTTTCCTTCTCATCCATCATGACTCATTCATTGTTGATGCTAAAATAGAAGGGTGGTTGTTCTGTTCAATTGCAGTGATTTTCCCATCAAGGGAAAGAAAGAACCGATATTCCAGGCAGTCACTTTAAGCGAGGCTGAGTACCCCACTGAGACCAGGGCAGCAGGTATGGAAGAGGTGAGGAAGGATGGCTTGTAGCTGAGTTTGTGCCAAGGCCCCCGAGAGCAAGTTCAAGTCAGTGCTAACAGCGTTCGGCCCTCCTAGGGCGTGGTGCTTCACCTTCACCTCCTCACAGGGATCCCCGGCAGCCCTCTGCCCCTGACCCGCAGGGGCTCCTTTGCAGGTGGGGAGACTAAAAGGTGTGCAGACAGGCTGAGTTAATTCTCAAGGTCACGGGCTAGTAAGAGGTCCCTGCCTCCTACTCCAGAATTTTTTTTCCTATATTAGCCTCAGGGAGAATTTGAATAGTTGCAGGCCTCACTGTTCTGACTATCTATAGGAAGCAGAGGGAACACTCTGACCCATTTAGGAATGGGGGAAGAAAAATGGAATTCACTGAAAATGTCCCAACATCAGAAGCTCCGAGCTTGGGGCCTCTATCACATGCATCATGTGTCTTCCTTCTCTAATATTTTCCCAAAGTCTCGGAATTTTCACTCCTGGGAGTCTATCCCATGGAAATAAAACCACAGTTACTTTAAGCTATGGATTTTCATATAAACACATAAGGATGTTTGGCACAGCGTTTCCTTCTTGCCAAAAATAAAAATTAAAAATCAAATGAAGAATGGCCAGATAAATACGGGTTCATGCCCACTATGGGTGAATGAGCTTCCTTGTCAGATTTGGGGGTCAAATTTCCACGAGATGGGGTGAGTGAGAAAGGCAGGATGCAGGGGGGCACGTATGTGTATACTTTGTACACGCATTCATGTCTGTGTGTCTGTGTATGATTCTATAGTGTTGAGAAAGGCCTAGAAGGACACAAATCAGTTTGTCAGCCCAAGTTGGTGGTGGGGGGTGGGGGAGTTGAGGGGAGAAGTAAGTGAAAAGGAAAGCCTGCACTAAAAATCAGCATATGTAACAAGATTCTCAATATGCTGGTTCTATGTGTGTGAGTGCAGATACACTTCCAAAAACATAAAGGTTGAGGGAGATTCCGATTAGTTGGCTTGTAAGGCCATTGACTATTCAGAGAAAGATGGGTTGAGAAAAACTCATAAAGGAGGATTTCATTTCCATGAAAACACCAAGTAAAACTCGTAGGTGTGCGCACATGTGTCAGGGGATGGGTGTGTGAGAAGAACAGCGGGGAAGGCCTCCTGCCCATGAACGTTGGCTATTGGCAGAGGGTGGTGTGGGAGCAGGTGACTACGAAGGTCTTTCTTTATGCAGCTTTGTCTTGTCCCATGTAATGCTTTATCCATTTTCTTTTTTGCATTCTGGAAGTACCCAATTGCCATTGTTTTGAATGCTCCATGGGTGCCTCTTCTCTGATGACTTTACCAGAAACATTAAGTGATTCTGTTACCCAAACAGTGGTGTTCTGAGCTGATGGCTGTCCTTGAATGTGGGGAAGGCTTGGGACAGACACAGTCTTGGGATTCAGGGCTGGACAGCCAGGACCCGAGTCAAGGCAGCTGAGGGAAGGGCTGTGGTGCTCCCTGTCAGTGCCCGTGAAAATGCATTCCTCACACAGACTGTGGAAGGCACTATGCCTCTGGGCTTCTTTGATGGCTCAACAAAGCTAGTGTGGCCCATCCCCCACCCCGGCCACCCAGAATCATGCTGTCACCTCCCCAGACCTTGATACTCTGGAGGGCCCAGTATGAGGCACCACTTTCTGAGGAGGCAGAGTTGGGGTCCTGAGGGAATGGCCAGCTCACGCTGTGGGGATTTTGGTGTCTCCCAGTCAGCCTGGCTTATTGCAATTGTATACACTGTGCAGGTGAGAAAATGGGCAAAGTACAGGCTGACACGCATTTTAGCTCCTAGAGAGTCTTTTTTTTTTAATTTTATTTTTAATGTTTAATTTTGAGTTACAGAGAGACAGAGCGTGAGCTGGGTAAGGGCAGAGAGAGGAGACACAGAATCCAAAGCAGACTCCAGGCTCTGAGCTGTCAGCACAGAGCCCGATGTGGGGCTTGAACCCACGAACTGTGAGATCATGACCTGAGCCAAAGTCGGCCACTTAACCGACTGAGCCACCAAGGCGCCCCCTGGAGAGGTTTCAAGGGGAGGAAAAAGCACGAGGGAGATTGTCCCCTAACAGGGATGGGAAAGGAGGAAGGCAAAGCCTCATCCCAGGGAGGAAGGGGTGAGGCCTTCACAGGACTGCTGTGGGCATCAGCCAGGGTCATAAGCTCAAGGTCAAGACTTGGAGCCCTGCTCAGGCCCAGGAGTGAACATGGCAGCCCCTCTACCCAGCCCAACCCTTTCCCTGCAGTTTTCTCAGTGGCACATACCACCATCTGACATGCTCTAGGCTTTACTTATTTGTGGCCAAGTTTCCTTTACTAAATTGTGAGCTCTTGTCGGTTTGTGACCTGCTATATTCTGGTGACTTAGAATCCTGCAAATGGAGCTGCCCAATAGTTACTCAATGTGTAAACAAACACACAGTGAATAAGTGAAGACTAGAAATTCAATGAAAAACTAACAATATAAATGTTTAACATTGGAGGGAAAGAAGTAAATCAAGCGGGGTGTATCCTTTGGAAGGTATATCATACACCCATCAAAAATGCTTTGGATCAGGGGCCCCTGGGTGGCTGAGGCATTTAAGCCTCTGGCTCTTGATTTTGGCTCATGTCATGATCTCACAGTTTGTGGGTTTGAGCCCTGTGTCCAGCTCTGTGCTCACTGACAGCGTGGAGCCTGCTTGGGATTCTCTCTCTCTCTCCTTCTCTCCCTCTGTCCCCCGCTTGCACACATGCACTCACATGCTCTCTCTCTCTCTCTCTCTCTCTCTTAAAATAAATAAACTTAAAAAAATGCTTTGGATATGGAATGTGCTCCAAACCATTCACAATAATTATCTCTGAGGATGGGTTTATGGGACCACGTGTGGTGGTTTTACTTTCTCCTATTAGGTCATTGTTTTGGGGGGGGGACAGGGAGAGAGAGTGGGAGAGAGAGGCGGAGAGTGGGAGTGGGGGAGGGGCAGAGAAAGAAGGAGAAAGAATCCCCTCTCAGAGCCTGATGCAGAGCCCGATGCAGAGCCCGATGCAGGGCTTGATCCCATGAGCCTGGGATCATGACCTGAGCTGAACTCAAGAGTCAGTCAGACCCTCAACTGTCTAAGCCACCCAGGCACCACTCTCCTCTTAGGTCATTCTGAAAGACTGTTTTGCTTTGTATTTCATTTATTAACAGAAAAAGAAAAACACACTATGTAATGTAGAAAAGGATTTGAAGGTTTCTGCAATGACATGAAAAAATAAATTTGAAGCAGAGTTAATTTTTTTTAAAAACTCAAGGCACATACCTTTACATAGAATGATTCTCTGTATTTCTGTATTTCCATGCCCAGGAAAACAAGGAGGAAATTCTAACAAAGATTATCTCTGTTTTTTTCCTCTGTTTTACCCTTTTCTATTCTTCCAAATTACCTCCAATAAGTATATAGTCAGTAAAAAAACAAAAAAACCTTTTTTAAAGGTTAGACTTTAAGACTAAGTTAGACTATGGGAAACGTGATTATGTAGAAATACAAAATGAGAAACAAGAAAGTTTCATTTTTTTTTTAATTGACAGATCAAACAGAATCTTCCATCTGGAGTGAGGCTGTTCCTACCATTTAGAGGACAGAGGTGTCTAATTGGTTCTTCAGGGTTTTAGGAATGATGGGTTCTACAACCTCGGTCAGAGGACCAGCACTGCGAGATAAATTACCCTTCCTTCAAGTCAGCCTTCCTCAGATCTAACTTAATTCCATCCTGCTTCAAAAGACAAAACAAAACAAAACAAAACAGCCAGTAATCTCTATGGTAATAAGAAGTCGGCTGGTGTTCTTACAAAACCCCTCTGCAGATTTGAAAGTGGGTAGTCATTAAGCCCTTGCCAGCTCTCTACACCCCGCCCTCCTGGCCCTTCCCCCCCTCAAAATGCAAAATACTTCTAGCTCCTTTAATCCTGCTTTTCAACACTTGCACGTGATTGCTGCCTCCCTCTGGCCTCTTTCCAGGATCTCTGCATCATTCCCCAAACGGGGTACCTAAAGCAGAACTCAGGAAAGGACTCGGCAAAGTGAAAATGGCTGAGCTGTTTCCTTCATGGGGCTTGCAAAGACCGCTCCCTTTGATTTGTTCCCATGTCACTGGCTTAAAAGAGAACCCAGAGCGCTGTCAATGGGATTGCTGGCTGCTTCTCCTAGTAACAGGGCATTTGGTGACTGCCTCGGTGTCCCTCATTAGCGAGGCCTCACTGCTCCGATTCCTGGGTCTCTTTGCCTTTTGGGGGTCAGGATGGCTGCCCTCACACTCTCCCTTTCTCTTGGTGCCACTTGCACAGTCACTGCCGCATGAAAAGAGCTGCCATGGAGATGGTGGGCAGCGTTTGTTTTTAATGTTGATTTATTTTTTGTGAGGGGGAGGGGAGCACAAGCAGGCGAGACACAGAGAGAGCGGAGGACAGAGGATCCTAAGCAGGTTTCCCACTGTCAACACAGAGCCGGGTGTAGGGCTTGAACTCACAAACCACAAGATCATGACCAGAGCCAAAGCTGGACGCCTAACAGACAGAGCCACCCAGGTGTCCCAACAGTTATAAGCAGCATCTCCACAGGCACCACCCTGATGGCCCGCGACAGTCAGATGGCCCGAGCAACTGTGCCACCTGGACCAGAGGGCTGACACGGACACAGTGAACAGACAGCACTTCCGGGAAAGGGAGGGTGTACCCGGTGCAAATGTAAATTTCAGAATGGTCAGGCTGAACCGCAGGTGCGCGCGCGCATGCACACACACACACACACACACACACACTCACACCCCACAGCATATTGCTGCATTCAAAAACAGATTTACACCACATTTATGGAGTTAACAGACTGTGAGAATTTTGTGTCATAAAATTAATTGGTAAAAGTTTCAAGATGTGAACAAATGATCAATGCGACTGCTTCATAATTGATTTAGAAAATTCATTAGGTACACAGTGTGGCTTTCTTATTAACTTTTACTTTACCTTCCAGTTGAGACTTCGTTGCACTTGAGTGGATCTGGGAGGGGAATTCCCATGGTTGCTTGGGTTTGAGCCTCACCCTGGCGGCCCATCCTTTGCTTTAAGGCTTTGGGCCAGGACACTGACCCTGGGGTCAGGTTTAGTTGCCTTTCAGGCCAATGAGGAGGAGGGGGCCGGGTAGGGGTCTTCAGGAGACTCAGAGAGTCCTCTAGTGCCACCCAAGCCTGCCTCATCTTCCCCAAAGTGTCCCTCGTGAACAGTGAGCAAATGTCAGAGTGAGGCACCCACCCTCCCAGAGTCCATCTCTCCCTCAGATGGGTCCAGGGTTGTACTCAGACTCTAGACCACCTCAAAATATTCCCAAATCAACACCTTTTCATCTATCCACCCACCCACCCACCTACCCATCCATCCCATCTATCCATGTATTTATTTGGTCAATATTCACTGAACACCCACTTAAATGGCAAGTACTATGCTGGATACTAGAAACTTCACTTCCTATTTCTCTCTTTTCCCTCGATTCTTTCCCAAGAAGAGGACAGAAGCAAGAATGCAGGGGCCTCAATAGAAAGCGGGCTGCCAGTGGTGACCAGTGACTTCCAGGACTCCCTGTCCTTTGGAAGGACATCCTGGTAGGCAAATCTATAGGCTTCTCTGCAGCTTGATGGTGAAGCCTCCATTGCCTATCATTCTCTCCTCCATTTCCCATGTTGCTTTATTTTTCCTCACAGCACTGACTATCCTTGACATGTTCTACAGGTACCTGATTTCTCTTTTATCGTCTCTCTCCCCGCACCAAAATGTAAGCTTCAGACATGTAGAGATTTGTTTTGTTCACTGTGATTTCCCTGGTGGCCAGATCAGGGTCTGGCACATAGTTGGAACTCAAAAACATTTGGTTTGGGTGCATGGATGGATGCATGGATAGATGGATGGATGGATGGATGGATGGATGGAAGGTGGATGAAGGATGGATGGATAGATGGAAGGAGGATGGAAGATAGATGAATGGATGATGGATGGATGGATGGATGGATGGATGGACGATGGATGAAGGATGGAGGGAGAATGGATGGATGGACAGATGGATGGAAAACAGAAACAGTTCCTGCCCTTGTGGGGTTTTTAGTTTTGTGAAGAAGACTATGAATTTAAGAATCATAAACAAAATCAATGTAAAATTGCAATTGTGTTAAATGCTAGAAAGAAGAAAAATCTAGCTTCAAGGAAGAATCTAACAAAAGGGTTTAGCTGGATCTGGAGGGGTAGGGGCCTTACTCCGAGGAACCACTTCCCCCTTCTAATAATAATTGCCCAGATATGATAGACCATGGTTGGGTGGCAAAACAAGATTGAAAATATAACTTTAGCCAGATGGTGCCAGCCGGGGAGAGGGTTTTTTCAGACTTAAACAGAGCTTTTGAGGGCCTAGGAATCATTGAGTATCTCATCTCCTAGTGCTCTATCTATGCAGCCTAGGAGAGAGAGAAGAGCACTCAAAATGGTGTCGGCTTCCTTGGTTCAAATCCTTGCTTTGCTACCTCCCACCTGTGTAACCTTGGGATGCTTTTTACCCATCGCAGCCTCAGTTTTTCCATCAGTGGAATGGGAATGATAAATTGTAAAAGCGTTTTCTAACATAAGTCAGTAAGAACTTTATAAATATCTACTGTTTTTATGATTAGTGGTCAGCTACTCTCACAAAAGAATTCTCACTGGTGCCAATTGTCCATTCACAAGGAAAAAAAAGAAACTATTGGTTTTACTGGACACACGGAGGCCACAAAGACAAATCTGGTATGATTTTTGCTTCCAGATATACAATAATAGAGTAAGGGAGATTCATGGCTAGTCATGGGCAGAGCAGATATCTCTATTTGGGGGGTAGAAAGAGTTCAGAGGGGGAATTCATAAGGGGCAAGAGTACTGTAGCACAGGGAATCCCAGAGGGCTTCTTGGAGGAGGTGAATCAGAACTCCCTAACCTTTGGGGTGCCTGGGTGGCTCAGTCGGTTAAGCATCCAACTTCGGCTCAGGTTATGATCTCACAGTTCCTGGGTTCGAGCCCCGCTTTGGGCTCTGTGCTGACAGCTCAGAGCCTGGAGCCTGCTTCAGATTCTGTGTCTCCCTGTCTCTCTCCCCCTCCCCCACTCCCTCTCTGTCTCTGTCTCTCAAAATAAAATAAAAGACATAAAAAAATAAAAAAAAAAAAGAACTCACTAACCTTAATCCATGAAGCAGCATCTTTCCAGGATTTTCATGGTCTGCACTTGGAGCTGCATTTTCTGCATTTGTGACCTTCTCCCCTAGGCTCTTCTCAAAACACAAACTGAGAGGAAGGGTGAGAATGCAGCAGGCAGGGACCGGGGGCAGATGCCTATACTCTTCCCTGTGCCACGTTCCCACAGGCTGTGTCTGATTCCACCTCTGATTTCACCAAAGGCAGTGGGGAGTTCTGTGCATGCTGGCCGAGTCTTACCTCCAGCGTGTTCTTACTTCCACCTTTTCTGCTTTAGAACCTTCTTCAGAGTCAGGGGATGCTACTGAGCCCCCCTGCAGGTGCAGGGTGGAACTGGAGAAAAGTAAGCAGCACTCGGCCAATCTTTAAGCAACAGGAGATGGAGCTTGTGGATAAGTTCTCCAGAGTCCTGGCCTGTGGCCCCCAAATCCCAGAAGGCAGTGAGCAGGCTCCAAGGTTCAGGGAGGTGAGCCCTCCTTGTCCTGGCGCAGCTACCTCAATAACAACCTTCCTGCAGATTTTTCTCGTCCCTGTTTCCCTTTCTTCATATTCTCACTTGTGCTTCTTCGGAAGCACTGGATACCTGTCTGTTTTAATCATCGTGATTATGATCCTGTAATTCGTATTGGGTATTGTAATTTGTGCAATGCTGCTACAGCCAAAACCTCCTCGGCCGAGCCCAGCAAACGTTTATTTCTAGATCATATCTCATATCTATCTGGTTCAGCGGGCGTCTGTCTGTACCCCCCTCCTCGGGGGACCCAGAGCAATAGAGCCCTTGCTCAGGAACATACCAGCCTGGAGTCGGTAGAAGGAAATGTGGCAAGTCAAGCCCTCCACCTTCAAAGCTCAGCCAGAAAGTGACCTGCGTCACTTCTGTCCACAGCCCGCTGGCCAAAGCAAGTCACTCATTCGTGCCCAACTTCAACGGGGATGGAAAGACAATACAGCCTTGTGCTTAGAAAGAAGGAAAGAGACTGCAGGTCAACAGCCTCAATGACCATCATGTTATTGTCCGTGAAAGCAGCCAGCTCTGTGCTCAGCACTGGGCTAGCAGGCCTGGATGTCAGGAATTGGGCGATATGAGGGAGCAGGGGACCCAGGGCTCCCTGAGCCCGCTCCCTCTTTCCTGTCCTCTGGTCTGCATGCCGGCTGCTGCACCTGCCTGGACCCCTCCCTTCATCCATTGAAGCTCCGACTCCAATTCATTCTGCGGGTCTCCGGTCAAATCTTACACTCTCAGAGCTCCTTTAGCTGCTTCCCCCACAACTATCCAAATGGGGATCCCCACTTTTACTCTCTCTCAATTCTCTCCATTCTTTTCCGTCATAGGACATATCCCCATTTGTCATCATGCATTTATTTTTGTGCAGGATTTTTTTGGCAGCCCTCCTCCTTCCCCCACCAGACCATAAGCTCCATAAAAGCTGAGATCACATCTGTGTTTTGTTTTTGTTTTTGTTTTTAATATTTTTATTTATTTCTAGGGGAGAGGAGAGACAGTGTGAGCAGGGGAGGGTCAGAGAGAGAGGGAGACACAGACTCTGAAATAGGCTCCAGGCTCTGAGCTGGCAGTCAGCACAGAGCCCGATGCGGGGCTCGAACCCACGGACCGCGAGATCATGACCTAAGCGAAAATCGGACGTTTAACCGACTAAGCCACCCAGGTGCCCCTCACATCTGTGTTTAGATAGCTGCATCCTCAGCACCTAGCACAGGTTTGCACACAGAGTAAATACATATTTATCAAAAGAATTAAGATATTAGGAAGGCAAGAAATACATGGAATGGCCAGAAAGGAAATTAAGAGAATATAATAATCCTCTTATATTTGTATCATGCTTTTTCAGTCACGCTGCCTTTTGCCAAGCATGAAGGTAGGTGAACCCGGAGCACCTAGTGCTCTTTCCTTTAGTGGTTACTCACCCCTTTTTCCCATAACTGTGTTGCTGACCCAATATCCCTGATACCAGAACAGGGATTTTTATCCTCAGCTTAGAGATGGGGAGTCTCGGAGAGGGACAGTAAGCTGCTTTAGGTCACCTGGATAGTATTCATTTGACATTCTAAGCTTTTTCCTCTTCATAGGCTTTCCAAACACAGGCTCTCACCAAATGCTCAGAACATGTGCTGGTTGGTTAAATGTGGCCACTGCTAAGTTTGGATCCAAAGATCAACCAGGACGACTAAGGAATATTGCAAATGAATTGAGTTCATGATCTCGGTTGATTTGTTTTTCAAAAGACTTCCATTTCTTCCTCCCGGGGGGGTGGGGGTGTGTGGGGGTGTGTATCATTGGAAAAGGGCACCGGTGTTTCTGGAAGGAAAGGTCCTGAGAGTTTAGGGTTTGCTCCACAGCCCTGTCTTATGGTTTTATCTTCACTGTCAAATTTGGTTCGTTTTGGATCTTTGCCAAGCCTGACAAGTCAAGCTCGCCTTGACGGTGGCTTTAAGGCGTCTGAAGAAGAGCACAGAGGAAGGGCATAAGGAGCCCCCGCCCTTGAGGAGTCGCCAGCCCTGATAGGAAGGAAAAGCTCTTACAGATGCAAAGTCAGTCCCAGGCACTGCTCAGAACCTGCCTGGGGAACCCCCCCCTCCCCCCGAGAGTCAAAAGGAGGCGCTTCTCTCATTCTGGGGACAGGGCTGAGCCTAAGCCTTACAGTTCTTCCTCAGCCTTGAGAACAAAAGCCTGGCGAGCAAATGCTTGAGCTGAGTTTCCGTTGCTGGCTTGAGGGGGCAATAGAAGGGAAATTTTGTTTTATGTCATTGAAAAATCCCGGAGTAGGGCTGGATCCAGCTCCTCCAGCAACAACCTCTCCTCCTCAGCTGTTTGCTCTGAGACAGCACGGCCTTCTGCATGTGTGACCCCGCCGCACCTCCCAAGTTCAAGTCCAAGGCAAGAGTAACGGCTGCTTTCTAGAGCCCGCTGGGCACAGCTCTGGGATTTGCTCTGACTCCTTCTGATTGGGCCTCATTGAGGCCAAAGGGATGTGACGCTCTGATTGGCCAGTTGCGGTCACGTGGACACTGCAGAGCGTTGTTGCAACCAACTCCCACCAAACACCCCAGAGTGAACCGAGAGCCAAGGAGAGAGGCTTCTGTTCGGAACGTTGGAGGCTATTCTCCAAAGAACGGGAACTTGCTCAGTAGAACAAAGCTCATGTTCACCATAGAGAGCTGTTATTATTCTGCTCTTAAAAATGAGAAATTTGAAGTCTGGAGATTTTAAGCAACTTCTCCTAAATCAGAGGTTTGGGGAAATAGTTTGCATTGTTTAACCCCTGTGCTCCAAATAATACCCGTGAGGCTGGGTCACTTGTTGCTGTGTCCTGAAAAGTCGCCATTTCTGTCTACGTTTGGGGGAGACAGGTTCTAAGAAGGATGTTGGTAATTCAGTAGGTTTTAGTCTGAACAACTACACCATCTGCCCTGTGGGCTAAAGAAAGCCCCACATCCTTCTCCATGAATAGAGCTCAGAGTCATCCTCCTTCTAACCACGCCCCCCCCCACCCTTTTTTTTTCTTTTTACTTTTACTGGGTTGGAATTGAAACATCGTTGTAGTAACTATTAGGTTCCAGGAAAAATTGTAATTGCTCCTAGATCCACTCACTGGTTTCAAGAGCGCTTTAACCTTTAACTTTCTCAGTACAAAAGGAGGCTTGCTGTGCAGTGAATCTAACAAGACCATCATTTATCGCTGGCAGAGTTCATTAGTCAATCGTAACAGTTTAATTATTAGCATTTTAATGCATGAGCATTTAACTAGACAGAACAACAAGCTTTGGCGTACAGAACAAGACTCCTTAAACGGAGCTGAATTAACCCACACCATTTTTGTATTGTGGTGTGTTATTAAAACGAGATGATTAAAATTCAAGAAACAAATAGTTCCATATATTTAGCCAACAAACCAGCATTTGGCTTCCCGGTATTGAGAGCAGGCTTTCTTTTAAAGCTTGAAGTTTGAATTTTAAAATCTTTGTTTTATTTTTCCTGCTCCAAATTATAAGCTCAAATGATATAAAGAGGATCCATTTTGGGGGTGTCTGGGTAGCTCAGATGGCTGAGCATCTGATTTCGGCTCAAGTCATGATTTCACAGTCCGTGAGTTCAAGCCCCGCGTTGGGCTCTGTACTGACAGCTCAGAGCCTGGAGCCTGCTTCCAATTGCGTCTCCCTCTCTCTCTGCCCCTCTGCCACTCATGCTCTGTCTCTCTCTCTCTCTCTCTCTCTCTCAAAAACTAAGTAAACATTGAAAAAATAAAAATAAAGAGAAGATCCACTTTGGTGCACTGATTGTGATGGGTGGCTTTAATAAAGAAAATGGAGGCCCAAAGGAGGAAGCCTATGAATGGACTTGAGTGGCCCAGTCTGGGAGACCTATGACATATGGGTATATGGCCCCAATTCTGGCTGCATAGAAGTATCATATGGAGGGTTCTTTAAACTTCACCTCCAGAGAATCTGACGTTCTGATGGTACAGAGTGGTTTCTTGAGGTTTTATGGTTGTTGTTTTTTTAAGTTTATTTATTTGAGAGAGAGAGAGAGTGAGAGAGCCGGGGAGAGGCAAGGAGGAGGTGAGAGGCTTCCAAGCAGGCTCCACGTTGCCAGCGCAGAGCCCGAGTGGGGCTGGAACTCATGAACCGTGAGATCATGACCTGAGCCAAAACCAAGAGTCAAATGCTTAACTGACTGAGCCACCCAGCCACCGCCACTGAGCCAGCCAGGCACCCTATGTTTTTTTGTCTTTGCTGTTGTTTTGTTTTGTTTTGTTTGACTCCCCAGGCCATTCTAACATGCAGTCAGAGGCTGGGATCCAGGCTCTACCTCCAGGAGACAAGGTGGATTCACTTAATCAGATTTGTCCAAGAAGAGTAAATCTTGCCAATGTTCACAGCAGCTCTCTTCACAATAGCCCGAAGGGAAAACAATGCAAATGTCCATCAATGGATGAATGGATAAACAAAATGTGATGCATGCATACAATGGAATATGTAGTCGGCCTTAGAAAAGAATGACATTCCACACATACTGCAACATAGATAAAACTTGAAGACATTACACTAAGTGCAAGAAGCCAAACGCAAAAGGATGAGTATGATTCTACTTCTACGAAGTCCCTAGAATAGACAGATTCCTAGATACAGAATGGAGGTCAGAGGTTACCATGGTCTGCGGGGAGGGGAGGATGAGGACTTGGTGTCTAATGGAGAGGGAGTTTTCTTTGGGATGATGAAAAAGCTCTGGAGATGGATAGTGGTGATGGGTGCACAATGTTGTAAATGGACTCAATGTGCCGTTGAATTTTCCACTTAAAATGGTTAAAAATGGTAGATTTTATGTTACGCATATTTTACCACTATAAAAAAATGGAAAGGAAAAGAATAAAGCATGTTATGTTCACATTGTAGAATCAATATGTCATCAAATGAAATTGTGGATAGAAGCCTTTTGTAAGCTTAAAATGGTGTACACATTTAAAGTGGTAGTAATAGTCTTTAATTATTTGTTTTAATCATATTGTTTTAATAAGAGGCTACAATATAAACAGCTGAGAAGGTTAATTAATAATGTCAAACCTAAACGAGTATAATTAATGTCACTCAGCGAAGGCCTTTACTAGACTCAAAACATATTTTCTCCTGGGGGTAATCGTGGCCTGATTTCGCTAAACAGTTTCTCCTCCCACTGGGAAGCAGGAACTAGTAGAGAAAATGGGAAGAGGTGGAAAGTCTTGCATTTTTCACTTGAGGCTAGACAGTCACAGCTCGGTCACAGGCGCTAGATAGTCACGTGGTGTCAGGGGCACCTGCATCCTGGCCTCTCGGAAGAGGAGGTCTGTAATCCCTGGAAAGGCCTCTCCTGTGGCAGACACCGAAACAGACAAAGTGCAACAAGCAATGATCGTAAGAGCCAGCACTGATTGAATCTTTCCTAACTGCCAGGCTTCTGATAGAAATAATGTTTGGGGGTAGTTAGAAGGATGGATGGGAAGAGAAGAGGTGGGACCCCTCCTCCATGGCCAGGCAAAAACAAACTCAACATCCCAAAGAATTTTCTAAGACTTGTTTACTTCTGTTTCAAACAATATAATCTGACCCAGTGTGTCTGGATTGGTGGGGATTTGGGATCGATTCCTAGACTGTGAAAAAGTCACTTGCCCTTCAGCGAATGGAGTGAACCCCCCTTGTTCCTCCTTCTCCTGCCAGATTCTCCTTAGAAAATGACTTTGGTTCTGGGCTGATACCCGGACCTAAGGCAGTAGAGGTCCTAACAAATCTGCCATCTGACATGGCTACTCATTTTGGCTGAGAAATCTCCTAAAAGCATTGGGGGACCAAGAAGTCCCACCTAGGTCTTCTGAATTTTATCTTGGTAATGTGCCCATCTCCCAGCTATGATTGGGCAACAGAGCTTCCTGGAAAGTTCTTCAAGGCAAACTAGCTGCAAAATGAACTCCATGGGCAGAATTAGGATCTAGGCACCACATACAGTGACTCCCCCCCACCCCATTTCCCATTTGCCAACCTCCTCAACAATGGTGGCCTGGAGAATGATGACAGGTAGTGTCACTCTTTCTGCTAATCCTAACAACACTGACGGGCTTTTCTTAGCACTGACTGAATTGTGGGCCACAGACTATTCCCCAGGATGCCCTTGGCCTATTAGTCATTGCAAGTTTGGGTTCATGAAGTTGGATAATGAGTTTCTTGCCCATGACTGGAGTTAACATGTTTCATGACCGGTATGTGCAAAGATCAAAACCCACATTGCCTGTTTCTCGAATGTCCATCAGCCCTCAAGGAAGAAGAAGAACCTGGTGCAGATGTTCCCTCTCTTGCCAGCCCTGGAATGTGTCCTCACCCTCCTTGAACACATATGAATCCTGCACTCATGAAAACAAGATTTTCAGTGTGAAAACAATCCTCCTTTACAGGAAGTGCCCAGGTCCCAAGTTTTCTGGCTTCCCTGGACCACATTGTGGGAACAGGAATGGTTTCTAGAGAGTTCACTGTTCTGTCTTCGGGACCTAGGGCAATGACTGGCGAATCCTATGTACCTAGTAAAAATGTGTATAATAACAGAACCTGTCTTAGCTCTCATCGCTCACCATCTTCATAAGATGTGGAGAGAGAGTGAAGAAGGAAAAATCCTGATGTGCAAAGAGAAAGCTGCTCTGAGGAATTGGGAGAAAAGACTTCCCTTAGAAACTGGTGCTACAAGAAGCAGCAGAAATTTCAGGAACTATCTAGTTGTATTCTCAACACTATATCAAGAGCAGCTGATACATTTATTTTTTTAAAGTTTATTTTATTTATTTTTGAGAGAGAGTGAGTGAGCATGAGCAGGATAGAGAGAGAAGGAGAGAGAAAATCCCAAGCAGGCTCTACACTGTCAGCGCAGAGCCTGACATGGGGCTCGATTTCACAAACCATGAGAACATGACCTGAACTGAAATCAAGAGTTGGACACTTAACCGACTGAGCCACCCAGGAGCTCCCCAAGAGCAGCTGGTAATTTGAAAAGAATAGTAGAGAACAGGAAATTCTATAAAATGATGAGAAGCACAATTGGTGAATTGAAAGCAACAAATAGCAGCTTGAATACTTTAAAATTTTTAAGTCAATGAAATATAAAATAAGGTCAAGAAAATTTTCCAGAATAAAGAGATGAACATTTTAAAAGAAAAGATCTTTTTTTTCTAAGGATTCAATAGATTCAATTATCATTTATCAGGAACGTCAAGGGAGGTAGTAGAAAGGATGGAAGATACAATAATCTAACAAGTAATAGAAGTGTATAAAACTTAAAAAATAATAAGTATTTAGATCCAAAGTGGTCCCTAAAAATCAGACAATATTAATGAAAATAACTAATATATAGAAATATTCTGGAAATCATGTCTTAGTCTTAGGTAAGGAGAATTCTATAACCCTACCCAAGAAAGGAAAACGTGCCTGGCCTCAGAATTCTCCTCAGCAATACAAAGCAAAAAATCATACAACCTGAGCCATCGAGGTTTTTATTTTCTTCTTGAAAAATAAGAAGTAATGTACAAAATTTAAAGTACACAAGTTATGAGTATATGGCTCAATGAATTTTCAAAAGGAAAACACCCATATAATCAGCACCTAGTTTAGAACCAGAACAGAACATCAGCCCAGAACCCACATTATGCCCTAATAACCACTTCATACCCCCAAAAGTAACCATTATTCTGACTTTTAATGCCATAGGTTAGTTTAGCCAATTTTAGAAATGTATATAGATGGAATAATTCCATGTGCAGTCCTTTGTGTGTGGCTTATTTTGTTGAACATAATGTTTTTTTGCATGTAGTTGTGATACTTTCATTGAAAGAATTCCCATGTAGGGTTCCATTGTATGAATAGACTGCAGTTTATCCATTCTACTTCCAGTGGACATTTCATTAATGAACATTAATAGTCTTTTGGTGAACATATATATGCATTTCTGCTGAGTATATACCTATAAGTGGAATTGCTGCGTCATAGGTAAGTGTACATTTAATGGATACGCCAAACCATTTTTTTCCTAAATTGATTGTACCAATTTATATTCCTCTCAGCAGTATAGGAGAGTTCCAGTTTCTCCACATCCTTCCAACACTTGATATGTTTGTTGAAATTTAGTCATTCTAGCAAGTTTATAGTGGTATCACATTGTGGCTTTTTGCATTTCTCTGATGACGAATGATGTTTGTAACCTTTTTATACGTTTATTGGTCATTTGAATATCTTCTTTGGGAAGTGTCTATTCAAATCTTTTACCCATAATACTCCTTGTCTTAATTACTATTGTTTTATAATAAATCTTGATATCTGATCGTATAAATCCTTCACTTGTATTTCTTCTTGAAAATTGCTTTGGCTTTTCTTGGCTCTTGAATTTCCATGTAATTTTAGAAGCAGCTCATTTATGCCACAGAAAATATAAGTTTTCTGGAATTTGTTTGGGATGGCATTTAATTTATAGATGATTTTTTGGAGAACCAACATCTTTACAATATGGAGCTTTCCAATCCATGAATATAGTATATCCTTCCATTTACTAGGTCTTCTTTAATTTCTTTCAATAGTGTGTTGCAGTTTTTCTTGCATGCCTTTGTTAGATTCATGTCTAAGTATATAATATGTTTTGAATGTGGCATTATTAAAAGGATAGACAAATAAACCAAAGGAGGTTCTATTCTATTCTACGGTGTTAAAAATGTTTTATATCTTAATCTGAGTGTTTTTACAGATGTGTACAATTGTCAAAACTAATCTAACTATACTCTTGTATAATACACTTTATCAATTTTCCCTATTTTGTTTTACCACAACAAATCAGTATGAAAAAGATAAACATAAAAGATCTGGCAGATAATTCAAAATCAAAAAAATTATACCACTGACAAAAAATGTAAATTACAATAAGGTATGATGATTTTTGACAAATTAGGACAACATTTGCCTCTTTTTGATAACATTACCAGTATAATAACCATAAGGGTACAGGAAGGCAGATACTTTTATATACTACTCGAGGAAGTATAAATTAGTATAAACTTACTGGAGGGCAATTCGGCAAAACATTTAAAAATGTACATGTGAGTCCACTAGAAACTCGACTTTAAGAAATTTATTTTAAAGAGTATATCATGGGTAGAGCATATATTTAGCTATTAGGATGTTTACTACAAAATTGCCTATGATAGTAAAATACAGAAATCTATTTAATAATAGGGAATTAATAAAATTAACTATGATATATAACTATGAAATGTTATCACCACTGAAAATTATGACATAGAAGAAAAGTTAATGACATAGGAAATTATTCTCAATGCGATATTTGGCAAAAGAAAGTAGTCTGCAATAGCCATAATTCAAGAAGCTTCATAATTTGAATTTTAGTGTTTAAATTTATATATCTCATCACAAGAAAAAAATTGTAAGTGTGTGAGCTGATGATGTTAACTAAACTTATTGTGGTGATCATTTCCCAATATATAAACATGCCAAGTCATTAAGTCAATTATATCTAAACAAAACTGGAAGAAAAATATTTATAATGGGCCATATATATTTAAATATATAAGTTATAGAGAGAGAGAGGGAGGGAGGAGGGGGGAGAGGGAGAGACAAGAAGGATATACAATTAAATGTCAGCAGTGACTTTCTGTGTATTGAGATCATGGGTGATATTTTCATTTCTTCTTCTCATGCCTTCACTTTTTCTAAATGTTTAACAATGCACTAATAAAAAGAGTATCACTCATGCACTAATAAAAAGAGTATTTTAAGAAATTATAAAAGAAAAATAGTATGCACAGCCCTATTCTAATACATCGGAAAATGTCAATGAATGAAACTGTTCTCTTGCCAAGAAATAGAATTGACGAAAGGAAAAAGCATGCATTTATATACAGACAAAAACACACCAGAGTTTTATTGGGATTGTGGGTGACTTCTTTTCCTTCTTAACATCCATCTTCAATTTTCAAGCTTCTTTAGGAACTATGTATTTATTCATTTTACAATCTGAAACAAAGCCCTGCAAATGAGGAAACAGGGGAAGAGCAGGAGCCCCTCCCCCCTCCCCCCACCATGAGGTTGGTGGATTGGCCTTTGTGTAGAATGGTAGACACCTTGCAGAGCTCTGGACACAAATACACAATCACCATCTCTACTCAAACTCAGTCCCAGTGCCTACACACCCTCCCAGCAGCGTTCACCCTCAAACTTCACATCCACAGAGATAGACACTACTCTTCAGATTTTTACAGGTGAGGAAATTCAGCCCCAACAGGATAGTCACTTACTCAAAGTGACCCAGGAACTATAAAGGAGAGGAGGGATTTGAACCCAGGTTGACCGGCTTTCAAAGTCTATGCTGTTTTTCACTACATGAGTACTTTCTATTATCATATCACAACCAAGGCCACCAAAAAGTTGTTATAAACTCTAAAGCCACAGCGCACAGGGGCCTCCTTCAAGATAAATACAATCTGTTTGGAATGCACCAGCTTTATTGAAAAATATTACTGAAATCAAAGTATTTTGCACTACGTTATTCATTATTTTTATGGTACTCCAGGATTTTTGTGGGATTTGTTTTTCATTTTACTTCTGTAAGTCTGCCAATGCTTTAAAGCAATATTTCAATTGAAGGGGAAGGGCGGCGGGGCTGGGAGGGGTGGGAGCGGGGGGAGAAGCAGTTTTCCCAGAAAAAAAATCAACAGGGTTTTCCATCCTTTCATACGGTTTGGGGAAATCCTATCCCCCGGCCCTTCCCTATCCCCTCTCCCCAGCTCCCATAAAGTGCAAATTTAACACTCAAGCTACTGTCAAACATCCCCCAAATGTTCCAAAGAAACTAAACGTGTGGCCACGAAGTTTTGAAATGTTTACATCGCCTGCAGTAGCACCTGAGATACTACCAAGGATTCAGCTGCAAAGGCAAACCCGAAATATAAGCGCTGGGGGGGGAGGAGGGGGCCCAGAGCACTCAGAGACTCCTCTGCCTTAAGAGATGATGGGCTGCAGGTAGGAGTCCTCCAGGACTCGAGAAGCCAAGCCCAACCTCCGACAGGAAAACAAACTGCTTCACTCACATCTTCCACGTCAGTGTTTCCCGTAGGTGCCACGTATTGCTGCCCCTAGAGAGGCTTACAACCCAGATTTGGGTCAACACTGGTCAATTTTAGAAAGTGCATTGTATTCTTCTCACGTGGAGCAATCTCATAATACTGAGGTTGCAGACGGTGCTCCCCGGAACTCTAGGGAAGCCTTAGGGGCTGGGGTTGGGGTGGAGTCCTGAAGAGGAGTAGAGGGTGAGGTGAGGATTCTTTGCCCACAGTCCCACCCTTGACTTCAACCGCAGTAGCTCCGCTGTGATCTGTTTCATGTATTTGAATTCCCCATCAGTTTTATTTTTGGATGAAAGACAATGTGGTTTAAAAAAAATTTTTTTTTTTTTTGAAAAGAATCCCTGCTTTACCACAGAATAAGAACAGAAGGTTTCTGGAGTGCCTGGGTGCCTCGGTTAAGCGGCCAACTTCAGCTCAGGTCATGATCTCATGATTCGTGAGTTCGAGCCCTGCGACGGACTCTGTGCTGACAGCTCAGAGCCTGGAGCCTGCTTCGGATTCTGTGTCTCCCTCTCTCTCTGACTCTCCCCCACTCACACTCTGTGTCTCTTTCTCTCTCAAAAAAAAAAAAAATTAAAAAAATTTTTTTAAATAAAAAAAAGAATGGAAGGTTTCTGTGCACATCAGAATGTTGAAAGAATGAAAGCACTTTCATTCATTCTGCAAATGCCCAGAATGACCCTCTAAACTCCTTTTTTAATAGCTGAGGAAATTGAAGACCAGATCAAGGGAGAGAGAGAGACGAGCTCAGTGTCACAGAGATGTCTCCACGAATGTTATAGCGAAAACTATAGCTTGCCCATCAGACAAAACTTAGCCACAGTGTTTTAGTAAGCAGATCACATTTCCAAAATGCATTTATGTACTTAAGCCCTGCTCCTTTTCGTAACCAGAAATGAGTAGGAGTAACAACCTGAGAGTGAATATTATTACTGAATGTTGAAATTAATTCGGAGCTTCCTAGCACTCAAGGTGAAAAGAGAAGTCCACAATGTTCCACAGTTCTTATGGATGAGGAAGTATCAGTTCTCTTTTTATGGGAGATGATTTCATGAGGAAACGTCCTTATTTCAACATACAGAGAAAAAGATTTGTGTTCTCTTTTGCATGGAATAAACCAGTAAGTCCTAAGATACTAATTTTCCCATGTAGACTGACTTCTATGATCAGTTTATGGATTAATATGTGAATTCACCCACTGGCTGCAGACTTCCGTGGACTTCCATGGACATTATAAATAAAATCATTGGTTTTGTACATCAAGATATTAAAAACTATTATTTTTCCTTTTCTCATTCTGTAGGGTTACAATCTCCTCCCAAACTTTCTCTGTTCCTTGTATCTGCAAGCAAGAAGTCCAAACTGTGGAAAGAAGAGCAGTGGGGGAAAGAATAAAAAATATTTGTGGGGCACCTGGGTAACTCAGTCAGTTGAGCATCTGACTCTTGATTTCAGCTCAGGTCATGAGCTCATGATTTGTGAGATCGAGCTCCATGTCAGACTCTGCAATGACAGCATGGAGCCTGCTTGGGATTTTCTTTCTCCTCTGCCACTCCCCCTACTCTCTTTCTTTATCTCTCAAAAATAGATAAATATTAAAAAAAAATACTTGTGATCTGGGGGACACTGAGCATTAAGCCATCTCACAGGACTAACACGATTGATTCCTGCTCAGTGCCACTTCCTGTACTCAGTGAAATTCACCCTGGCTTTCACTTTATCTTTACCACAACACAACCCTTTAAAATGGCTATTGGTACCATAGGTAGAAAACAGCCAAGGACTAACAAGGCTTACAAGTTTGCCCTGGGGACGGGGATCTTTGGCCCAATCCACCTGCTGTAAGCCAGGCACCGATCAAGGCCCTCCGAGTCCCAAAACAACACAGATCACGCCTCTGCATTTGGTGACCTCTGTCTAGTGACCAGAGACAGCCAGCAGTCAATGCACAAAAAGGAACAGAAGAACAGCAAGCAGACAAGAAAAGCACAGCCTATGTCACAAGCTGGGAAGGAAACAAACCAGGAGCCGTGATGGAAGGTAGTTGGAAAGAAGAACAGGCACGGTGCTTTCCATTGGTCATCAGCCAGGGCCTGTCGGAGAAGGGAGTTACGCTGAACCTGGAAGATGAGAAGCAGCTGGTGAGCCAAGGGCCATGCAGAACCGCAGAGCCTGGGTCTGCACCAGACAGTTCAGGAGGCCTTAGGACATGTCTACTTGCTCAACAACCCTACGAGGTCAGCTTCTTCTTCTGTGTCATAGGAAGGAGGCTCAGAGAAGCTAAGTGATTTGATCCACATCACACAGACCAATACATCGGAGCAAGATTATAATCCAAGGTTATATAGCCCAAATCTCCGCTCTTAGCATTGACTTCATTTGACTGGACTCACTGATTTATCAGCTACTACCATAGGCAACGCTATTTACTGTGGGTGAGTTAGTTAACCAGTTAGCTGTCTATCTATTTTTATTCATCCTCAGCCTCGTTCCAAAGAGGGTTTGAGCCCCTGGATTCTCTGTACTTGCTGGCGTGTCCTTCAAATAGAGCCCCCTGCTCCGGCTTGATGGGTGGTACAAAATCCCATGAGAATGTCTTCTCGGGGTGCATGTACAGACTTTTAAAGAAACTCACAGACAAGGAACATTCTCACCCTCTGTCACCTTCTCATCTCATCCAAGCTGTTGCCCTTAGATGCTGTCATTCAACATTCGAAAGGTTCTACAAACATCGGGAAACTGAAGCCTTCCTTTATCAGGCCAAACACCAAACAAACAAACAAAAGCCTTCCCACCTCTTTAAGTGATACAGCAAACGTCCCGCTGGAGCATCAAGGGGGCCTGTGCGTTCAGCTCCTCTGCCTGTCTCTGTCGTCACCATTTTGCACACAGATGGATGTCAACACGGAAGTAGCCCTTCACGCCTTCCCAGCCTGGTGAAAGCAGCCTGGGGGGACAGCAAAGTCTCCTTCTAACCCTGTGGCTCACTCCCAAGCCTGCTGGTTGATGAAACCCATTGCAATTACTTCGACGAAGTACAGGAAAATGGGTCACTCCCTGAATGACCACATCTGCCAAAAATAGGTATGTTACATCATTACCACCCAGGGCCTGACTCTTACTCAACCAGGTGCGCAGTTTGGGGTTTTTTCTAAATTATTTGCCAGCTGAAAAAAAGAGGCTGCTATTCAGGGAGCCCTTATTAGCTCAGAATAACAGCCACACGTGTGTGGCTTCCTGGGTACTGCTCTCCGCCTTTTACCATATTAAGTCTGTTATTCTCCCAGCAGCTCGGCCCGGGGCGGGACTCAGGTGTCATCATCACTATCTTCCAGATAAGGACGCCCAGGCATACTCCTTGCATCACTTGTGTGAGGTCTCCAGCTGGAAAGGGGTGGGGTGAGGGACTGGATCCAAGCAGCTAACTGCTCTCTCTGCTGGGTCTCATGCAATGCAACAGCTTTTCAAAGGCACACGTGGTTTTCAGCCCGTTACTCGTGCAAAAGTCAGAACCTCGTATCTAGCTGTCATTGTGGACAAACACAAAAAGGCAGGAACGTTGGCAAACACATCAACAGGTCGTTCTCCGATTCCACTTTCACTTTCAAACATGCAAATATCATGCATGGCAAAAAAAAAAAAGATTTTAATAGAGGAGGCTGGACGTGGGTAGTCAAGATCAGAGATGATGTGGGGCGCCTGGGGGGCTCAGTCGGTTAAGCGTCCGACTTCGGCTCAGGTCATGATCTCACAGATCGTGGGTTCGAGCCCTGCGTTGGGCTCTGTGCTGACAGTTAGCTCGGAGCCTGGAGCCTGCTTCAGATTCTGTGTCTCCCTCTCTCTCTGACCCTCCCCTGCTCACGCTGTCTTTCTCTCTCTCTTTCAGAAATAAATAAAAAACATTAAAAATTTAAAAAAAAAAAAGATCAGAGATGATGTTAGAAGTCTTCAATGATAGGATCCAAACTAGCAGCTGCCTGTGACCAGTCAGTCCCCAGGCTCGGGTGGCCCTGTCATTTGCAGAGGGACAGGTCTCGGTTCCCCAGACCCCCGGGTGAATTCGAGCCAGATCCATGGGATGATCGTGCAGGAGATGGCCCTCCTTCGTGGGCTTTGCCAAGTCCTCGGCCCCCTGGGTTCCCAAACCCCAGCTCCCAAAGGAAATGCCTCCCCCGGCAGCCATTTTTACTTCGGGCGGCCATGTGTCAGTTCAATGAGAAGCTCTGGGCTGAAGGCTAAGTGTGTTTCCTTCCAGTGAGGCTATTTCAAGAAATGGCATTTTCAACATAGAAACGGATGATCTCTGTCGCGGTACTGCGTTCTGTGTCCTGCTGGTTCTGAAAGAAGGAGAAGGAGGGAGAAGGGAACACACAGGGTCCCCCCTCATCCTGTGCCCCAACCCAGGCAGACAGGAGGCTGGAGACCCCTGCACCTGTCTCTGTCTCTCCCTGCTCACCGCCTCCAGCACCAGGAGGAAACAGGTCACACACACTCCCCAGGGGATGCACGCAACACACGCACACCAGGACATGGGGGGACATCAGCTTTAGAGCCTGTGAAACCAGTCTCCTGGGTGCTCACATTCCAAAGGGACCTGAGAGATCATGTAGTTTGGTGCTGCCAATAGAAATAAAATGTGAGCGGCCCCTGGGTGGCTCAGTCAGTTAAGCCTCTGACTCTCGGTTTCTGCTCAGGTCATGATCTCACGGTTTGTGTGTTCGAGTCCCTTGACGGGCTTCATGCTGACAGCACAGAGCCTGCTTGGGATTCCGTTTCTCCCTCTCTTTCTGCCCCTCCACTACCCACCTTCTCTCTCTCTCTCTCCTTCTCTCTCTCTCCCTGTCAAAATAAATAAAGAAAAAAATTTCTCCTAGTACACCTGAACTTGGACTAAGCCACACTTCAAATGCCAGTGGCCACCACACAGGACCGCAGAAGCCTGGCCCATCGGTCCCTCTGGATTATCATGCACCTTCTGCAGCAGCCGCCCAAGGGATCAGCTAGCCCCCTGCTACCCAACTGTGGTCATTGGCAATATCAGCACTACCTGGGACTCCTTAGAAAGGCAGAATCTCAGGCCTCGCCCAGGGGGTGAGTCAAGGGGCACCTGCGTGGCTCAGTTGGTTAAGCACCTGACTCTGGATTTGGGCCCAGGCCATGATCTCACTGTTCCTGAGTTTAAGCCCTGCATTGGGTACCATACTAGCAGCGTGGAGCCTGCTTGGGATTCTCTCTCTCCCTCTCTCTGCCCCTCCCAGCTCCCTTCCCTGCCGCCCGTAAATAAACAGTATTAATACACCAGAATCGAACTTTAACACTCTCCCTGGGTGATTGTCGCACAGAAACCCTGAGAAGCCTGTTGCCTTCTCTAAAAGACTCCCAGGGGCAGGGGACTCACTCTCCATTCCCAGGGAAGCTCATGCTGTCTTTAACTGGTTCTAATAACTAGGAAAGCACTTATCCCTCTTTTGTTGAGTATTCTTGATGAGCCAGGCAATGGGCTAAATGCGTCATACAAATTATCTCATTTAAGCCCAGGACCACCCTATGATATGGGGGCTACTTTTGGCTCCTGTTTTATAGATGAATAAAGAGAGGCCCGACAGACCTAGATGACTCACCCCAGATCGTGTGGCCAGCCAACAGTCTGTCTCAAAGCCTAGTTTCTTCACCACTCACTACACCAGGGCCTCCCCAAGCCTTCTGTCTGCTGGCTACACCATGGAACCACCCAGAGCCGATTCGGGGCCCAGGGCACCTTCCCATCTTCATAGTAAAGGAAGGTGTTGTCGGTACTCAACAGAGATGGTCTTCGGTACCACGGCTTAATATTTTTGTGGGTTTCTTTTACTACTGATTTCATTTCTTTTCATTTAATACTTCATTTATTGCTTGAACAAACTCTGTTGGTAGCTGCCTGCTCAGCATTTCCTTTCCTCATCAAGGTTTAGGACAAGTTTAGAAATTGGCCACTAAGCAAATAGGCAGAAATTAATATAAGTCATATGATGTCATTAGAGAGCTCAAAGGTTCCTGGTTTCCAATTAAAGAAGGTAGACGGTTAGAGCAATTATGTAAGGTACATATATTATGTGAGGGACCGCAATTATGTGAGGTTCGCGTATAGGTGCGCTGCTGAGGACGATACTGAACTTGCACAGAATGTCATGGGATACCAGCGGGAAGGCAGTGTGATCAGATGGGGAATGCCAAGTGCAGGAAGCAAGCTGTGAGTTTTTCCCCTTAACCGTTCTGTGTCAGGAAAAGTCCCAGAAAACTGGAAGAACATTGCTTTCCATCTGTCTTTCTACAAAGGGCGTGGAAATGCCAACTGCTATTGTTTTGGAAATTACCTGTATTCTCAGCTCAAAGACAAGTCATTTATCGGGGCAACTGAGTGGCTCAGTCGGTTAAGCAGGACTTCAGCTCAGGTCATGATCTCATGGCTCCTGAGTTCGAGCCCCGCGTCAGGCTCTGTGTTGATGGCTCAGAGCTTGGAGCCTGCTTCAGAGTCTGTGTCCCCCTCTCTCTCTGCTCCTCCCCTACTCATGCTCTGTCTCTGTCTCTCAAAAATAGATAAACATTAAAACAAACTTTAAGTCATTTGTCAAATAATAATGGAAACCATTGGAAGAAGCATTGTACTTTTAGGTCAAGAATTTGAGCTTTTTTTTTTTTTTTTTTTAACAATTTGATGCTTTTTAAATGACTACTCTGTTCTTTGACTTTCCAGGGCATCACAAATCTCTCGTATTTGAGTGAGAGTGGGGGCAGGGACACAGGAAAGGGGGAAAAAGAGGAAGGATGATTTGGGTACCACCAGGAGGCTCTACACATCAGACCTATGGAAATAAAGTCCCACATCACATGAAATGCCTGCACTGATTTTCTCCAAATTTAGAAACTATATTTGGGGTGGTCAAATAAGACAGCGACTATGCGACTCACACAACTTCACTTGGGGTGGGAGTGGGGGGCTATGAGGGATCCCAGAGAAATAGACAGTCATTCTCCTGAGCAGTGGACTGTAACCAGAGGACCTTTCCCAAAATCAGTTGATAAAGAAACGGCAAATGTATCATGAAGTCACAAACAGACAAAGCAAACAGCAGTTTCAAATATGAGTGCCGATTTATCGTCCTAACCGCAGACAATCAGGCTTGCAGCCCATGATTTATGATCTAGACCCTTCTGACATGGGCATTTCGACATGGCTGCAGGCACTGGTTGATTTAAAGATGGTTAATGATTGTCCAGCACGATCCGGGGACTACAGTTAGTTATGAAATACACCCCAAGCTCCGCCACTGGCACCGTCAGAAGCAGCCTCCACTCCCTGGTCATTTGTTCCTTTTGCTCATCAAACACCTTACATCCACATTAGGTGTCCCTCCTACAGAACGTGGGTCAGGATCTCCAGAATTAGTGAGCTCCCAGCCATCAGGAAACTGCTTTTGGTTAATGTGCAACAGATCCTCCAGGATAGGACCAACCTTTGTCACCATCCCATCCGCAGGACGTAGGACCGCGGATCAGGACCTAGGATCAGGACCTTAGCTCCCGGTGGGTGTTCAGTATGAAGTTGTCAACTGACCATCCTCGGAGACATCGCCCCTCTATTCTGAAGCTCTTCATTGAGAGCACTGAGAGTCACAGCAGCTAACATCTATTGGAGGTTTATTTTGTCCCAGACACCATCCTAAACGCTCTACTGACTTTGCCCAAACATCAAACACCCCACCAGCGTGATGAGACCAGGACCATTATTCGTACCTCACATACAAGGAAACTGAGGCACCAGAAGATTCAGTAACATGTCCAATACGGCCTGCCAGTAAGTGGCATGGCCAGGATTTGAACTCATATCAGCCACCTCACTATAATGCTTCATTTTTATTTTCATTCTGGCCATCCAGAAACAAACAGTAACCCCAAATGTTCTTTTTCGGGGGGGGGAAGGGAAAGGAAGGGCATTCGGCAGCAGAGGACGGTCACCCTTGAAATTTGCACCCCACCCCCAACCCCCAGTAGCTTCACTCAAGCACCTAAACATCCACTCATTCTGAAGTCTGAAAGTCATTTTGCGGCTAGGGCCCTGCACCAGGCTCTGGAGAAAAAAGAATGAAGAGTTTGTGGTTCCTGCTCTCCGGGGGGTCACAGGCTGCTCTCCGGGGGCAGATGAAGAGGCAGGAATGTCGATACGATGTAGCCTTGAAATAAACTTCCACCCCGAGCGGGCATCAGCAAGCTGGGCACTGAGCAGAGAGTAGGGACACAGTACGCGCTGCCTTCCTGTGGCTTCCAACCTCCCCGTCCCCAAACAGCCGAGGAGCTGGGCCGCCCTCATTTGTGCCCGATTGCAGGGTCAAGACCAAATGTGTTGGAGGCATGCAGAGGGGGTGAGATCATTGTGACTTGAGGTCATTACCATTCTCAGAGAGATGAAAGCAAAAAACAGCCCTGATGGATGACTCGAGTGTCCCTGTCATTTCTAAGCATTTCCCTGGAGATGGTTATTCAGCAGTGGAATGGTAATGTGTCCACGGCCACATCTGTATGGAAGCCCCAGGCATAGGACACCCCCGAGCCGCCTTTACACTCCTGTGGTTCCACTTGGGTTAGAACAACCTCAGAAGAATGTCATCTCCGTGAAGCGTGCACGGGGCTGGATGTGGTTAGTGGCTGGGGATCGCTGAGGTTCGGTGAGGCCAAATAGGCTTCTTGAACTTGGCTCTGTTTCTGAATAACACATCCAAACTGCTTTAACCCTCCAAAGGGTAACATCTAGTGCAAGGAGCCTGGAGATCTTTTTCCAGAAGGGCTGCAGGGGCGAGCCCACTTCTCGGAGCCCTGACCAAGGCTCTAGGGAGCTCTTCCATCCTTCGCTGGACCAGTTTTCCGAAGTGTTCTGTAATTAATGCCTCCCAGAAGAGATCTTGTCCTTGGCGCCGAGCAGAGAAAAATAAAGCATTCCTGCCACCGTTTGATACCTCGGGCGGTGAAGCTACACCTGCAGCCAGCTCAAGGGAAGTGCCGCGAGGTAAGCGATAACAGAAGCCAGCATTTTACAGGACAGCCCATCAAAGGCCCTTCCAGCATGTGCATCACCTTTAAAGTGCAGATGTAGAGCTGACATAGGGTTTGCAGGACATGTCACTGCTCTGAATAGAACAGTTTGTTTGTTTATTGTTCCTATGGCATTTTTGCAATAGCTGGTTTAGCCTGTGTGGCATCTGGCATGGAGTCTCTTAAGTATCATCTGTTTCTGCACAGCCCACGGATTTATTCATTCGCTCACCAAATATTCATCGAGCGCCTTCTAAATCCAAAACACTTGGAGGGATTCTGGAGCAAAAAAGTCCAAAAGTCCCTGCCTTCACGAGGCTTGCATTCCTGTGGGGGAGGCAGACACAACGAAAATAATAAGATAGATCTGTTTATCTCATAATTTGTGATCGATGCTGTGTAAAAAAGAGAAATAAAAAGTGGCTAATCTGAAGGAAAAGGTATGGGTTGGGTTCAGGCTCAAGAAAGGCCTTTTTGCACAGGAAGCTTTTGTACTGTGTTCAGAAGGGAACAGGGGAAGATCTTTCAGGTATGAGGAAGAGCTTGTGCCAATGTCCTGGGGCAGGATGGAGCAGAGCTGAACTGGAGAGGCTGAGAGATTAGCAGTAGGGTTGCACTCCAATGAGTGAGAGAGAAGAGGCTGCAGGAATGGGCAGAAGCCACTCCCGGAGCTCCATGCCCTAAAGGGAGCCTCTCTTCTCGAATCTTCTGCCTGGTTTCACTTAACAATTCAACACAACAGACCAGCGCCTACCTCCTCCCACTCTCCCCCATTTAGCACCCCAGGGACTCTGTCTTGTGGCTTTAAAAGGAAAAACCGACACCCTCTGGCCACCCTCTGCTTTGTTCCAGCAGCTTCCACAGCGATGAAGAAGCAGGCTTCTTGGAAAGAGCTTGGGCCATGTTCCCCCAGTGCGCATGTTCTTCCCACCCCATCGAGCCAGCCTGGGGTGACTGCACTCAGTATGCTGCCACGGTCTTGATAATAATTGTTGCATTAATTGGTGCTGTCCGGACCAGACAGAACGTAAAAGATCCCACTGTGTCCAATAATTAATGTTTTTCCCTCACTGCAACGCCATTAATAAGGGGCTCTTCCAAGAAACGAGTAATTGGCTGGTTGGGCGTCATTAGGGTATTTATAGATAAGCTTTGGTCTGAAGACATAGAGGAAAGCTGATTATGTTTATTTAGACTCTATTATCTATCGCTAATGTGTTATCCTGCCTTCCGATCATCCCCATTCTCTGGGTCCTAATGATACAGGGCACACTCACAATGTGATTTCAGTGACCTGCAACATGGCTTTATCTCTGCTGCGAGGGAGAGAGGGGGGACAGAGGGGACGGCTGTTCACAGGTTCCGCTTGCTCCCACTCATCCGCCGTGAACCTTCTCTTTCCGCTGAGAAATTTAGAGCAAGGCTCTTGGAAGTACTAGAAAGACAGTTTCTCCTAATTAAACCTCAGAGGAGTGGAAGTTTCTTGGGTTTGTGATTATCTGAAGGGTTTTTGAAAATGTAAATCTGGTTGAGGAAACATTGCTTTGAAAAATAGAAGGAAGAAGAGGCAGCCTGGATTTGAGATGATCTCTCAGTGGTAGCAAGTGACGAAGAGTCGTAGCTGCTAAAACCTAGCCGAGACGTACATCGTGCGAGATAAATGCATGTGCTCACAAGCGCTCTTGGGACCCGGAGAAGGAGGAGGTGGGGGCGCGTGGGGCTGCTTTTTCTCCTACAAGCCTTTGATCCACTTATCCTTTGCTAGAATTTTTAGAAAAGGTTTCTTACATTGTTTATAAAAAATGGATATGCACAACAGGGTGAGTGTACATCATGTCACTGGAGTGTAGTTAAAAGTGATCAAGACAGTGCTCACTTAGGCAGCACGTATGTTAAGATGGGAACGATACAGAGAAGATTAGCACAGCTCCTTGTGCAAGGATGACATGCAAATTTGTGAAGTGTTCGGTATTTGGGGGTTTCTTTATGTTTACAAGGAAAGGATTGAATTTTTCTCATCAAAACTAGCTCTTTTCACAAATAAATTATCAGGTTAAACTTGAAAAGATGAGTAAAACAGTAAGTTTATATATACACATATATATATGTAATATATCCCATATATATATCCCATTACTAGAAGAATAAATAGGATAATATAATTTGTAAGCAGAATTTTTAAAAAATTATTTTATAGTTTATTTACTTTTGAGACACAGAGAGACAGAGCATGAGTGGGGGAGGGGCAGAGAGAGAGGGAGACACAGAATCTGAAGCAGGCTCCAGGCTCTGAGCTGTCAGCACAGAGCCCGACGTGGGGCTCAAACCTACAAACCGTGAGACCATGACCTGAGCCGAAGTTGGACGCTTAACCGACTGAGCCACCCAGGTGCCCCTGTAAGCAGAATTTAAAAGCATAAGGAAGCACTGGGCTTTTTACTTTATAACTGTAATGTATCTAATATTAATTTTAGAAACCAAACACTTCTAAATGGTCTCTTCTGCACGTGAAACGACCCTCCTGTTAATACTCCGAAACACTTACCTTCACCACAAAGAGTCAAGACAATTATTTTGTCAGTTGACTGAGCTGGACTTTATGGGGATGGAAGTGAACTCAACCTTACCACTTCCTGTTCAGCCTGTTCTGTGGACAGTTCTTTGTCCACTTCTGTCTGTAATCTCACATGGGCTCCACAGCTTTTTGTGACTCTTATAAAGAACCCGGTCCTATCTAATTAAAAAAAAAAGTATAGCTCGGTGTGTATGTGCATCTACATGCTATACACGTGTGGTGAGATCTATACATCGTATTCACATGGCTTAAGGCACGGTGGGAGTCTCTAGCCCTGAGTCCAAGTTCAGGCTCGGCCCATGTCCCACGGCACATTAAGCGGTAAAAGGGTGTATAACCTCGTTAAGCTCAGTATCCACACCTGTGAGATGAGGGTGCTGCTAACACACACTTGGTCTTGGAAAGATGTGGGATGATGTCAATGGAGGCAGGTGCAGGGAAGGGGCCCTGCAAGTACCACCTCTCCCCATCTGCCCTTGTACATGTGAACGTATTTGACCTCTATGGTCTTCCACTTACCCCCGCCCCGCCACCGTGCTGCCTTCTCTGTGAAGAGCGCGCTCAGGAGCCCTGACCTGACTCTGGTTTTTGAAATAAGCTCCCAGAGAGTTGACCTGCGCACGAATGTGTGATGTAACTTTGCAAATTAAATGTGTAACGCTTATAGAAAAACGATGCCCTTTCCTCTCTGGCTCCCCGCCCCTGGGACCAGGTAATTTGTGGGCACATCTGTTGCAGGTGTTGGGGAATACTCTTGGAGATATTCTTAGATCCTGGCCTGGGGTCTAAAGGTTGAGAAGCTGGCTCCTGGGACCCAGCGATGCCTGCAGCGTCAGAATAACAGGAGTGAGGGGAAGGCCTTGGGGCAGGACTGGGTCCGGCGGGTGGCCAAGGTGGGTGGGTGGGTATGTCAGCAAGCAGGGAAGCCAGAAAAGACCATGGATGCTGTCAGGGGCAGGAAAAGGAAGCAGGCACACTGTGTTTGCCAGATAGCACTTACCAGACATTCCCTGGCCCAGGCAAGCCACTTGACCCCTCTTGGCCAGAGGAGGAGGGCAGGCCTGCTTAGCCCCCAGGCTGAAGTTGTTCTGGCTGGCAGCACTTTAATTTACAGAGTGCCTGATGGGCATTCACATTCTGCCAGGTGCTGGAGGGAGGGGGGTGCAGGATCAAAGAGAAAAAGAGGAGGTGTGATCGGCACCCTTGCCTGGAAGAACCCATCAGTCTTCTTACGATCTTGCCCTGAGTTCCTCCATTGTCTCCGCATAAAATCCAAACTCGAATTCAAGATCCACCGGAAACGTTGGGATCTGGCCCTGGTGCTTCCGTCAGACAATGTTTTGTAAATGCTGCTTTGTTACCCTGAGACAAAATCCAGAGGCAGTACAATTTTTCTACACACTAAAATATCCATCGATGCTTTAACCGATATAATGCCCTAACTATAATAGAAAGGTGAGAAGAGCCAAGTCGTTGGTAATAAGACAATGTGCATTTCCTCAGGTGAATTCTCTGGCTTGACTTCACTGGTTAACATAACGACCTGCCTTTGTGTGTAAGGTCATGGTGAATGCCACAGGTACAAACACACAGGGCAACAGGTGTGTTATCTGGGAGACTCAAATTCCAAAAGCGATGTTGCCGCGGGTGACGTGATTTCCCACCACGGCGAACGTTACTTGGTAATGTTCCAAACAAAACACAGTGCAACCCTCCCTCAATTTATTTGGTAGATCCATTCTTAGACAATGCAGTGTGTGCCTGGTACCGAGCCGAAGTTACCTTCAGTTTATATGAACAGGAGAGTCACGTCCAGGGTGAGATGATCAGGGATTGGCTTTCCACCTACACGAATAACCATGAGGACACACCCCAAGTCATGTAGGACCCAGGATGGCCCATTGCTGTGTGGGACTGTTCCATGCACTGCTTGAGGTCTTGCATCCTTGGTGCCTGCTCACTGAACTTATGGCATCCCCCTGCCCCCGATTATCTTAAACAAACTCAACGGAGCAACATCGCCCACGCTGGGAATCACTGATCTAGCCCCTGCCTACCTCTCCACCACTGGTCTTGTCCTACTTCCTCCTCAGTCACTACATTTCCGGCCACACGAGCTCTTGTCCATTCCTCCAACAGAGCAAAGGCCTTTGCACACGGCATTCCCTCCCCCAGCAGTGCTCCTCCCTAGCTGCTCACACAGCTCCGTGTCTCAACTCACATAACATCTCCAACTTGCCCAGCTACCCTCTCTCCAGGCCTGCAGCCTCAGTGATGTTCCCCGGTGCTCGTCTCTCACACGTCATGCTGGAATGATCTTTTTCTAGGTCGGCTCTCTCACTAGACTGGGGCCAGCAAACTTTTCTGTGAGGGTCCAGAGAACAAATAGCTTAGGCTTTGCAGGTTCCTATGGTCTCTGTCACGGCAACTCCACTCTGTCCTTACAGCTCAAAACCAGCCATCGGCAAGATCTGAAGAAATGGGGCTGCCTGTGTGCCAATAAAATTTTATAAAAATCAGGCAGCAGTTGGAATTGGTCCATGGGCAGCAGTTTGTCAAACCCAACACTTGCCTATAAGCTCCTCATTTGTCCAGTTCACTCTTGAATTCTTTGAGTCTAGCACAGCATGGAGCAAATGGGAAGAACTGGAAAAGTTTGTGTCAAAGATGCGTTTGTGGTCCAGCTAGAATAAGGAACAACCAGAAAACCCAAGAAAGACTTTCCAATTCTTAGCACCTAGGGAAAGCATTTACAAGTTGGTCACCCATCCAGCACTGCAGGAGTCTTGATAAGGGGGGTGGGCAAGAGAATTCAGGGAGGGCTTCATGGAGGAGGTGATGCTGAACAGCAGCTGAAGGAAGGAAGAGATTTGGCCCATGGCAGTCATGGTCCTCACTTGTTTCATTGTTAAGTCATGCCCTCATTCGAGAGACTTGTGACGAGCGTCTCAGCAGGTGCAGAAGACAAAGATGTACACGAAGGACTGCCAGGGAGGGAGAAGACTTTGGTCCTGCTGTCAGGACGGTCTAGAGATTCCCAGGACTCTGTGGGTACGGGATGCACAGGAGAGACCAAGGTCACATCTGAGCACGGCCTGATAGTGCCAGAAATCATCACCCCACCAGCCATCCGCGGCGCCCAGCCCCACTGCGGCTTGTGAAACCAGGGTGCACCTGTCCTCAGCAACCCCCAATCCCTCACCCTCCAGCCCCACCCAATCACAGGGCCCCCGGCAAGGCCCTCCCTCACCCTGATCACGGCCTGCGCTTGCCCCACTCTCCCACCCCAATCACCCTGTGGGACGATCGTACGCTCTTCCCAGGAAGGGGTGCTCTAACGGTGGGCATTCAGACAGAGGCCTGGGGCAGTTTGGGGCGGCAGTGCCCCTGGGCCAGCCGGGCACCCTGACACCCCCACTAGGCAGTTTCAAGTGATTGACGACAGATGTTTCCGCAGCAGGATGGGTACCTTGAGACCATGAGTGACAACTTTTTGATCTTTTGAGGAGTCACTTGAAATCCTTTTCTGAAACAAGAGTCAAGGTTATTCCTCACTCTTCCCTCTCGTTTTCTTCCCTCCAAAGCCCCAGGCCTTGCACTGTCTGCAAACCTTGTAGCTGCTTTTCCTTCTCTCTCTGCTTTGGCTTTTCAGAGACTCAGAGCCAAATGCATAGCCCACAGCCTTCCAGGCCCTACGGGGCCCTGTTACCTGGTAAGTCTCCCATTGAATGGATTTTGCTACCTTATTTCCCTGTTCCCTGGGATTTCTTGTCAGCTCTTGAAGTTGTAACAGACGCACTTCTGCAGGGCAACTCAGGTCCTCTCAGGGGTGACAAGGTGGCTTTTGTATTTTATTTTTTATTAATGTTTTATTTATTTTTAGGAGAGAGAGAGAGAGACAGCGTGAGCAAGGGGGGGTCAGAGAGAGAGGGAGTCACAGACTGAAACAGGCTCCAGGCTCTGAGCTGGCAGTCAGCACAGAGCCCGACGCGGGGCTCGAACCCACGAACCGCGAGATCATGACCCAAGCGAAAGTTGGACGCTTAACCAACTAAGCCACCCAGGCACCCCTGTATTTTAAAAAAATGGCAGATTATTCCCCGTCTCCCCAACCCCTCCGACCCTGAACCCATTTTATTAATACTGAGCTTAATCGTTTTGAACTTGAATTTAAACAGCCCAAATGATAGTTGCTATTTCATAACTAAGATATTTTTTACCTGCTAACAGTGGGCATAAATTTACATATTTCTCAGCACGGTATTGATCCTGCATCATAAACAAAAAGAAAGAAAGAAGGAAAAAGGGAAAAAGAGTCTATATAGGAACTCAAGGCCATGATCTTGTAATCTTCTCGGCTCTGTGCCCTTGGGGTGACCCTGATTTACTGTGTGAAGCAGGACAGGTCCCACATTTCTACAGAGAACACCGTTAAGCTGGAGGCCACGGCCCAGAAGATACTAATGGTGGCCAGCAAAAAGATCCCCAAAGGGCTGCTCTTAGTGGAGGGTGACCAAGGGTCCGTCTTTGGGATCCGAGAACCCCTCATGCATTCCTTCGTCTGTCGGCCCATTTAATAAATCAAGCACCTTTTGGGTCAGGCACTGTGCTGAGCATGGGAGACCCAGTGAACAAGATGAAGTTCACGTCTCCCCCCTCCCCCCGGTACCTAACCTTGTAGAGTGGGGAGGCCGCAGTAAGCAAGGGGCTAGCACGTGAACAAGCTCATTGCAAACTGTGCCAATGTAACAGTGAGCAGAGGGGGAGGGGAGACAGACACATTAAGGAAGGCCTCTCAGAGGAGGTGACGTCAGAGCTGGCCACGGAAGAGGCAGGGGAAGCAAGAGGCAAGAAAAACGGCAGCGAAGGTCCGGGACAGGGAAGGGCATGGACGTGGAAGACGCAGGAATGCAAAGGCTGGATGAGGCTTCCTGCCTCCACCTGGGGTTTGGGGTGGAAGGCAGTTCTTGGGATGCCTGGGAAACTGTCCCCGCCTTTGTGCCTGTGAGGACTATTGGATGCCACTCCCCTCACACAGGAGGGAGAAGAGGGCAAAACACTGATCCTAACAGTGGGAGAACCCAAAACAGAACACTGGGGCACGTGGGTGGCTCAGTCGGTTAAGCAAATGGCTTAGGTCGTGATCACATGGTTCATGGGTTTGAGCCCCGCGTGGGGCTCTGCATGACGATGCGGAACCTGCTTGGGATTCTCTGTCTCCCCCTCTCTCTGTGCCTCCCCTACTCATGCAGGCATGCTCTCTCCTCTCTCTCTCTCTCTTTCAAAATAAATTAACTTTAAAGAAAGAGAACAAATAAAAAATGGGGGTAAAAAACGAGTCAAGAACCCCCTTTTTCTAAAACCAGTGGCCCCTGTCCAAGTGAGCACTGCTAAGATGTCCGTCTGCCAGTGCCTTCCATTGCCAAGGGTCCAGTCCCTTCCAGGCCTCCCTGAGGACCCCAGGCCTCTGCCCCAGACCCCGCCTGGAGGCTCCGGGCCCTTCATGGTGCCGTTCAGAGGACCGTGTTGGGAAGCGCCAATGATCATTTATTAGCTGATGAGCGAAAGCTCTTCTTTCTGCTTCTGTGTTGAGACAATGCCATCCTGGGTCCGCCTTGGAAGAGAGATGAACGCACTTGATAAACAGCAAGGGCTGGTGGCCCCATCAGTGAGCGGGACATGCTTTCAAGCTCTTCAGAGCATCGTCACCCATGCCAGCAAGCCGGGGGCACCCACCTGGGGTCTGCCAGTGACATCTGAACACCAGGATCACACAGTGACAAGCAGGGAAGGCACAAAACTCTACCTCGTCACCTCTTTAATGAGTAAAATCCTCTCGCTGCTGCCGGGGCCCTCAGAGACCAGCTATTAATGAGCGCTTAGAATAGATTGCGCCGTTTTATCCATGTACGGTGGCCTGGGAGAGACACTTCAATTTCCATTTTACATCTGCTGCCATGTTCAAGTGTCTCACAGGAAAACACTTGGGCACATTCTGTCTTTAAAGAGACATGTTCAAAGAGAGCATTCCCTCCGCACAGCCACGTTCTATATGTGAACACTTTTCAATTTCCAAAGCATATATTTAGATTATGTATATGGAAGCCTATGACACACGGGGGAGAGCAGGGCCTCAGCCCCTCGGGGCTGAAAGAAGAGGGCTTCTGGTTTTGTCCTCAGATTCCGGGGACTTCACTCACTGAGATGGGGACAAGGACAGCCTAAGATTTGTTCCTATCTATGAACCTTGGTCCCAGACACCGTGGATCCTAACGTGATGAACACCACCATTTCCACGGGGCTGCGTGTGAGTGCAGGTCGGGGAAGGAGCCATGCGGGGCCCAGAAAGGAGACTGACTGACCGGAGCCCACATGGCGGCCAGGGGATGGGCTGGGCTCCTAAAGGAGTCTTTCCAAGACTTCAGGAGTGGAAGAGAAAAGAGGAGGCGGTGGAGCCAAGAAGGAACGGCAGACCACAGCAAGTGCCCAGAAGTCTCTGTGATGTCCTCCCCCCCACCCCCCACCCCCGCCGTCATAGGAGCCATTGCCGCAAGGGGAGTGAGTTGAGGGGAGGTTGGGGAGTGCGTCCAGTGTCGGGGCAGAGGGCAGCGGAGACTACAACCTTGGGCTCTTGGCATTTACCAGCTGCCTCGGCTCGGCCACCATAACAGAATCCCCACAGTCTGGTGATTTCAGCAGCAGGCATCAGATTCTCACAGTGCTGGAGGCTGACGTCTGAGGTCAGGACGCCAGCGTGGTTGGTTTCTGGTGAAGACTCCCTTCCGGGATTCTAGATGGCCACCTTCTCACCGCACCCTCAGATGGCAGAGAGAGAGCTCGGCGCCTTTCACCCCTTTACGAGGGCACTGGTCCCATCATGGGGGCTCCAGCTTCCTGGCCTCATCCAAACCTAATTACCCCTGAAACGCCCTCCGCCAAACACGACCAGTGTGGGGATTGGGGCTGCAGCTCTAATACTTTTGGGCTGGGGGTGGGCAGTGAGGGGACACGAACATTCAGTCCGCAGCACGAGCTGTGTGATCTTGGGCAAGCTGCTTAGCCTCTCTGAGCTTTCACATCTCATCTGTAAAATGGGATCAGAATGCCCTTGGCTGTAGGTCTGTTGTCGGGACGATGGGACCTGGCACATGTACAGTGCCTGGTGCACAGACACAGCTGGCGCAGTGGCCTCTGTGTTCGTTTCTAGAGCCCAGTGATCGTCAGAACCCTCTAGACGAAGAAATCCATCCTCCAATCAACCTCACAAGACACACAGGGTACGCGTGTCATAAGAAGCAGAAGCCCAGAGAAATACAACGTATCCACGCTTTGAAAAGGGACCGTGTGGGACAGGCTGCTGACAAGTGTGAACTACCATTGATTCCACCATGCTTGCTGTCCCCAGAACAAACAGCCCCATAAAGCACAGGGGCTCCAACCCCCGGCCTGTGGCCTCCCAGGACATTGCCAATGATCTCAGAGTGCATTCTAAAATTCTCGCCAGAGATTGCTGGAGTGTTCTGGAGTGTTCTCTAATTCAAAATGCCACCTTTCTCCACCATCTGCTCTTTGGCAAGTGGGAGAGGTGCTGTGCTGCTTGCCTGGGACCCATCCTCCCTCCCTCACAAGCATCCGCAGTCTTGAGGTAGTGATGTACCCAGTTCCAGAATCTGCTTCCCGATCCTCTCTTGCCACTTAATGTGGCCATGTGACTGAGTTCTGGCCAATGAAGCAAGAAAAACTCCTAGGAAAGGAATTCTGGAAAGGTTCTCTGGAAGGGAGAAAAGACAACTAGAGATAGACCCTTTTGCTTTATCTTCTTCTTCCTTCCTGCTGCCTGGAATGTGGACACGATGGCTGGAGCTGCAGCAGGCATTTTGCAACACTGAGGACGGAAGCCCAATGTGGGGAATGGCTGAGCAGGGGGAGGGACACAGCCTGGGCCCAGATGACCATGAAGCTTCAGAAAGAAACATCATTTCTGCAGACACTAAGGCTAGATCTGAGGATCGGGATAAGAAGAGATCTGAGAAAGTCGTTTGACGCCCTTTACACAAACACGGTGAAAATGTTCTGATGTGCAAACCCAATAAATTGGAAGATGGTCGGTTTTTGTAAAAGAGTCATCTAGAAATGCCAATAATCTTGCCCATCTGAATCTTGCTTCTAGAAGTCTGTGCATATGGATGATGGAAAGGAAATTATGCTGAGTGTTAGCTACAAAGTTACAGGCCGTAACCACATCTTTAACATACATCAGTAATTCAGTCCTTTCCAGAAGAATCCCATCAGGCAAACGCTCCTGTCCTCACTTCGCCAGCAAGGTAGAGAGACAGTAAAGTTACCGATTTTGCTTAAATTAAGGTCATACTGACGATCGATGGTAGCACCAGGCTTCTAATCTTGATCTAATCTAGGCTGTCGCCATCACACCTGAAAGAGAACACAAATGGGATCATGTCAGGCAATAGGACAGAATTTCGTCCTAGAATCAGCTGTCAGTGGCTGGCTGTGTGACCTTGGGGCAGTCCCAGAATCTATCTTTGCCCGCGTTTTCTCATGTCTCAAAGGTGAGCATTGGAGAGCTCAGAGCCCCAGTCTGCAGAAGGGCACTTGCTGGTCGACCTCTAAGCTGCCAGAGTGTCCCCTGCTCCCGCCCCCCCATCCCCCATGCTCCATACTCCTTCCATCACGGCTGTCCTGGGGAGCGCATGTATCTGTGGAAAAACGCCCTGCTTGGGAACCTCCAGATGGACAGATGGCTGGGGACCTTGACACGTCTTCCCTTCCCTGCCCACCCCTGCCCAACTCTAGAACACCAGGGGTGCTTCCTGGGTTTCCCAGCCCAGGCAGATCCGCTTACAAACCTAAACGTGTAACCCTGAACATTTGGGGTAACTGGGGGTTGCTCCAAATGTCCGCCCAACTCCCGTCCTAGAAACCCCGTTTACCCAGCAGCGTTAGGAGGTGGGGAGCCCTCGCTTGCATTGCCATTTGCCTGCATCAGCCATGTGGTGCCGAAGGGTGGAACTGCTCCACAATGTCCTTCCTACGAGATGTCTGCGATATATAGATGGCGTTGCTGTAAAGAATTTAACAGGCCAGCAACTGACACTCGAACTCTTTTGGATTCACCAATGAATCTGATGCCCATGTGTTGCCAAAAGCATTTATTGTCTCATAATTTGATTTACTTTTTTCCACGCTGCTCCCAGCGCCTGCAAGTAAGGGCAAAATGGCTGATGTCTCCAGATGCCACAGAGGCTAATAAAGCTTGCTGTGCTCCCAGCATGCTCTCTGCTGTCAGAAACCGGCAATTAACTTAATAGGGTTCTTGAAATGGAGTCGATCCGGGAAATGTGGCGTGTGTTGACACTCTCCCGCTGATCCAAGCAGCCTCCCACCATTGACTTGCAGGGTCTGTTTGCTATTTGAATTATTTAGGAGCTTGTTATGTGAATTAAAAAGCAGCACTTTGCAGCATTAAGTCTAATATTTTATGATCTTCAATTGATTAGGTGGGCTTTCAGGATTACACGGAAAGGTTAAGATAAAACACGTCTCAGACAGGCAGCTCTCACCGGTCTGCTTTGCTCTTCAAAACCCTAGATGAAAACCCAAAAGGATCCCGCCTCCCTTTTCCCTTCCGAAGTGAGTCTTCTGGAACCTGTTTGGGGACCATCAAAGAGCTTTTCCACCCTGAGGATACCAGGACCAATAGAGGCTGGTACCCGATTTCTCTACCTTTCATTTATGTCTTTCTTGGCACACAGATGCCACTGGTGATGTGGTGCCCAGAGGGACTGCATCCCAAGCCTGAACCTGCAAAGGGAAAGCCCTGCTGTGGGTTCCCAGCCACTCAGTTGGACCTGGGTGGGCACCATGGCCATGCCTGCTCTCGGCCAAGGGTGTGTCTAGCATACCTCCCTCTACCATGAGGGCCAATTCATGCTTGCCTTGCCCTGCTAGCTGTCACCACCCTCTCCCTGGCCGATGACAATAATTTTCCACTGGGCTTCTCCCATCACCCTCCTTCCAATCCACCCTACCTTCTGCAGCCAAACCTAGCTCCGGCTATGAAACTCCCCTGCTCAAAAATATTCAATGGCTCCCCATTGCTCATTAAGTATATACTCATTGACCTGAGCCCAGACTCTCTTTCTGGCCTCATCTTCCATTGCTTCCATATCAACCAACCAGGTTGAGCTACTTGGTATTCTTTAAAAACACCTCTTGCTCTCTCAACTCTCAAGCTTTGCTCACGGCATTCACTTGGTGTGTTATACCTCTCTCCACCCACTGAAACTCTACTCATCATTGATAATGAAAAGAGTAAATAAGTACATAATGTAGAGCTTCCTATATTCCAAGCACTTTAAATAGTATTACTTAACACTGTTTAACCTAACCTGTAAGGTAGGTACCTTTCCTAATTCCACTTTATTGATGGCAAAACTGAGGTTCAGAAAAGCGAGCTGACCTCCCCAAGGTCACTCGGCTAGCTGGGATTCAAATCCAAGTAGACAATGCTCTTCTCAATTCCACTTCTGTGGTAAAGCCATCCCCGCCTTTACCTGGGTGCCCCTGTTCCTCTGACTTATTCAGGCACCAGGTGTGTGTGTGTGTGTGTGTGTGTGTGTGTGTGTGTGTGTGTGCGCGCGCGCGCACAGCCATCTTGTCTACCAGGATGGCAATGCCATGAGACTGTCTGGCCTCTCACAGGGCTTAGGACCCAAGTTTGCACATAGTAGGTGTTGACGCAAGCAGGCCATCAGCTTGACCACGAGGTGGTTCCCCACCCCCAAGGTCACAGCCCCCGGAAGAGTATTTACCTGGTCTTTATTGCACTTGCTAAATGGTAGAAGGAGGCATTGCCGGGTGCCAAGTGAGGGACAGCACAAGCTCTGAAGAGTCACTTGCATTTGAATCCAGATACCCCCTCTTTTAACCATGAAACCTTGGGGAAAAGAGTAAATGAGCCTCACTGAGCCCTGGTGTTCTCACCTGTAAGTGGAAATAATAGTAGTCCCCTCTCTGTAAGGAAATTATCAGAATTAAATGAAACAATTCATCAAAAGCGCTTGAGATACATGGTCCCTAGCACATATTTAGGGGCTTAGAAAAAGTCTGCTGTCATTACCTTCGGATTGACCCCGGTGAGTCTATAAACCACCTCCTGCAGCTATGGACCCTGGGTCTGGCATCTCTATGCCTCCACTTCCTCACCTGGAACATGGACTATTAAAAACTCACCTGATAGGATTATGGGGAAGGATTTAATGAAATAACAGATGGCCCTGGAACAGAACAGACATTCAGTACAGTAATAATAATGTTATTTTTAATTAACATAACCTTCACTCAGCTGAGAATATTTACTTTCCTGGAACACCATAATGATGGTCCTTGACCCCTGGAACCAAACCTTGTGCAAAATAAGTGATGATCTGCCACCCACCCCCCACGCCGCCCCAGCCCTGCAGACACTGTGAGGAGAAAGGCGATGGTCGCTGCACAGCCCCGGCCTCCAGGGGGCGCTCAACTTAACAGGGGAGGCAGGACAGAAAGAGCTTGTCTCTTCCAGGGCAGAAGGAGAGTGGGCATGGGGCCCTGAGCAAAGTCCCAGAGACTCAGCCGGAAGGAGCCACTGCCTCATCCTGAGACCTGTGATCTGTCAGATCTGTTGGCCATGCCATGAGGGTGAGAGCAAGCACATTGGCAGCGGCAGCATGAAGGGGGAGCATGTGGGTCCTTAGTGATGCTTTCTTAGGAAACCTTTGTCCTGAGACCCTAGACTGTCACTAAACTCCCTTAAGTAGGGGGCTGCCTTCAGAACCTCCTTGCTGTAGGGAGGCGCTGAAGTCGGGAAGTTGTTCCCAGGACTATTTCACCATCACGTTCTCCTGGGTCTTACTCTTGAAGGCAGGTGAAGTCCTAACGTTGGGCCACGCGGATGAGCTGAAGGGCGCTGGGGCCCAGGAAGACTCTCAAATACGTGCAAAATCTTGTATGAACATATGAAGGTGTATACACTAGGTAGAGGTTCTAGAAGAGGTTCTGTGTATGTCAGGATAGGCTAACCGCTAGCTGCAGTAACAACCGCTACATCTCAAAGGCTTAATGCAACATGTCACATACAGTCCGAGCAGACTGATAAAGAGTAGGTGATGAGGAGCAGAGCTTTGCTGGGCGCCTGGGGGCTCCGTAGGTTAAGCGTCCAGCTTCGGCTCAGGTCATGATCTCACGGTTCGTGAGTTCGAGCCCCGCATTGGGCTCTGTGCTGACAGCTCAGAGCCTAGAGCCTGCTTCAGATTCTGTGTCTCCTCTCTCTGCTCCTTCCCTGCTCACATTCTGTCTCTCTCTCTCAAAAATAAAAATATACATTAAAAAAAGAAAAAAAGCAGCGCTCTGCTAGCAGGAACTCTACCATCATCAGGGCACCCTGAGCATCGACATTCAGTTGGCAGATGGATGGAGAAGAAAATGAGCCTGAACAATCTTACAAGAAACTTTACAGGCCAGGCCTGCAAGCAGCATGTTACTCCCGCCCACATTCCATTGGCCAGAACTCGGTCCCACATGGCTCCCCTGACTGCAAAGGAGTCTGGGAAATGTAGTCTTCCTAGGTACCCAAGAGGGAAGGAAAAGTGGTTTGGAGAACACAGAGCCTTTCAAAAAGAACTTGAATGGAGGGAAGAAAGGTAGAAAGAAGAAGAGTCAATACCATTTACTTTACATACATGGTAGTCCTCACTATTTACTAGCAATCCTCCATTTAGTCCTCACTATTAGAAGTAGATCTTTTATTTTATATCCATTGTATAGATAGGGTGAAGGTCAGAAGACTTAGTCACTTACAAAGAATCACACGGGAGTGAACGGTGGAGCCCAGAATACACCTCACGCTTGTCTCTTGTCAACATACCGTTTTAAAAGCACTCCATCTTGTGACATTCGTGTATTAAGCATTTTGAGTGGGAAAGTGAATGTGAACAGAGAAGATAATTTTGAGTTGGTATTTTGGGGGCAGCTAACATTTATGGACTGCTTATTCTGTGCCAGACACCATTTAGAATGCTTTTCCATGTATCGCATAATTAGCTCTGCCCCATGACCTTATAAGATTCATCTAGCTATTATCTCAGCCTTATGGATGAGAAAATCCAAGCACAGAGAAGTAACACAACTTTCCCAAGGCCCCACAGCTAGTAAGTGGAGGCCCGGGGACTCCATCTTTAGTGGTTACACCAGTTCTTTCTTTCTTTTTTTTTTTTAATGTTTTATTTATTTTTGAGAGATAGAGAGACAGCGTGAGCAGCGGAGGGTCAGAGAGAGAGAGGGAGACACAGAATCTGAAACAGGCTCCAGGCTCTGAGCTGTCAGCACAGAGCCCGACGCGGGGCTCAAACCCACAAACCGTGAGATCATGACCTGAGCCGAAGTCGACTGCTTAACCGACTGAGCCACCCAGGCGCCCCGACACCAGTTCTGTAGGTGTGCCCTTCTCCCGACCCACGCGTGCACTCATTCAGCACGCAGTTGCTCTAGGCCATCCGTGAAATCGAGACAAACAGAGAATGTGTATCCTTAATCCTCGTGACCCCACTATGCAGCCCAGGCCTGCCCCCCCTCCCTCAGAAGTCATAGCCTGAGTGTAGGAATCCTCCCAAGGACGTGTGGACACACCAGTCAAGTCACCAGCCACTTGTTGTCTGGGACACCATGACAGAGCCCATGGGCCCATGTAAGATGGCAGCCGTCCCCGTTACTACCCCATCCCCTCCGCCTGATGGTTTCACGAAGGTGGGTGTTCTGCTGTCTTCAGCCGCTGCATCATTTAAGCCAAAATATGTTCAGTTAATGGGGCCAGAAGCAGGTCTGGGGGGACATGGAGGGGAACAGAATGTCTCCTCATGCCACCCTGGCCCTCTGAGGCATTCTTTCATCCAGGGTGAGGCCCTGGGGATAGGAGAGCATGGCCCCTTACTGCGCGCCTTGTCCAAGGCCAAGGTGTTGACCTCCGGCTCTTCCATGAAAGCAGCAGGCTGGTGGGTGGGTGTGCGGAGGGGGTACAGAATCAGCCCCAAGGCACTCAACAGAGGTACTGTGTGCTGGTACATCCTGAGGCTCAGGAGGGGGGAAGGATATGAAAGCACCAAGGTTAAGGGAGGTGGACACCCAGACAAAGTAGGGCTAAGGCTAAACGTTCAGAAGCAGAGGGGCAGAGGGCAGCCCCCCGCCCCCTCCCCCACACCAGGTCTGCCCCCGGACCTGTGAAACTGTGGCAAAAATGCCACGACAAGAGTGGGCCGGACCTGGGTCAGGACCAGCTCCTCCAGTCATTAGCCCCCACTTGTTTCACCTCTCAGTTTCTTGGCCTGTAAAATGGGTGCAATGTCAGTCTCATATCACAGTGCTATAAGAAGGCCTGGGGGGTTGAGCACCTGAAGGGGTCTGGCATGAAGCCAAATCCAAGTGCCCGCCCAGGGGCCTTTGAATACAGTCCTCTTAGAAACAAGCAAACAAAAAGTAACCGACTGTAACCGACTTCATTCTCTAATCATCTGTATCGCCAAACAAGACACCTCATTAGAGTCATTTGTTTTGCAATTAAAATAAACACCTCCTCACTTTCCTTGGGCCGTGCAGCGGGATCTTTGAGGTTGGCCAGTCACTTGCCCGGCTGCGACAGCACGGACCGCGGCCCGCAGTGTCCAGCATGGGCCAGCGCCCAAAGAACTGGATGTTTCTGAGGTCAGCAGTTCGCTCTTTTGGTGCACGTCCCGCGACATTCTCTTCGTTAATCCTTACGGTGGCCCCGGAAGGCAGGTAGAGCTGACCTCATGACCCTCACTTCACAGACAAGGAAATGGGGCTCCCCGAGGGTCTCAGTTAGCAAGCCAGCAGCTCCGGGACTCGAAGCCAGATCGTGTGGCTCCACATGCAGGTGTTTTTGGTGACACCGAAGGGGCTCAGCACCCTCTTGGTTGCCTGAGGACTGGCAGGCGGGCACCGGGACTTGGAGGCAGAGGCTTTCCTTACACTGAGCAGTGATAAGAGCATGGGCCCCGGAGCGAGTTGCTGTGGGCTCTGCCATTTACGTGCCCTGAGGCCTTGGCTAAGCTGCTGGACCTCTCTGTGTCTTATCTATAGAATGGAGGCGATGTGACTTCCTCCATCTTACAGAGCTGTGATCGCTGTAGAGCAATTAGATCAGGGCCTGGTGGATAGAATGTCCATTATGTATCACTACTGATACCCTGTGCAAGGAACCGCGCCCACTCACCTCCCTCCTCTCTTTGCTTGTGATGCCCCATGCCCCTGGATGGCAGAGACTAAGACAGAGGTTCAGTGCAGGGGGGTGGTTAGGAGTGAGGCTCTAGTTCCAAGTTCAGACCCCATTGCCCTCTGGCTGTGTGACCTGGGTGAGCTCTGTGTGTGCTCTGAGCCTGTTTCCTTCTGCATGCAAGGGGATAATAGTAGGTAGGATCTGTTTCATAGAACTGTATTTCATTAACCGATGTAACACACAGGAAGCACCTAGAACCCTTCCAGGAGCAGAGGAATACTTGCTAAACAAGTATTCGCTATTATTGTATCCATGTCCCCCCCTCGCCACCTCCCCCCCCCATCACTAGGCTCCGTCCAAAGCACTGAGCAACTGGTTTTGGATACATGAATGAGTTGAGTATTTCTATTTCTTGTTCTCTGGATAGCCAGAGGTCTTCAAATTCTTTCCCAAAGATACGACCCTAGGATGGGAGTTGGCCACCAAGGAGAGTGACCTTGTCCGAGACACTTACTGTTTAGAATGACCTCACTGGATAAATAAACAGCGTGAGATGGGGAGCCAGCCCTGGCTTTCCAGAAATACTCTGTCCCTGGCTCCAGCTCGGGCATGGAGACACGGTGACCCTAACCAGCTGACTCATCTTCCCAACATGAGCTGATATGCTGAGGCCGCCCCACCCAGCCTCTCTCCGCCCTCCCTGGCTCCTTCACATGGTCTGGCAAGCCCAGCAGGAGCCAATCTAATAGAAGCAGTGGCTCTGGGCGGAGGAAAGGCAGGTGTGAATCTGTGATTAATGCCAAGGAGGGGCAATCAAGGGAGCAGAAAAGCTCTGGCTGGAGAGGTTGAGGACAAAAGGCCTGTGCCCAATGGTGCAGTCTCTGTGGGGGCGGAGGGGGTGACCCTGAAGGGCACGTAGCCTGAGCTGAGGTTGGGCATGGCTGCTCTGTGGGGTGGAGGTCCACTGAGTTCCCGGGCAATTAGGGAAGAAATCAGGACTGGGGAAGAAATCCAGAAGGCCCTTCCATCACCTCCGAGGACCAGGAGGCCACAGGAAGAGCTCAAAAAAGACTGGCTCCAGCCTCATGGTCAAAATTAGTCAGAGTAGAAAGATCGCGATACCAAGAAAACTCTCTAATTGACACCCTTCTTGAAACCCTCAATCTTTCAGAAAACTACTGTCTTTTTTTTTTTAATTTAAAAAATATAACTTCAATGCTGACGATCCCTCTCGTTGAACAACAGAAGTAGGCACTTAGACATGACGTGGTTCTACTACTCTGATGTACAGGTCAGAAGATGCGACTCCATCCATCCATCTGTGGTTTTTACTGAGCACCAACTACATAGCAGACACTGACCGAGGTGGCCGGGACTGCAGCGGACAAGACGAATAAAACCCCATCTCATGGAACTTCTATTTTGAGGAGGAGACAGACCATAAACCCAAAGTAAATTAAAAAAAAAAAAAAACATTCAGATCGGGATAAACATTAGGAAGAAAACAAAGGGCTCTGTATTGGTGACGGGTGGGATGGGGAAGGCAGGTGGTCACGAAGATCGCTCAGTGGGGACTCTGGGGACCTCGAAGATCGCTCAGTGGGGACTCTGGGGACCGCGAAGCTCAGGTGTGAAACCGAAGCCCAGAGAACAAGGGAAGAGCTCTATCTGCAAGCGTAAAGGCACTGAGGCAGGGACTCACTTAGGGAGAAGGCGCTGGGGCAGGGACTCATTTAGGGAGGTCTAAGGAAAGGAGGAAGGTGTGTGTGGCAGAGGTAGAGTGATACCTGCCAACGTTTTCGGGCATCTGTGCCTGGCACCATTCTGGCGCTTGACTGGCAAGTCAGTAAGTGCCCACGAAGACCCTAGAAGGCAGGTTTCCATTAGCACCTCCATTTAGGTTGTGAAGGCTGAGGCCAGAGAGGTTACGTAGCCTGCCCAGATCGTTACCCACTGAGGGCAGGGACACCCCACATCCAGAGTTCACTGGAGGAAGTCCCGGGGAAGAGCTAGAGGACACAGCCCCTGCGGGCCTCGGCAAGGAGCTGGGATTTTGTTCAAGTACAACGGGAAGTGCCCAGTTCACACAGTACGTCAGTGCTCAGGTCAAAGACTATTGGCGCCTACCGTGTGCCAGGCGCCGGCCCTTCCTGCGCACCCGGCTGCACGAGGCAGGCGCCCCTCTTCGGGCGGACACCACCAGGGCGCCCCCCACCCCCACCCCCGGACACACACCTTGCGGCTCTGTCCCCTCGGGGCTCCCCCCGCGTCTCCCTTCCAACCGTGCGCCACGGGTTTGGGGACGGGACCTGGCGCTGTGCGCGCGAAGGGGCTCTGGTCTCGCCCCAACCCCCCCCCCCCCGACCGCAGGGACGCGCGGAGCCCAGCCATCCAGCGACGCGCCCAGACGGGGCTCAAAGATCGGCCTCCGCACACCCCTCGCTTGGCCACGCCGCCTCCTCCGGCAGCCCTCCGGTCACCCCTAGGGGAGGCCAGCGCGGCCAGGTTACCGGGAACTCTTTCTGCCGTCAGCTCGGCCGCGCAAATCCAGCTCCACTGGCCGGCCCCGGGGGCCACGGAGCCCAGGATGCCCACGCGGGGGGCGCCCCGGCCCGTAGCGCGCAGACGCGCACCCCTGCGGGCACCTCGGCCCCAGGGCGCGGGTGGCCCCGGGCTCCGTGACCCCCGCGCGGAGACGCCGGGCGTTCCATCCCCGAACCTCCGCAACCGAGGATTGCCGGCCTCGTGGTGGCGCGGCCTGATTGGCAGGTCCCCCCTTGGCAGGGGTGGGGACCGGGGAGGGCTGTGCTGCACAATTGTTTTTACTCCTGCCGTCGTTAATTCAACTATTGACAGCGAAAGGAGGGTCTGCCGCGGCTTTGTGTCACGCACTCGCTGTAATTTACTTGAAAAGAATTAAATCACAATTACCTGCCATTCGTTTTGCATAAAACGAGCTGTAAGGAGCCAGGACAACAGCCCCATTGTTGCCGCGTTAGAACAATATTTCCCAATTCGAAACCTGAAACATTCGAATTAGCAGCTTTGTTTGGCTACGGTGGCCCCCGCGGAGGGCAGGACTTACGCCCCACCTCGGACTCCAGACATCGCAGTTAACGAGCCTCATTTTCATTCATCTAAGTCTAGACCGATCTTTTAAAATCGTTGCACTTATTGTACAAATGCACCTCCCAAATGTTGGAAAGGAAAAGGTAACCTTTTATCTGTTACGTAGCCCAGTTGATAAATTATCTAAATGCCACGAAAATTCCTCTTGCTGGAGCTAAAATCAGAGCAAACTGTAATTGACTCACTTGAGATTTGTTTAAATGTCCAAAGAAATCACACTGCTTCTCAAATAAAGTAACTTCTGTTCTCATTTCTCCCCTTTCAGATATGATCAGCAGGTAAACATGACTGATTAGCCTTTAAACCAGCGTTTTTCAAGTGTATTTAAAATATTCAATTCTGCAAAATTACATCACCCCGAACCTGTGTGTTCAGCAAATTTGAAGGCAGGCTGGGTTTTTAACAACTTCTGTAAAAGTAAACTGCTGCTTTGAGTGAGCAGTATAGTTTCCATTACCATTAATAGTTTTTCAGTAACAAAATGTAGCTGTTCAATCAAGCCTGAATATTAAAAAAGAACCCAATTGGTAATTGTAAGAACTCTCTAACCATCAGGAAAAACAGCAAATACAAAAATACAATTGGTAACAGGGAGACTTGTGTGCAGAAAGCAACATATTATGGCAACTTTATGCATATGAAAATAAAGATGGGTGACAGAAAATAAGGTTGAAAATAGAAAAGATGAAAGACCAGAAAGGCAGAATTTTAAAAATCTGGGTGGTAAAAACAAACCAAACCAAAACAACAACAAAAAAACTGACATGCAGATTTAGTGCAGAGAATAATTAAAGCATGAAATAAGAAAACTTATGACCTAGAAAAGCAACTCAGGAAAGGAGTATAAACACATTTGTTGTAGTTAGCGCTAGATTTTCCTAATTTTAAAAAATGCAATTTTGTGCTTGAAATGTTATTAGTATTTAAGAGGTATTTTTTTAAAGAGTGAAAGCTACTAGCTGACTTTTTTTTTTTTTTTTTTTTAGTGAATGGCCTTTTCCTTTAAAGCAAAATTTTTTTACTGTCTGTTCTCTTTCATTGTTTTAATGAATGTGGAAGTTAAAATGTTCACTTTTATTTCCAGTGACTTAAAATTTTTTTAAGTGATTTTTCCCTTTTGTGTGTGAGAGAAAATAACTGTTTGGCTTCAGCAGAAAACAAATTTAGTGGATCAAACCAAGGACTCAACTCTATTTTCATGACTGTGTTTTTGAAGAATAATCCACAGAGATGGGGGAGGAAGGGATTCATCAGGCAAATGAAACAAAGTCCCTGATCTATATTCCTATTCTGATATCACCTCCCGGAATATCGGCAACATTTTAAGTTCCAGCCTAAGCCACGAATTCCTTCAGAACAAATCAAATGTCTTTAAAGAATATTTCTGTTTGAAAAGGAATTAAGCTCTCCTGAAAGAATTTTAAAGGTTGTGATATTCACAGCCCGATAAAGCAGCACCTTTAATGAAATTCTAATTAGCAATTTCATGCACTTTGCTATTAGTCATATCAGATTAGTGCACATTTTCACAGCCTTCCTTTAATTAAGTGCACTTATTCCAAGTTTCAAACACTTTCCTTATAAGATGAAAACTGTGCTGAAATGTTATTTAGTAAACAGAGGAAGTGTGAAAGTGTAGGTGTGCGTGTGTACACGGGCGGACATTTTTAACTGTCTACAATTTTTTTTTTTTTTACATTTATGGAGTTGGTAAACTCAGGTTTTCATTTCTTTTTTCATGTATGCTCAGTGCCTCCATGGGATTTCTACAGGACCTGTTCAAATCCTTAGCCGAAGTACACATCGTGTGGATTTTGGCTTATAATGTGTTTTCTGGATGTGTATGTATATGGGAGGAATTTTTTGCTTAAAACATCTTTTCTGTATGCATGTATGTGTGTGTGTAGTGTATACGCATAGTGTATATGCATAGTATATTTGTGTATATACATATATGTGGGGGAAGAGAGAGGGGAGAGAATCAGAGAGGGTGGGGGGGGATATACAACATATAATATTTAGCTTTTTAAATCTCTGAAAAGCAATGAAAAAGCATTTGCCCATATAACATCCTCCCCCCCCTTGCCACCTTTTGCAGGCACCTCTTTTCCTTTGAGAACAGCAAAATGGTTTCATTCCACCTTCTAAATTTCATTCTGAAGCCCCCGCAAGGAGCAGGCAGCTAGCTCAGTGAGCCAGATCCATGGAGCGCAGGATATCTTCCTTCATGCAGACCCCACTTCTCCACTGGGAGAGCTCAGCCGTCCAGCCAGTCTTTTCTAGACAGAGGGGGGGGACCTAGTCTGGGGGCTCAAACCCTACAAAGCCCTGAATCCCCGGATCGTCCCTCCCTCCCAGCTCGCTGATGGTTGCTCCAATTCAGGGAGATCATATTGTCTGGGAATCAAACCGATCTTATCTGTAGCCTTTTGTCAAGCGGAAGTTTTTGTTGCCTGTTTTGCTCAGAGGTTGAAACTTGTAATATATTAACTAATTGCTAGCATCTCTAACACATGTTCTCTTGTTGGTGTCATTCATTTATACTGTAACATTTTTGACATTTTTAGATCGTCTCTTGGGACTTCTGGGCCTCTTCGCAGTTCCCTCCATGAAGAGTGTTTGCCTAATGATTACTGACTGACATCTCAATAACGAGCAACGTAGGAGTTGGGTACATCTATTGAAGAGTTCTGGTGTGCGTGTGTGTGTGCGCGTGTGTGTGCGCGCGCGCGTCTTAATTCATGGTCCACTTTGTCAAGTCATGTGTGAGCCATAATTTAAGCTAATAATTACCAGACACGAATTCAATGAAACATTGGTGTCTACACTTAAAAAAAAAAAATAGTCCTGAATTTTAATGCATTCAGAAAACGTTTGCCTAGGGCCAGGCTGGGTCCAGCACACATATGGAAGCACTTTAAAAGTGATAAATGATTTGGAATCTACCCTGTCTACTGGTGTGCTTCTCAGGAAAGAAAATTAGAGCTAACAGGTGTTAGATAGGGAATGCTGGGGCATTTTAATAGAATTGTCAAAATGTTGGTACCAGATGTTGACATTAATGCACACAACTCGGAACGTAATGCCGGGCCGCCATTTAAATGATTATTTGTTTAAATTTCAAGTCGCCGGCAGGAAATCCTTACTTTGTTCAGCACCTTTCTCTACACACCATCCCTCTGCTCTTTCCCCTATGATTTGCATCAAAGTGCAGTGGCTGCAGAGCTCACATATGCATGCTTTAAATAATCCATGCCTGTCAAATTTCATTTTTTCTTTTCAGATCATACTCATCACATCCCCATCCTCGCCAGCCTTGAAGTCGGCCTCAATGTATTCGCTTATGAGAAAAAATGATTTAAATACTGCCAGTTACAGGCTAATTAATCTCTGAACTACTCGGCAACTTCAAATGTATATACCAAGTAATCTGCATGAACTTGTAATTACTATGTATTTATACGATATTTTCCATGTAATCACCAAGTCGTTACATGGTTATGTGAGCCTTGTAAATCATGGTGATAGCAGAAAACTAATCTTGCCCGTGCCATTGCAGAAAGCCCAGGCAGGGGCCGCTGGTATCCACCGCGGTCGATTAATTGAAGGATCCAGAAAGACTCTGTGCTTTAAAGGACACTAGAATGCTTGCTTGCAGTACAGTCCCAACTTAAAGAAATATCAGGGGATTGAGAGCCTGACGAGGTGGGCAGAGAGTAGACTTTTCATCCAGCTTTTGTACAAAGATGATGATTGGTTTGGGGCATTCATTCCTGCTGGAGTTGAAAGGCAATTAGAAAAAAACAATGTCTCGGCAAAATCCACCATTGGTTGTGTGAGCACCATTCTGCTGTGACTCGTGGAAAGTCCTGAAATAAATTCCAATGTGAGTGTCGAGAGCAAACCCTGAGGCAGACAGACTTGGGTTGTCATCTTTTTGAACGCAATTAAAGCAGACCCAAAAGCTCCAATTTTTCCAGACGGGGCTTCCTGTCCCACCTCTTCCAAAGTAACCTCCTTCACAGACAAACTGTGTGTGTGTGTGTGTACATGTGTGCGTACATATGTATTTGCGTGTCTGTGTGCCTGTGTGTGAGAGCTAGCGTAATACCTTCGAAAGCCACATTGGACCACGTGGTCCCTTTGGTTAGAAAGCAGCCACCCCTATGGGAAGGCCCATTCTCTCCTCCTTGGGAGGTCCCCTCCTTTCTCCTTGACTGGACAGCTGAGGTCTGATTTTCCCAGGCACAAGGAAGGATGAGGTAGGATACAGATCCAAGGCCTTTCTGGATGCTGCAAGGACCCACTCGGAACAGAACAAGGGGGGCCTAGAGGCCAAATCCGTGCTGGATTCTGAATTTCTGTGGTCATGAGCCTCCCTCTTTTCTCAGCCCTACTTAGGAGTAAGAAGGGAGAACTAGGCAGCGCACCTAGAGACCCTGCCAGGACCCGGAGCTCCGCCCACCGTCACCTGGATGCCCACCAGGCTCTCGCCCAGCCCCAGATAAGATCTGCAGCTCACTCAGGCCTGTTGGCTGGGTGGTTCAGCATCCTCAAAGCCCTTTCTCTTCAGAGGCTCACCCATCTAGAACTGCACTGTCCAACACGGTAACCACGAGCCACAAGTGGCTATATAAATAATTAATTAAAATTAAAGATTCCGTTTCTCGTTGCACTAACCACATTTCAGGTGCTCCAAACGTGGCCTGTGGCTACCATATTGGATAGTGCAGGTATAGAATATGTTCGAGATCATTGGTCTAGAACTCTACAGAATTCTCGGTTCTCTGTCCCGATATTTCCCAGCCCAGAGACAGTGGCATTTGGCGGGATCGAGGGACAAAACCGGAGAGGGTTCCCTGGGCCCATTAAGTAAGGCCCACGAAGTACCGCCCCCTCGGTAAGACCATTCTCACTGTACCTGACCTTTTTGTGCAGCATCAAGGTCAAACCTGGGGCTAACGTGTTACCCAGAGCTCAGCGGGCACTGACTATGAGGAACAAAAGCCCCAGACCTCTCAGAGCCCTGGAAGACGTCTGAGACCACAGAGATCATAAGTGGCTGGTGGCTAGTTCTGTTAGCCGGGTTGGTATTTGCCACATGGAGATGCCAGCTTTTGCTGGTATAAACTTGGGATGCCTCTCTGCCTTCTGGGGTGAGAAATTCCTGGCTCAGTAGCCTGGGAGAAATTCTGATTATTCATTATCTTTCATCATATATGCTGCTATTGGCTGCTTGGTTGATATTATACGTGGCCCATTTTTGTGGCTGTTCCTCCAGGGCTCCCGTAGGCTGGGCCAAATGCATCTTTAATGCTCACAACAAACCTAGGGGTGGAAACTGTGATCCTATCTTACAGATGGGAAAACTAAGGCTAACATGTACTTACTGCCTCCGCTGAAGCCACATGGCTCAACAACAATGGATCAGGATCCCAACCAGCCCCATTCACCATCCCACACACACAGGCCTATTCTTTGGCCTCTCTCGCCACGGGCAGCCAGGGAGCTAAGCTGACTGTCTGGCTTTCCAAATCTTCAGCGTCGCTCATCGTCAGCATGTGATTCCTTACCAGCTTTGTCCCCTCACAGCTGTTGATGGACTAGTCCTCACTGTGATGGTTTGTAAACTGGCCCCAATTTGCCACCTCTTTCCCCCTACCCCTTTGCAATGGGACCTTGCATCTCCTTTCCTCAAGTGGTGGGACGTACTTCGCGGAGTGTATCTCTGACTCTAAGGTGGTCTAGCTGCTTTCGCCGGTAAAACGAGGCTGAGGCAGCAAACAACATACCGCTTCTGAGAATGGGTCTCAGTAGACATTGAATCCTTTCAAATCCCACCACCACCATCTAAAGGAGCCCCACCTCGCTGGCTGGACAGTGAGAGCTAAGTGGCCCAGGGGTCCCCATGGCCCAGCTAATAGCAGGCCAACCTCCAGAAGCAAAGCCACCTTGTTGACCTGCAGTTCAGCACAGACGCATACTCAGGGGGGAAGAACAGCCCGGTTGAGCCCAACCAAACTGGATGACCCACAGACTCATCAATAAATGGTGGTTAAGTCGCCATATCTGGGAATGACTTGTTTCTCAGCAGGCACTAACTCTAACACTGAGTCATATGCTTTTTCTGACTCAGATGATTTAAATCTACTCATGTTGTGGCCTCCACTGCTTTGATGGACTGGATATCTCTCAGGGGTATGTAAGAGTTTCTGCTAGACGCCCTAAAACCCATCAACCGGGCAAGATTCAATAGTGCTCCTCCTGTCCCCCCTCCCCACTATGCCCGCTGAGCAGCCGACAACGAATTTTTATTGAAAGGATCTAACTCTGTGAGAGGTGTCTGGGTAGCTCACTCAGTTAAGTGTTTGACTCTTGGTTTTGGCTCAGGTCATGATCTCATGGTCTGTGAGTTCAAGCCCCACATCGTGCTCTGTGCTGACAGTGTGGGATTCTGTGTCCCTCTCTCTCTGTCCTTCCCCCACTTGCTTTCTATTTCTCCTCAAAATAAATAAAAAATAAACCTAAAAAAAAAAGATCTAACTCTATGGCTATTGGACATGAGAATAGTTCCCACTTTTGGTTCTGATTTTGGACCAAACCACAAAACGTCCCACATCCACCAAGATGCTTGCCTTTATTTTCTTTCTGGTTTTCTTTCTGTTCATAGCCAGGAATCCAGAGGAAAATGCCAGTCCCTCCCAGACCCATCAGCAGCCAGCAGGGCTGCCTGAGACTTTATCCAACCTATTTTTCCGTTTTCCCATTGGATCCGTGGATTCCGGGCCTTCCCAGACCTGGAGTGGACTCACATCGGAAACGCTGTAGGGCCTCATGCTGGAGTGGTGCCTCGGAACCCACAACACATTCCGTGCAGCTGGAATCGAGATGCTGGAAGCTGGGTCATGGCCAAGCTGGGCTGTTCCAGCAACCTCCGCAGAACTCAGTGCTTTGGGTTTTCCGGGTTTCCTCTGTAGAGATGAGTCCCCGAGATTTCGATGCACTTTACACTCTGCATTCATTCAGTATGTAGGTCTTCATCGCCTACCGTGGGTAAGCAAGACTAGTAGGGCAAAGTGGGGAAAGAAAAGACACCCACACTTGGAAACAGCGCCCGGGTGGGCAGATGTAAAAATGACCAACAGTGTTGAAAGGCGGAATCGAACAGGTGTCCCGCAGGGGATAAAAAAAATGAATAACTGGTTTTTACGGACGTTCAGGACGTGCCGAGCACCCTTCCAACTCCAAATATCAAAATGATTCAAACCCTAAAATATTAACTAGAATGTAGACAAAGGCACTGCTAATGTAATTCCTTACACCAAACCCTTGACCTCGCGGCTGACCTAAAGTGTGTTTATAAAGCAAAAGGAGCCAGTTTTAATCTGGGCCCGAGCATTTGTTGAGAAGCAAACATTGCTGCTGGGCTAGAGAGACCAGCTCGAGAGCTGAGAGGCTCTGCGTCTGTGGAGCCACTGCAGAGCCTGGGAGCTGGCAAATGGCTTCTCCCCTGTAGCTGGGTGTCCTTGGGCTAATCACTGAACCTCTCTGAGTCTCGTTTCCACAGCTTAGCATGGATACCAACTTTCCAAGCCTCCCAGCTTTTTGTAAGGATTGATTCGAATGTTGGATCTGTATGTTGTCCATCAGTTGTGTGAACTGCTAGGCACTTATGCTCCAAGGTAGGCTTCTCAAAGTGTGGCCCATGGACCTACAGCGTTGGCCTCGCTAGGGGAGTAGTTAGAATGTGAACTCTCAGGCCCTCACCCTACTGAACTGGAGTCTCTGAAGGCGGAGCCCATGGATGTCCTCTGGCCACCCTTAGCATGGTAAAGGTTGAGCACTACGGCCTTAAGTAATGCCTGTTCTGCAGGAGAGTCCCAGGTCACAACGGTGGTCCCAGGAGAATCATGGAGGATATGGCCTTTTGATCACACGGGTGTTTCAAAGTGGATGATTGACTGTATGATCCCTACAAATGGTTTCCCAGGGCCCAGCAGCCTTCCTGAGAGATGGAGATCACGTTATCACCATGGAGACAGGGCTAGAGAAAGGGAAGAAAGGAAGAAAGGAAGACAGGTATGCAGGCTTTCTCTAGGAGCTGCCTTCAGGACAACTAGAAACAACTAGAATTAGAGATCACGGTCATAGGCCCCACGACGGGAGGGGTCCAGAGGATCCTGCCTGCTGGGGCTGTTTCTGTGCCACCAATCATGCCATTGTCTATATGCTACAGGTCATCTATATGCTACTTGCTTCCACGGAGCCCAGGTGTGGCCTCAAAATTGGTCTACACACAGCGCTCCATGCTGTTCCTACGTATTTGCCAGCCCTGACTTAATCCCTCCCCTCCCACCCTAGAGAAGAGCAAACTGAGGCTCCGACCACACCTCGCCCATGGCGTCCGAAGTGTATGCCAAGCTCCTAATGTCTCACAGAGCTCATTCTCCTTGGCCCTTTGCAACTACACGTCCCTGAGATTGAATCGCCTCCTACCGCTGGGCCTGCTGAGAAGGAAAAGGGAGCAAAACTTTGCAACTTCTGGTGAAGTGAGCGTGAGCTGTTTGGGGGAATTAGCCCCAACTTTAACCTGACCAGGCAGAGATCACCCATTTTTCAGATGAACAAATGGAGGTGCAGTGGGATTACCTGGCTTGCTAAGGGGAGCCTTACCTGAATTTCCTGCCACTATTTGGTCCTTGGATATTTGATTTGAAGTGTGGATTGCCTTAGACCTAAGGATCTCACTTCCTATGATCTGAAATTCTTTTGTTTGTTTGTTAGTTTGTTTGTTTGTTTAGAGAGAGGGAGGGAGACCCTGAGTGGGAGGGGGGCAGAGAGAGAGGGAGAGAGAGAATTCCAAGCAGACTCTGTGCTGTCGGCACAGAGCCTGACACGGGGCTCAAACTCACAAACCGTGAGATCATGACCTGAGTCGAAATCAAGATTCAGACACTTAACCGACTGAGCCACACAGGTGCCCCTAGACTGGAATTCTTATACTGGGGACTCATTCCACTGGATCTGAAAAACAATTGGGTCTTCTAGAGTCTTACCTAATAGACTAGTGTCCTATCTACAAATGTGGTCAGAGGTCGGTAGTGAGCCAAGAATACGGCCATCTCACCATTTTGGCCATATCTGCGTGACTGTCCTTTATTATTTACTCAGAATTTTACATTGATTTCCTTTGTTCCTAATAACTTTAATACATCCGTCTTAAAAGAGTGCATCACATTAGTTTTGGAAACGAAAAACCCATTTCACTCACCATAACCCATTAAACAAATACACAACCTTCAATATATAAAAATGTTCCTCGGTATGGTACCTCCGGTCAGCTCCATGCCGCCAGCACGACACATAGTGCATATGGGAAAAGCCCCCACACATGGAAGTGTGAGGTTGGGAGAGGGGAGGGGAAAGAAGTTCCCATTTCTGCACTGAGGCTGCAGGGTGCATTTCAGACAAGTCCCAGGGAGTGGAGGGACGTTTGGATGTGGCCTTGGTTAAGTCGTTTCTACTGCAAGCTTCAATTTCTTCAGCTATAAAATGAGGCTAAGCATGATCATTCTTCCCCTCCCTCCTGTCCTCCCCCCCCCCCCGGATGCTTGGGAGGATTATTAATTGGAATTGTGGCTGTTCATAAGCTTTATAAATAGTGACACAACACAAAATTGAATGTTTGAGATTTTTTTTTTATCATTTTATTTTATTTCATCATGGTAAGTATACTCTTTAATCTTCATTCCTTAGTTTTCCCATGCCCCCCACCCACATCCCTCTGGTAACCAGCAGTTTGTTCTCTGTAGTTAAAAGTCTGTTTCTTGGTTTGTCTCTCCCCCCCCCACATTGCTTGTTTGTTTTGTTTCTTAAATCCCACATATGAGTGAGATCATATGGTATTTGTCATTCTCTGACTGACCTATTTCACGTGGTCAGTGAAATGTTCGAGATTATTGTTCTCAGCTCTCCCCATGGTGTAGAGATGCCAGTCCCGAGCAGATGAAGGTTGCATAAGGGAGGCTGCTGTTGGAGGAAACTTTGTAACATTTGTCATGGCAACATGTAAACATAAAACAGAAACAGACCAAATGCAAATAAAAAGACCATGAAGACAAGGAATAAAGCAAAGAGGAGGCATGCAGGTCATAAGGGATCACATGGTTGCCCTAATTTGGCTTCAGATTTAACACTGAGCCTCCTGGTGGCAAAAGGGAAATGGGAAAAGGGAAAAATGTTATGAAGGAGGAAAGTAAGGAAGCATTTTAGCTTCTTGGGGAAACACAGAGCTCTTTTGAGCCTTGAATTTAACAAGTGAGTTTTCCACATAGGGTTTAATACGGGGACACGAGATGACGGGAAATAGGGTTTTTCCCGGGGCTGTCCACCCTAACTCAGCAGACACTGCAGACCCCAGCACCACTTCTGAACCTGACAATGCATCCTGACTACTTTCAGATTCTGTTTCATTCTATCTCCGTCTCCACACGGAGCATAATGAGAGGAGCTGAACTGAGAGCCCGAGGAGCCCAGCTCCGGTCCCAGCTCATAGGGCCCCACACAAGACAGCTAATTCTAGCTCGCCAAACGCCCCCAGCTCGGGCGCGGCACCGAAAATCGTGTTAGTAGAATTGTGATGGGTGTGCACACAAGACCATGCCGAATGGGAAAGAGGCAAGATGCACTATCGTAGATACGACATGATTTCACCTATATTACAGACGGATAAAAAGGCCAAAGGCAGAGTGGTTTGCTAACCATAGGACAGGAGGTAGAATCGGCCCAAGTTCAAATCCTCCCTCTCGCTGCCACTGTGTGGCCTCAGGCAAGTCAAAACCCCTCTGTGCCTCTGTTTTCTCATCTGCAAATGAAGGTAAGAGTTGTTTGGAAGAGGAAATAAATGAGTATGTAACGAGCACTTATAATAGTGCCAGACACACAGTACATTGTACGTGTGGGCATGTGTGTGTACCTGCATGTGAATGTGTGTGTGTGTGTGTGTGTGTGTGTGTATGCATGTGTGCGCGGCTGGGGAGAAGATCCAAAAGGCAAAATTCCAAAACAGTAAATATCATCTGACAGTGATTTTGTTTTGCTTCTTTACTCTTTACTTTCCTAATGATTTTCTTTATTTTACTTTTCTACTCAGGGGCGCGGGAATATTTTATGTGTGACCTTCATCACCTGCAAAACCAGGATTGCAACATCCCAAGGTCACTTTGAGCTTCAAAGGAGACACTAAAGTCAGGGGTAGGGGGGTTCTAAACTGTGAAGAGCTGTACCCTGGAGGTGGGAGTGGGGTGCGTTACTTGTATAAGCAGACTGGAGGCTTGAACCTCTTAGGACATGGCTCCCCATGAGTGAGTCCTGTGGCTGTATCTCCCTTACACTCTGGCCCGGGATCTGGGTTGGGGGCTGCCTCCCTCACTCAGGGGAGTCACCTCTGGGCCCCCTCCCCCAAAGGTCCCTTGAGCGGCAAAGACATTTCCCCAATTTAGCCATCAAATGCTCACCCGCCCCTGGTGTTTAACAGCTGGCTGGTCCTTTATCATCCCCTTCCTGGAGGAAAGAATATCTTTCCTGCCCCCTCCCACCCACAGGCACCCCCACTCCAATGAGAGTCCAGCCTCTGGATGTTTTCCATTAAATTCAGCAATTCTTAAAAAAAAAAAAAAGCTCGCGGTCTCCTTCCTTGTGCATTTAACCCCCAACTCAGGGGATATCTGGAGGCAGCCTTCTTCTCCAGCTTCCTGATCCAAACTCATATCTAGGAACAAAATTTTAAAATAACCAAGAGGCCCTCCTGGCCTTTCCATATTTTCTTTCTGAGGTTTTCTTTTTCTTTTTTTTTTTCCTTAAAGCAAATCCAGCATCTTAAGCGAGATACCACCGTATATTTATGGGAGTTTAATAACTTCTTCCATTAATAACATAGACAAACTAATTTACCCAAACGTGTCTGTTTTAAACTCTGGGAACAAAGGTGGGGGGATGAAAATCAATCTTTCCTTTGTACTTGAGCCACTGACCCGTTAAAGCTTTGAAGATCATTTCTTTAAGAAATTGTGAGGAGTTATTTAACTACTACCAGCAGCTACCTTCCCATTCCAGCTGCGTAATCAAGCATAATAAATTAGAACTTTAAAAAAAAGCGGACTCCATTTTTTTTTTTTTTTCTGGATAACCAGAAATGCTGCAGAGCACTTTGACAAATCAGCTCCGTGGCAGACACGGGCGAACTGGCCATGCACTGGAGCTGGTTAAGGCCAAGCCCGAGCCGTCTGGACACGGTCCTGATCGGAGGCTGTTGGGAGAAACTCAGGTGTTGCCTTTGAAGCAGGGCTTGCTCAGAACTCCTGTCCTGGGCGGGAGATGTGGTGGCAGTGGGACCCAGCCACCCTGGGCGGTAACTTCCGGCCCCCCACCTGAACACCCACTGGACTGAGGGGCACTCAGGGAGCGGGGGTGGTTCGGGCGGCCCCTGGGAGCCGCCGAAGGCCCCCCTCCTGAATGTGGGGAGCATTCCTCCATACAAACCTTGCTGCTCCACTTTGATAAAAATCAGTCTCCGTGGGTCTTGAGGGAGTCAAAGGCCCTTCTTAATCAAATGATCAACTGTTCATTTTGAAAGCTTGACTGGTTCAATTAAGATCACAGGCAGGAGACGGGCCGGTCATATTACCCTCTTTGCCAGCTGGTCTGGCCAGTCGCGGTCCCCCAAACCTACCTCTGACCAGCCTCCTCCTGTGCCCGCCCGGAATGTGCCACCACCGCCCCGCCACGAAATCTGACCACCCTTCAAGGCCTCATTCTGCGTCCACCTCTTCCCAGAAGCCTTCCCTGGCGGAGCCAGCGGGCCCTGACCTTTCCTCCCCCTGAAATCCTGCAGCCATATTGCGTGTCCCCTCACTCAGGGATTTTCCAAGCTCTGCCCGAAGAAGCTCTTAACCCTCATAGGAGCAGTCAGACCGTAAGCTTCTCGAGGAGCCTCACCGCCGAACAGGGCTTCTGTCTGGAGCCCTTTCTAACCCCCCGCGGACTTGCAAACAGGCAGCCCTGGATGACGAAGGGTTGGCTTCCCACAGTTTACTTGTGAATCAGTTGTTTGGAATTTAGAATGCACTCTTTCACTTTTTCCAGAATAGCCATGTTCTAAAAACGGTGCAGGGATGTTCTGGAGGGGGCCAGGCCGTGGGCCGGCCCACAGAGTCCCCTTTTGTCTAGAACATAACTGCAGTGCTGTTCAACAGACACACTCCAGTTAACAGTGTTAATCCACTGTGAGCTAAATAACTTTCCACGGGCTAGCCTAGGAACTTGACCCCATGATCCACTGGAGGGAAATGCTTTGGTGAGAAACACACTCCCCTCCCCTCGCTTCCCCCACGCATGCCCTATCATGGCCACTGGAGGGGTACAGAATGGGGTAAGCCTAGGAATCCCCTCTCCTGCTGCCTTCCCCTGATCAGGTCAGCCTGGATGCACCTAAAATGGAAAGGGGGGGCGTAAGGGAGGGGCTCAGAGAGCTCTTATTGGCCAGCACCTGTCCCTGACAGCTGGGGTAACAGGGGTGGGGGTGAGGGCTCTAAGTGTAGGGATCATGAGGAACAGCACCTCCATCACAAGTCTGTGGCCAGCTGCCTTCCCAAGCATGCCGGAACCCAGCCTTCAGATATGTTATCTCCCAAAGGCATTATTTTAATCGAGAGATATAGCAGAGACATCCATACGCACCGATGTTAACGGGGGCTCTAATCATCCCCCTTCTGTCCCTGGCACACGGCCATGCCTGACAGCACCTCCCTGTAAACCCCCAGTCTCAGACACAAGGTCAGATGATGCCGAGACCCCCTGCCCTGCTGTCTACTTGTGGCAACTAGCCACACAGAATTTCCATATTTTGAAACAACAACACTTAATGGATAAAGTATTTCTGATCTTCCCAGAAGCGAAACTACCCCTTACTTGCTCTTCTCTGTACAATCTATGCACTTGCAGACAATATCACGTATATGTCTCTTCTGATCAAGTGACCAATATATTAGGTTTGTGTCTGCTGTTTTTTCGAGAAAGATCTTGGCCCCAAATTTCAGAACCACCCTGCATTCAGCTCCCATGGCCCCAGAACACCGTCTAAATGAACATATGAACACCAGGGAGGTTGACCGCAGAGAGAAAGCCTACAGAGGCCCATGTCGTACGACTGTCGAAAAATTCTAATGGCAGAAGCCTCAAAAGGAAGCTTCCGGAGCTGCCTTACCTTGTCGCTACGCCACTTTGCAGACGCTGTGTTAGAACCCATTTAAAGCATTCAAGCATATAATCAAATTTCAGTAATGAGTTATTAATTAAGCAGGGGCAACCAATTCTCTGCTAACTGCCTCATAAACAATCGACAGGAGATTTGTGAATTTTGACTTCCTGACACTATTAAACAAATCAATATTAGGTTTCAGACACAGCGATTCAGACAGTTTTCTCTGTTATTTGGCAACCATCTGCCTGGAATACTAATGAAAGAATTAAGAGCTGGAGATTTTGCATGTGTTCCATCAAAAAGATCCTTATCTGGGGGGAATTGGGGCCTGATTTGCATGGAAGAAGTCTTTGCTTTTGTAGGTACAATTTTTCTCAATATGTCACTCATTAGTATTTATAAAAGCACTGGCCAGTGGAACGCCCACCCAGCTTCATAGCAAGCAGCCAGAGCCCTACTGGAGATAGCTCGGAACAAAGCAATTCATTTATTTATATATTTTGCAGACTGGTTAATTTATAGCTAACCTAACCCAGGGAAAACTTGGGTCTAAGAATTCAGCCAAGCTTCTTACTCAGCTTTTATTTTTTAAAAAGAGCTGTTTGTTCCAGGGTAGAAACAGCTAACTCAGTGAGGAAGAGGGAGTTTTGCAAAATCGGGGCAGCCTCGAAGTGGCAAAATGTGGTCATCTATGACATCCACCCTTGACCTTCTCTCTTTCTTTCTCTCCCCTTTATTTATTTCCCTTCTGCGTTCACTTAGTAGCAGTGCTGATAAAAATGACTTGTAGTGACAATGACAGCGATGCAACTCTGTTTATCTAAGGAAGAAATACAGTGCAGGCAGCAGCAGGGCCAGGGACCTCTCTGTCCTTCCTCCGTGCACCCCACACCCGGAGTGGGGATATGCTCAAGGGGCCACTCAGCATGTGCACTCCATTCGCTCTGTGGCCTCTGGGCTTAGTAGACCAGAGAGGTGCCAATTAGGAGTCAATGTGAAGGCTTAGGGTCTGGGACTAATACAGTGATAAGGACCCTTTCCAGACATGCAGAGGTGGAAGGTCCTCTGCTTACCATATATTTATCTAAATTCCTTGAAGCCAAAAAAACCCCCACAATTGTGAGTGTTTGTGTGTGTGTGTGTACATATATATATATGTATATCAATATACATCAGTATACATATCTATCTCTATCTCTATCTATCTATCTATCTATCTATCTATCTATCAAGAGGATTTGATAGTCCAAGACTCAATTCACATATAATATTTCAGACGTATAGCAACTGGGTGTGTTGTATCTCTCTATTTACAGAAATACCTAAGAGGTTGAGGTTAGGGGGGTGGGGGAGAGGGGGAAATGGGTGATGGGCACCGAGGAGGGCACTTGTTAGGATGAGCATTGGGTGTTGTATGTAAGTGGCGAATCATGGGAATCTAACACACTGTATGTTAGCCAATTTGACAATAAATTATATTAAAATAAAATAAAACAAAATAAAAAGAAATAGGTAAGAGGAAGACAAGGAGAGGGATCCACCATGGATTGGGTATTTATTATGTGTTGGCTCATTCTCATATATTGTTTCACTTACTTCTTACTGGACAATAAAGTAAGCCAGGTAGATACTCTGTCCTGGTCCAGGGTCACCCAGGACGTGGAAGGGTTGGGATCTGGGCCAGCTGACAGCATAACCCATTCCCTGCCTCTGCTCTGGGTTGTCGTGAGATGCCTCACACTATTTCTTTGTCATGCAGAACCCCTGTTAATCTTGTCCAAAGATCATGTTTTGGTTTTTCATTGAAAACCAGCAATTAGAACAATATGAAAGATTAACTATACATATGGTTTGTTTTTGGGGACATGAAAATCTCCTTCACTGTTTTGTAGAATGGTAACTTGGGTTTTTACTTTCTTTTTTTTTTTTTTTGTAACTTTGTTTTTAAATTTTAAAATGCCCATGTTATATTTGCAGTCAACATCTCCAAGTGCATCTGTAACTACTAGTTTGAAATTACTACAGATTGTTGAAATAATTTGTATGCAGAGTCAAGAGAAAATTCAGAAACTATCTCTGTTCCCCATCAATCTTATTCTTCTCCTTGATAGGGCAGCCTGGAAACATATTATTTATTTAAAATTATTTAGTTCGGAGAGCTGGCCATATGACAATGAACAACTTGAACACTCAAGGTTGACATTTCCAACAGCCTATTGCTGGTTGATAATATGTCAGGCTTTGAATATTATTTCTGGAGAACAGAGTCAGCCCTGGTTAGTTTAAGCAGAAAGGAATTTGTTAAGGAGGATTAAGCAGTCCACAGAGCCTCCGGAGGGCTAGAGAACCAGATTTGGATACTACGAGATATACTGTACCCAAGGTCTCGCTTTGCTATAAGAAGCAATGGCTACACCACAGGACAGTCGTACCATCAAACCCACTCATCAGAACCTATGATACTGAGCAATGAACTCCACAAACTCCACCATAGCCAGGTCCAAATACAGATGCCTGCACTCCATCCGACAACCCATCTCATCTTCCCGTGCATGGCCACCAGCTTCTGTGGCTCTCTTCACTTTCAGGACTTGGGTGGCCCATCTACTTGGCAGAACTCAGATCCTATGCAGATTCCTAGCTGCAAGAGAATCTGGAAAGTGTGGTTTTGCTTTTAGCTCTGCAGCACCTATAAGACAAAAAGATGAGCTAGAAGGGGATTGTGATGAATACTAAGTGAACACTTCTACAAAGTAGTCCATAGTAATATGGGCCATAGGTCTCCTTTTGTAAAAATGAACCCGTATGCGGTAAAGCTCACAATATACCTACTGTGTATCGACGCTGAGACAGGAAAACACATCTATAATCTAATTTAATTTCCACAAAAATCCTCTCTGCCAGGTATTAATTATTGTCCACAGATGAGAAAATTGGGGCTTAGAGATTAACTTAGAAAGTTAAGAAACTTTCTCAATATCGTCCGGATGCTGAACGGCATAGCTGAGCTTTGCTTTGCTGTGTTCTAGTCCAGCAAAAGAGCTACTACAGTGAAAACATCCCAAAAGCTCAGCAACTGATGAGCTCAGGGACTTTCAGAGAATTTTTATTTGACTCGCTAAGCCTCAGGTTAATCATCTGAAAAATGGAAATAATTACTATGTCACAGGTGGAAGAGTGAAAACCAAATCAGATAACGGATATACATCCTCCACCTTCACATCCAGAACAGAGTATGTCTAAAATAAGTGTTAAATAAATCAATGGATGGAGAAATGTAGAAAAACAAACCAAAACAAAAAAAGGGTGGGGGGAGATTGTTCTAGCTTTTCACTCCTTGACAACCATCCTTCTTCTGCTGAGTGGGACATGATTTACTTCGTAATCTGCCTAATGCAGGAAGGCTTCATGGCCAATAGTTCAATGTTCAAATAGGATTATGTGCCCAGGGAAAGAGAACCTTTTATAGCAGCAGCCGCTCCCTTTAAAACCAGGAGGGCTGTTAACACTCAGACTTAACTGAACTGATTTCTTGATGAATCTGGTGTGACAGGGACCAACACCATTAACTGCTAAAATGCAAGTGCCCCCCAGCTTTCCCCGGGGAGAGGGAGAAAGGGGCACTTCAGGAGCTGGTGTTGAGGATATTCAATAAATCTCCCTTCATGCTTTTGTGATGATGTAAGTCAAATTTGGAATTCCTTTTTAATTCCTTTTGCTAATGGATGGTGCTTCTTTAAATATGATCCTGCATAGACTGGGTCACATAGGGACTGATTTCTATTTGGGTTACACTAATTTTTAAAAGCTTGGCCAATAAGGCAGTGGTAGTTGACTTCTTCAAACATTCATAACTTCTGAGTTTGGGGCCCTCAGAGGGTGGAAGATGGCATAAAATCTCACAAGAAATCTCTGCCTTCAGCTGGTAACCAAATATTGCATACAGACTGAATACACGGTATGCCTCAAATGCACATATATGTACAACGAGTTTTCTTCTTTTTATTGAAAAAATTTTAGTTGTACAAGTAATACATCTAATTCCTGTTGCAAGAAGTTCAGAATGAAAGACCCCTTCACCATTCGTTTCACAGAAAAAGAATAAAATCACTCATGTTGCATACCTACTTGGCCCAGATAACTGTTCTAAGTACTTCATGTGTATTAGCTTATATTCCCCTTTAGACAAGCCTGGGGACTGCTACTATTATTATCAGCATTTTGCATATGAGAAACTTGAGGCACAGGGAAGTTGAGAACTTGCCTGAGACCAAGAAGCCACCATATTGGAAAATGGGGATCTCAACCCAGGCCATGCTCTTCACCACAGAATACTGATTTCAATCCTGTTGACTTCCACAGAGAAAGATACTGGTGCCACTTCACTGTGGTGCCTCCCAGATACTTTTCATCATGTTTGCAAACATAGGCAAACCTGTAAAAATATCTTTTAAATTGTGTGTGTTATATGTTAACAGAATGGTTCCTAAAGCGTAGTCCTTTCTGGTCAGTATCACCTGGAAACTCATTCAAGGGCAAATTCCCAGGCCCAACCCTAGACCGATTGAATCAGGAACGCCAGGGCTGGGGCCAGCAATGTGTGTTTTATCAAGTTCTTCAGGCGATTCGAGGGCACACTGAAGTTTTAGAACCACCGCATTAATGACGTGCAATGGGTATTCCAAGAAGTACATACCAATACAGGGCTAGACGGTACAATTTTCATTAAGGGAGATCCCTGGAGGAGAGGCTATCAGGCAGGCGTGATGTAAGAAGGGAAGAGAGTGAACTTAGGAAGAATTCTGGGAGGCTGACCATTGCAAGGCAGACTCAAGGAAGGAAAGGAGAGAAGGGTAAGTGGACGCAGCCTAGGCTTCTGCTGAAGACTCTTGAACAAAGTTGGCCATTGAAGGAGCCCTGTGTCTCCTGGGTTTATTTTATTTTAGCATTCTTTATTTTAATATCCTTCCTACACCCAGTCATTGCAAGGGAGAAGCCCATGGGGAGCATGGCCTTGCCTCAAACACAGGGATGAATTTGAAAGTGCAACAATGAGGATCCCCAATCAATGATGCCACTTGGATCATTCTCATGGCTGCCATACAATACCACAGGGAGCATTAGCATTCTGCCACTTTCTTGTTCGTTCTCCTCAACAGTATGTCTGGAAATCCTTCCCGCTCAGTATATATTGATCTGCTAACTCAATTTAATAGCTGCATGATATTTTGTTGTATAAATATTCCATATTTTTGAGTAATCATCCCTGCACTGATAGACATTTAGCTTATTTCCAATATTTTGCTAGTTCATACAGTGCTTCAATGTTCATCTCATCTTGCACACCAGAGGGAGTCACCAAGAAGTGACCCCAATGTGTGTGTGTGCAAATGCGTGTGCACACACAGACACACATTACATTTTAACATTTGCCTCCAATTCGATTCCCCTGCATCAATTTCTACTCCTATGAACACAAAATAGATAAAAGTAACCATTTCTCCACACCCTAGACAATACTAGATAGCATCGAACTTTTAATTTTGCGTATCTGACAAGTGAAATGATTCTCATTGTTGTTTTAATTTGCATTTCCCTGATTACTGGTGAGATTGATCATCTTTTCATATAGGTATTGGCCATTTGCATTTTCCCCATGAATTGTCTATTTTATCTGTATCATTATTAATTTGCATAGGTGTGATAAATACAGAAATATTTCCAAATATTATTAAAATGAAAGTATCATCATGTTTTATCATTTTGTTTTTCAATTAACAGATACTAAAAATATTTTGCATTTTTAAATATTAAATGGGTGCTTGTATGGTTAAATGGGTGCACAAGAGTTTAGAAGTAGTGGATTTTGGGGACTCTGGGCTCCGGAGGGCCCACTGCCTGCTGTGGAAGGTGGGGGGTGCTGAACCCCGGGTCCTGGGAGTGCTGGCCTTCCCATACCAGGCTTTCACAGATTCTGCAAATGTCAGCCCAGCAGAAAACAGGTCCCAGACGCCCAGCCAGCCCAGATTGCCTGAAAGGGTCTCTCCATGTCATGTGGCATCAACTAAGAGTGAAGGAAGGCTTCCCTTCCCACCACACGTTCTGCTATAATGTCTTGCTATAAAGTCAGATGACAGCAACTTGAACGTTATCTCCACTCACGACTCTTTGTGTAAGCTCAGGCTAATCACAAACCTCTCTGAGCCTCAACCTGCAGAGAAACATACCCTTCATAGAGTGGCCACAAGAATCCAAGGGCAAGACCAGCCCTGAACTTAGAGAGGAGCACATTAGACACCCAATGAATGGCTGCTATCCCGACTATAATATGTTTTACTATTGCCAATTAATGTAACCAAGAGAAAGGGGTCAAAACACCTTCAGGCCACTTCGCATTAGATAAGGAGTCTCCAATCCTAAACTCACATAAGAACTCTGGCCAGTGGCTCTTCCCACAATGCACTTCTGCAGCCCCTTCTATAGAAACGCCCCAAAGCAAAACCAGGGACTCCTACTTGGTGCTGCCCCCACCTTCAGAAAGCTGTCACTCTCCCGGCACCCTGGCCAGGCGCAATTTGGCACTACTTCTTTGTCTCTAGCTGCCTGCCTTAGTCTCGTGATGCCAATTAACTTTAATGAAAGTTACATGGGAAAATTGCGGGGTGTAGACACACAAATATGTCTTTAGCAGGGGAACAAGGACAGCCTTAGAACCATGGTGATTTCCAGGTGGAAAGAAATGTGGAGCTTTCTGTCTCCTCCGGGTAAAAGAGGATTTGCGAAACCCAAGGAAAATAACTCTTGAAGCAGAGGTTTGAACTGTGCCAAGTTTGTGACACAGAGGAAGCCGCTCCCAGAAAGGAAGTTCTGATTAAGACCGACAGCCTCGCTGCCACTCCCGGGGGGGACGGGAAGGCATTTCTCTTGGACAGGTAAGCGGGCTCCACCCACCCACCACATGAGCCCAAGCGGGGCTGGGGACACACCTGACTGCGGGTGATGGATTTCCCCCACTTTTATTTAATTACCCTAATTCCTCACATCTGTAGAGGCTTTCAGAATTTACAGCACACCCATTACCTTGCTTTGGACTCATAACCACCCCCTAGAGTAAGAATTGTTTGGGTCCCTGTTTTGTGCATGGACACAAACGAAACTTAGAAAGGCGAGATTTGCCCAGGGACGAAACTATTAGAACATAGGCAGCCCCCTACATCATGCAGCCTTCCCCGCGGCCACGTGTGTCCCGCTGGCTTTCTCCCTCATACTCCTGAAGACCTACTTCCTGGTTGTGAAGGCAGCTCTTAGCAAGGGCATGAGAACAAATTCACATCACCTGACATTCATCACAATGGCTTCCCGCCGTTGCCAGATCCTTAGATCCTCATATCTGAGGGGCATCTCCAGGCTGTCTATCCTTCTTCTAAGACTCCACCTTGAGATGTACCTGTAGCAGATGTGATACCCTACAAGGGGCTTTTGCCTTCTCAGCCATAAACTCCCTGAGTCTTGTCCAAACGTTTGTGACTAGACCGTTTATCTTTTCCATACCACTCTGCCCCACCAAAGGACCGAGTAAATGGGCATCCCGATTACATTATTCTAACGTTCATTTTAAAAGAATTCCTTTGGAATGATTATATAATAGCTCTCATTTCTCAAGGGCAGACTGTATGTTGGGCCCTGCGCTTTGTAAGTGACTCACACTCCGATTTAGTCCTCACCACAGCCATCCGACACAGCTATTTGTGGTAAGACAACCAGGTATCCATCAAAGAGCAACCTTTCCTTCTTCTGTAGAAAGAGAATTGTAGCTCAACACATTGTTGTCCAGCTATAGAACTACATTTCCCAGGCTCCTTTGCAGCTAGTCTGGTCATGTGACTACATTTAGATGAGTGGGGTATTACTGCAAGTTATTTGTGCAATTTCTGTGTCATTGTTTTTTCACTCCAAAAGCAAGCCCCTTACTTATCTCTCACTCTCTCTCTCTCTCTCTCTTTCTCCTCCCTGCATGTTGGCTTTGACCATGTGAATGAGAACAATGGCCCAGAGGAGGCAGAGCAACAAGATGGAAGGGGTTTAGGTCCTAGAATGACCACACGAACAAAACTGCCTATCGACCTTGGTCATTCACCCAGGAGTGATGCATGAGAGGGAAGTAGACATAACTTTTTTGGAGCCACTGTTATTTTGACAGCTCTTTGTTTTATTGCAAGAGCTTCATCTTTAACCAATGCAGTATCATTATGTCTCTTTACAGATAGAGGATCTTAGGCTCATAAAGATTAAGTGCCTTGCCCAAGTTCACACAAATATAGAGCAAGGATTCAAGCCCATGTCTGTTGGATTCCAAAGCCTCTGTTACATGATTCATTCACTCATTTATTCGTCTAAGCTTTAATGACTATCTGTGTAATAGAAGCAGAAATCCTAGGGTTTTGCTGGTATAGGCAGATCATAAATCCACAGGCTGCCTCCTTCCCATCCACTCTCAGGAGAATGCCCTGCTCAGAAGATGAGTTGCTTTGAGATGCAAATTAGAGTTCATTTTGAACTTCTACCTGGTCTTCATGAAGCTCTAAGTGCCATGGCTGTGAGATGGGTACCAGTTCCTTACACAGACGAATCCCAGCCGGCAGCCTGGGGCTCACCAAAGAAGGATTAAAGGACCCTGAGACCACCTTGATTAACAATCTGAAGGCTTTTCCCTTGGAGAGCAGGAGTCTGCGAAGAGGTTGCATTTGGGAAAACGTCTTTACTCCTTAGTACATTCTAGACTGTTTGATCTCTGAGAATTAATATTTGTCACAGAAAGAGATGCAGGTAAGTGTGTGTCTGTATGTGTGTGTGGTTTGCTTATGTTCTCATATTTGTGTGTACATGTGGTTATATGTGTGTGGGTTTGTGTGTATGGTCTTGGGTATGGATAGATGTATGTGTGATGCACACGTCGATCATACGTGTCATTGTGGTAGTGTTTGCTGTGTGTGTGTTCCTTCGCAGATGGATTTATGTTTGGGGGTTAGGGGGATATGATCCCAGGTGTCCACAAGATGACTGGAAAGAACTATCCCTTCATGCCTCCCCCAGTGGGAAATCTGGAAGAAGACTTGAGTTGGTGTGGCCAACCCCATCCCAAACTGTCCTGTTCAAGTCCCTCTGGTCTTCTACCAAACACCCACACAACTACACACACATGTGCACACAGGCATCCACACTTGTCTTTTTTAAACTTGACCAAATCACCTGGCTTGTGTAAATGAACTTCAGGGATTATAGAAGCCCAAAGACCCACTGCCCAAAGGTGTGGGTGAACTCCAGGGCCAGGTCAATCCTCTGTGCAGAGCATGGACCCTCCCTGGTGTCCGGTGGAAATTCATCTAGGAGGTTTAAAGTTGGAGGCAGGCTCTTAGGACAGGGAGGACCCCAAGATGGCGTCACCCCTGCTAGGAGCTCACACCCACTGTGGACAGTCATCTTTGCGCTTTTCTTTTAGAGAATCCTTCTGGGAATCCCATGGATTGGGCATCTTCCCAGTTTTGTTATTTCTGTTATTTACTCCCGTACCTCCAGTAAAGTTTGCCCCAGCTGTGCAGCATCAAGTGACGAAGTTTCAGGGACAGAGAAACAGGGCCATACAAGCCTTTGTGTCCTCTGCCCCAGGCTCATCCCCTCCCCCCCCCCCCGAAGAGGTTCCACGCCCTTTGGAGGGCCAACCTCGTTGTCCAAGAGCACCAGGCAGTGACTGTCACTGAGGCACCCAGAGGGACCAAGGATGGGACCTGGGCCTAGTGAGGCAGCCAGGAGGCAAACTTCGAGCTGCTCAGTGCATCCTGGGTAGATGTAACTCAAGGTGACGAAGGCTGGGATGTGGGCTGCCCCTGCTGTGTGCCGGGCCCGGGGCTTGGGGCTGTGAGCGCGAACCGGGCACAGACCCTCCCCGCAATGAACTACAGTCCAGAAGGGCAGGCAGATAGGACACCAAGTCACCCAAAGGCAGAGAAACAACTGCTATGCGAGAGCCTCAGTTGTAAATACGAGAACTGTGAGCCCTGGCCGAGCCCCTGAGAGCTCAGCAGGGGCTGCTGTGGGCATTCCTCCTGTATTAACTCATTTGATGCTTACATCAGTCCCATGGGGTAGAGATTATTATTAGCATCCCCATTTGTAAACTGAGGCCTGGACAGCACAAGTGGCTTGTCCAGTCACACACCTAGTGAGAGGCTGGGATCAGAACCTGTGCAGTCTGCCTCTGTCATCAGTATCGGTCTGTCTTGTTGTGGGGGAGGCATTGGCAGGGACACCAAGCAACAGGAAATGGCCTCTGCTTGGGGAAGTCAAGGCAGGCTTCAGAGGGGAAGAGGCTCAGGCAGGGGTGTCTGAGGGACAGGAGTACCCTTCCAGGTGAAGGAGGGGGCAGAAGGAGAAGTGGGTGGTGTTCTGGTCACCATCAATGGTGCAGAGGTGACAGCATGGTGTTTTTCAAAACTCCTTTTTACTGGGACCCATGGTGAGTGATGCTTTTTGCATCATGACCTGGTGTACCTGTACATCTTTATAACCAAGACCTAGATTCCCGATTCAACACTTACCCCTATTGCACAGGGTGAACGTTAATGTTTTCTATCCTATTCCACATCATGGTTGTTTTTTTTTAATGTTTTATTTATTTCTAGGAGGGAGAGAGAGAGAGACAGCGTGAGCAGGGGAGGGTCAGAGAGAGAGGGAGTCACAGACTCTGAAACAGGCTCCAGGCTCTGAGCTGGCAGTCAGCACAGAGCCCGACGTGGGTCTTGAACCCACGAACCGCGAGATCATGACCTAAGTGGAAGTCAGACGCTTAACCGACTAAGCCACCCAGGCGCCCCCCACACCATGTTTTATGAGTGCTGTGTAAAACATCCTCAAGTTGGGTTTGGGATCTGCTGAAAATTCATAATGAGTGGTTTGAAAAGCACGCTCTAGAGAAAGTTCCGCAGGAGGCCGAGGTCAGAGGATCAGCGGGACCTCACAGCTGAGCAGGGCCCGGACTAAGAGGATATGAGATGCCCAAGGTAGAAATGTAAGGAGGCACTCATTCTGGGGGGCGGCACCGAGAGGAGGGCCTTACATTTTGCACCTGACATACCTCATTTGCCATACCACAGTCTCAGCCTGGTGAACGAGCACTGATTCTGTGCCAGGCACAGTGCCAGGGCTTACATGCCTCATCGCATTCAATCTCCCCAACTCCCCTCTATCCACTGAGGAAACTGAAGCCCAGATTGGTGCCCAGAAAGCAACCGCTATGTCAGCGGCCCCCATAAATCTCGGGTGACTCAGAGAATCAGGATAAGGAAATATCAGGAAGGGCTGGGGCGAGGGTAGAGAGCAGGCAGAGGGCCACCAAGAAACGAGACTGTCATCCACACTCAGGTGCACACATGACTGTTGATCCTAAAGCCCAAACACCCACGTGGATTTTCCTCAAGGCCACTTGTTTTTGCAAGTTGCAGGGAGCTTAGCGCGGAACTCCTCAATGGCCGTCTACTCCTGTGCATGAACAGCAGTGGTACCAAGTGCCCAGACGCTGGACAACCAGAATGTTTGATTCTCAGCCTCACTGGCTGTCCTGGGAATCCCGTCTACTTGAAGAAAGCTGATCTGTGCCTCACGAGAACAAATAGAATCGCACAAAATAGATCTGAAACCACAATGGGATATCACTACACACCCACCAAAATGGCTACTGTGAGAAAGACTGATGCACAGAGTAGTTGGTGAACTTGTGGACCAAATGGACATCTCACACACTGTGGCTGGGTGTGTAAATGGGCACTTGACTTCAGCAAACATTTTGTCAGTACCTTTTAAAGTTAGGACATGTACATCCCACGATGCTGAGATTTCCCTCAACAGAGACTCAGGAACGCGTGTGAGAGTGTTCATAGCCACAGAGTCATAATACCTGAGCTAAAAACAACCCAAAGGTCCATCGCTTGAGGAAGAGACAAACACACTGGGGAAGAGTTGTATAATAAAACACTGCAGCACAATGAAAATAAACAAACTGTTGATAATCTAGATGAATCTCACACATGCCTTGTTAGATAATAGAAACCAGACAAAGCTGAGTCTATACCGTATGACTCCAGTTCTATGAAGTTCAAAAGCCAGGCAAAACAAAGCTATGCTGCTTAGGCACATCTGCTTAGGTGATAAAACAAAAAAGAAAAGCAGGGAAGGGTCTTCTGTAAGAGAATAGGGTTCACGGCTGTACCAGAGGGCTGTGGCTCTGGCTGGGAGGAAGCATGGGTTGGTGGTTGGGGGCGGGGGGGGGGGTTCTGAGGTACTCCTACGGGAACCTAAGCTATGTGAAGTGTTAACTTACAATAATTCATTAGCATGTAAATGTATGTATTATGTACTTGCCTATGCAAATTGTGTTTCACAATTATATATATACATCCATATCTACATATATATCTTCAGTGTTTTAAAAAGGTGGCCCATCATCTCTGAGTCATTTTTGTTCAAGGGACCCTGGAAAGCTGCCAGCCCAAGATTTCCAATAAGTTGGCCTTGGAATCAATCTCTCATGGGTTCAAATCCTAAGCCCCCACCGATGGCAAGCCACATGTTTAGGTGAGTTCACAGTTTCTCTGAGCCTCAATTTCTTTATCTGTCAAACGGCCAAGAAAATACCTGAGAACTAAAAAGTCATATTAAAAAGAGCTTATATTTCTAGCATACTGGTAAGAGATTGGCAGACAGTATCTTAGACAGAAGTGGACGTAAAGATAGGAGTGACTTGGAGTTCTGCTTGCACCGATGGGAAAGCTTTACAATGACTGGGGTGCCTGTGTGGCTCAGTCGGTTAAGCGTCCAACTTCGGCTCAGGTCACGATCTCACAGTTCTACAGTTCATAGGCTCGAGCCCCAGGTCAAGCCCCATATTGGGCTCCATGCTGACAACAGAGCCTGGAGGCTGCTTCGGATTCTGTGTGTGCCTCTCTCTGCCCCTCCCCCGCTCACATTCTCCCTCTCTCCTCCTCTCTCAAAAACATTTTTAAAAATTTAAATAAAAGAAAAAAGAAAAGCTTTGCATGAGGAGTGCACACTCCAATTTAGCTACTGGGGTTTCCTCTATTAACATCCTTTGTACTAGCATCTCAGGGGACCAGCCAGGACCACAGTTAAAAAAAAAAAAAAAATGCAGCCCTTCTCTGGGCAGATGCAGTGTCCCACCCTTCAGAGCACCCAGGTATTGTCCCTACAAAAGTCTCCTTGTTAGGCATTTAAGGGTCTTTAAAGTCCTCGCTTTTGAACCAAGCTCTACATAAAGAAAACAGGTCAGATCCCACCCCAGCACACAGGCAAATCCCATCAGTGAACATGACCACTCACTAACTCACATTGCCAAGTTCGGCATATATGTTGCTAAGGTTTGTGGGACTCTGATGGAAACTGTTCCTAATAGCTGTTCTTCGGCCCCCTCAGGTCCTGGGGGGCCGGGCTCCCCAGATTCCACAGGGAGAACCAGCGTGAAACATGGCCCCAAGCCTGTCCTGATCAATGTGTTTGTCTACAGGGGACACGTCTGAGGTTTGTGGCAGGAACAGGAGGACTGGAGGGCTGTAAGCCCACCCGGCGGCAGAGTGGACACTCTCCGTATATCCAAGCTCCTGGAGACTCTTAGACTCTAGGATGGTGACCCACCCAGTCGGGGATGAGGGTACCACTCTCAGACACTATTACACGCCTGGAATCAGCAGCCCCAGAGAAGAGACTAGCTTCCTGGCCCTGCCTAGGAAGGGAGTTGTTACTGTGTCCTGGAAAAGCTGTCGGGGCTTAGGCTCCAGGAGCCCTAGTTATCGGAAATCTACTAAAGTATCAGATAAAGGAAGTTCCACCTCTCAGAGCCAGGACTTGACAGGCCCACAAAGCCTGCCTAATACCGCTGAGCCCCATGTGCTTTTGATATCATGTCTCATTTTCTGCATGAATGAGAGACTCAGCCAACATGAAGAAACCTTGAGTTTTCGTTTACAGAGCACAAAACCTCACTCACCGGCGTCGGCAGCCTTGAGGCTGTGGGGCTCGCCCAGCAAACACCAACAGGGCTGCTTAGCAATTTAACAGAACTGTGAAAGTCCCTTCCCCTCCTGAGAAGGGGTCCCGGCACTAGGTTGCACGGCCGAGTCAGTCAATGGTGAGCCCTGATTACCTGGTGCTTTGGGAGAGAGAAGGAATTCCGGCCCCATCCGTGAGGTCAACCTTTGGGAAATCTGTTGAGTTTGGGACCCGTGCTCCCGATCTCCACATGCAGGCCCTCCACTCTCTCTCCCTTTAGGCAAAGGATGGAAGGGAGCACAGGATCAGACACTTATTTAGCATCTACCATTATCAGTCTGTATGTCAGGTCTCCTCCTCTGGTCTTTCTCGAACTATGGTCCCATTTGACAGATGGGAATACTGAGTCACAGCAGGAAAGTGTCAGAGCCAGGTTTCTTACCCCCTCACGGCGCCAGCAACCTCTGGGCTTTCCTTCCTCATCCACCACTTTTAAACTCTCAGCATCTACTTTGGAGGAAGTATTCATAGCAGCCATTTACATCTCAGGGCAAAATGGTCTGTAGAGCACAGGTGGTTGGAATCCGGTAGCAAGAGGCTGGGATGGTGTCTGAAGGTGCACATGCAAAACAAGCATCTAGAGTTGACTCCAATCCAGAAGCTTCTACGGGAGGACCCCTCGCTGAACTCGTCCACTCTACATTGTTAAATGCATGTGAATTCTACCCACTACAGTTTCCAAAGTCACCTTTGCCAGACTGGCCTCCTGACCCTATCAGTGGGCCCCAATGGCTTTTGAGTCCATGTGCTGTGGCCCCGCCCACTGGCCCGGGGCGGGGGGCAGGGCTGACCCCAGTGGTCCACATTTCTACACAAGGTGGGACAAGCCAATCAAGCAGACTGTCTTGGGACTTCTCTTATGCACCCCCAAAAACTTGAGGCTCTCCTGCATAACAGAGGAAGCTGGAGGCTCCCCACTTCACCAGTCCATAAAATATGTCTCCTTGAGAAGCCTTCCCTGATTTCCTTACTTGCTATAGATTGAATGTGTATGCCCCCATCCCCCAAATTCTTGTGATGAAACCTAACCCCCAATGGGACAGTATTTGGAAATAGGGCCTTTGAAAGTCAATGAGGTCATGAGGGCACAGTCTTTATTTATCATGGGATTATTGTCCTTATAGGAAGCGACTCCAGAGACCTCTTTCATGGTTTCTACCATGGGCAGACACAGGGAGAAGTCAGTTGTCCATGAATCAGGAAGGTCTCACCACACACCAAATCGGCCAGCACTTGATCGTGAACTTCCCAGCCTCCAGAACTGTGAGAAATAGATTTCCTTAGTTTATAATCCACCCAGTCTATAGTATTGGGTTGTAGCAGCCCAAATGGACTAAGACACTACATCTCTCCCGTCACTTTCTCTCCCCACCTCTCCTCAGCCCCCCTGCCTTCAGACTCAGCAAGATTTACTCAGGAAAATTCCAGAAAGAATAAAGGAAAATTGGCGACCATCCATCCATGTGGCTGACGCTGGAAGTTAACTCCCAATCATCTGTTCCCCCCTTCTCCTTTATTCACAAAATCCCAATTTTGTTGAGGGTCGCAACGTGCCTGGCTGGAAAACTTCACGTCCCAGCCCTCTTTGCCACCATGGATAGTCATGTGACCCCTTTCTGGTCAATGAGTCAGAAGTGAAAGCTGCTACTGGGAAGTTAGAGGAAAATCCTTCAATAAAGGGACCATGCAGTCAACTTACACCTTTAGTCCTTTGCCTTGACCCCTCTCTCTGCCTTCAATGCAGAAAATGACCCACCTAATGGGGCAGTCACCTTGAGACCCCAGTGACAAGCCTGAGGACAAAAGACCTGGGCTCAGGCTGGTCGAATGCAGGTCTCTTGTGGGGTCGGAGAGCCTCTGATGCGACACTGACTGTCTACCCAGATGTCCTGCTACATGGAAAAGCAGCACCTCACTTGCTTGAGCTGATATTTTCCAAGTTCTTGGTTACTTGCAGCCACAGACAACTTCAATTCTACATCTCTCCTCCCACCACGCACAGCTGCCCCATTTCCTTCTAGGCCTTTCTCTGTGTAGAGGCACACTCCCCGTCTTTGAATTTGGGCTCCTTCGCTAACCAGGTAGGTCCCTAAAGTAAACTACTTATGTTCCATGTATCTCCGTACTTGATTTGTAAATAACAGTAACTTCCAAGTGGCATTTTTGAAGGCTCTATGAAATAATATGTAAAGTGATGAGCACAGTGCTTGGAGTTTAATATGTGCTTAATAAATATAATTATTACTAATATCAACATTTTATATCCTGCTTTTTTTGGCCTGGTATTATACCATAAGCATTTTCTCCTGTTAGTAAGAAGTCCTTGTAAACCCTATTTTAACAGTACTGAGAATTTCATGTGTGCTTAACAAATGTTAACTGCTATTATTAATATCAAAAATTCACATACTACCTTTTTACTTAACATTATGACATGTGCATGACAATAAAAACATCTTTATTAATATCATCTTTAATGCTTGCCTGGCATTTTTTTCATATGGCTGAACCAGGAGCCAAAAGACATTTTATTAAAGGGCCAGATAATAATATTTTAGGTTTTGCAGGTTATGTGGTCCCTGTTGCAACTACTCAACTCTGCCATTGGGGTGCCAAAGAAGCCCCAGACAATACATAATGGAATGGTCATGACTGTGTGCCAATAAAACTTTATTTACAAAAGCTGATGGAGAGCTAGATTGGCCCAGGGGCCATGGTTTACTGATCCTTGGGCTGGATCATCATTTATTGAACGAGTCCCTCTCATTGTTACAGCTTAAGCTGGTACCCAGCTTGGATACTATCATGCTATTGTAAATAAGCGTGCAAATAAGATCTTGATGTCTTGACTGCATTTCCGACTATTTCTTTAGGATAGTTTCTCAGAAGAGCAATTACAGGGTTTTTTTTGTTGTTTTGTTTTTCTAGGAGACAGAGAGAGAGAGAGACAGCGTGAGCAGGGGAGGGTCAGAGAGAGAGGGAGTCACAGACTGAAACAGGCTCCAGGCTCTGAGCTAGCAGTCAGCACAGAGCCCGACGCAAGGCTCGAACCCACAAACCGCGAGATCGTGAGCTAAGCGAAAGTCGGACGCTTAACCGACTAAGCCACCCAGGCGCCCCGAGCAATTACAGTTTTAAAGCTCTTGAGTCATAATGACCATTCAGCAGGCATCATTTTTTTTCAACCTGTGTCTTTGCCTGCCCCACCACTCTTTTCCAGATATTTCCTGAGCGGGAATTCCATCTCTTCCAACAGACTTCCAATTCCTCAAGTATAAAGATGGGGCATCTTGTTCTACTACTGTATGCCTTGTCTTCACTTTACCATCTTTCTCCCAACTTCAGCACACACACGAACACACACACGCACACACACACAAACACATACATCTGCATAATGTCTATTGTGACCACACACATGTGATGTACAAGGGAAACTATGTAGGTGGCTAAATGAATGAACCCCACATGATTGAAACCCCCAAGGAGGCATGAAGCAGATATAAATAGCCCATCACTGAGATTTGAAGGTAAGGGACCTTCATAAACTGGATGATAAATAAGCTTAACCCTTTCCCACACAACCCATGGCAAGGTGTCAAAGAAGACAGTGATTTGTTCCAAAGTCATAAGTCCCTTTTTTGCTTTCCCAGAGTTGATGCCACCCATGCCTTGCCCCTTCTCCAGAGAGGCCCTTGGAAGGACTTCAATGGCACCATGTGGCCTCTCCACACTCCTTTCATCTTCCGCCAGCCCCTACTTCTTTTCCAGTCCTATGCCATGGTGGACCCTCTCGCCATTGAGATTGAAGCGAGTTCCCACCTCTGCCAAAATCAGTTCACGAAAAATGGAAAATATTCTCCTACGTTTCTTTTCACCTTGAATTTTTCATGAAACCAAATGGCAGTTTCCAAAGGTGAAGAACTGTTATTTTCCCAGGCAAATTCCTGTGAGGTGAAAATTGCTAGTTTCACACAGCTTACCACTGATGACTATTATTACTATGGGCACTAGGTTAGCACAGTGTGTTCAGGAAAAAATAAAACCTGGGTTATATTCCCAGCAGGCCTTCAATGTTCCCGTGGCCAGACTTTCACAGACCAAGAGCCAGAGGAGGTCTTCCTGAGGCCCTGGTCACCAAGCCCCCCATCACCATGCCTGTGGATGCCTGAGGAACACAGACCCTTGAGTCAGACATGGCCAGACTCAAGAACACACTGTTTACCCTCCCAAAGACAGGATGTATTTCTTGGGAGACCAAGTGTGTCTCCCCTGTGAAGGACATGGGCTCAGCCCCTCTGAGAGGAGATATATGATGTTTCCTAGTCATTTTAGAGCAAGATAAATAGGATTCCTTGAAATGGTGGCCTGTATGGGAGACTGTTCCCCTCCGTCTTTTGGATATTAGTTCTAGGGCAGCCTTGGCAAAGTACCACAGACTGGGTGGCTTCAAAAGAAATTTATTTTCTCATAGTCAAGGAGGTTAGAAGTCCAAGAGCAAAGTCTCAGCAGGTTTGGTTTATTCTGAAGCCCCTCTCCTTGGTTTCTAGGTGGCTATCTCCCTCACCCCCCCTGTCCGCCCCACTCCTGGCCATGTCTTCTTCTGGTCTTCCCTCTGTGTGTGTGTCTGGGTCCTAATCTCCTCTTCCTACGACACCAGTCCTGTGGGAATCAGGCCCACACTAGCGATCTCATTTTAACTTAATTATCTCTTAAAGGCCCTCCAAACAATCACATTCTGAGGCACTGAGGGATAGAACTTCAGCATGTGAACTTTGGAGGGACAAGATTCAGCCCCAAACTCTCCACATCCCCAGCCCAGCCACCTTACCACGGCATCGTAGAAAAGGTGGTAAGGGAAAAGGACTTTGTGGGCTTAACTAGTTCAGTGGTTTTCAAACTGTGTTCCATGGAGCCCTAAAGCTTTCCTAGAGTGACCTTGGGGCTCCTTGGATTGGGAAGGAGGAGAGCAAGTAGGAGTCTGGGACTCCAGTTCTGCCTCAACCAAACCAGCACTGTGTTTATCCTCCCCACACTGAGGCTCTGTTTAAGATTTTGTTTGACCAAAGGGATCTTTGTTTTACAAAATGTTTGGAAATTGCTGATTATTTTTCAAATGACTGGACTGCAATGCCAAGAGGCCAGGAGCGTGCCTGGGACAGTGCAGCCCCTTGCTGGCATTTCTGGGTTAGAGCTGCACTCTTCCATTCTTGCATAGAGTTTCTTCCATGACTCCTTGCTGAGGCGGCACTTCGGCGAGACCTCAAGAACCACTGCATCATGCAAGGACTCTGGTGATGCCACAAGGTGAGTGGCCTGTTGGAGTCAGAGGCAAAACTGAACCCACATATCACGTAGCATCCTCTTAGATGTTTGGGCATGTGGGTCTGGGCTCAAGTGTCGGAAAGTCTGAGTCATCATTATCCTGACGTCAGATGTTGCTTGGAAATTTTCACTTCGAACGAGCAGAAAAAAGGGCCCCATTTCGGTGCATTTGGGTGTCTCATCTAGGAGTCATGTGGAGGACTGAAAAGTGATAAATATCTTTGGCAACAAGCCGTGGATAACTGTGTTTGCACGCTTTCCTGGGTGTCTGGCTGTCAACAGCAGAGACAGAGAGGAGGGGAGAGCATCAACCTCTGCTTAAAAAAAAAAAAAAAAATAATAATAATAATAATAATTAAATCTCCCAAAGGCCAACGTGCTGAGCTCATGGTAGAACAAGAGTTTTATCACACGTATGTTCTGAAGACATGCCCCGTGCTTGGAATATCCCAAGAAGTTCTTGGCTTTGAAAAGCAAAGTCATTATTCTACCTAGAGACAGAGTAGGGGGCAGCTTTGGGGTAAGAGGAAGAGATTGGTTTGCAGCCATACATTTGTGCAATCCCTGCGCTACCTCCCCACCGGTCGGCTTTGGAACTCCTGGGCCAGAGATGGGAGTTGAAGCTGAGTCAGGTCAGTGCTTTCCTGGGCTCTGAGATAAAACGGATGAGAAAAATAGGAGTCTTACTCAAAACCAGAGTCCTGACCAGCGATGGGAAAGGTGCTTCCCTACATTTTTCTTCGGAATGTCCTGGAAGGGCAGTAGTGGGGGTCACCCAGTTCAGTCGATGCACTAATAATACCCAAGCAACTCTTCATAAGTCATAGAGCTCCTGGAGAATAGCTGGCCTCACGTAAGGGAATGAGCGTTACCAACTCACAGGCTGCCTCTTTGCAAGGCCCTGCTCCCTGGGCTGGCCATGTCTCACCACACCACAGCTTGGCTAAGCCAGGCCTTCCACCGGGGCTCAGCTGGGGTGTCACTCTTTCCCACCCACTGCCCGTGACCAGCAGGGTCAGCCTACATTGACAGCAGTCTCATAACTGCTAACAGAATCTCTAAGCTACCCCACACCTGCTAAACCACGATCTACATTTTTGCAAGATCCCCCATTAAACTTTGAGAAGCACTGGTCTTCTGGAAGTTATCTTTAGGGGCTGAGGCACAGTGAGAGAGAGGGAAAGAGAGAGAGCGTCCCATATAACAAACACTGGGCATCATTACCCACCACCAGTACTCTGTGTGGACAGAAAAACTAACTGTGAGGGACACCTGGGTGGCCCAGTCGGGTAAGCAGCCGACTCAGGTCTCAGTGTCCGACTCAGACCATCAGGTCGTGATCTCATGGTTTGTGGGGTTGAGCTCCACAACAGGCTCTGCATTGACAGCGCAGAGCCTGCTTGAGATTCTTTCCCTCCCTCCCTCTGCCCCTCCCTTGCTTGCATTCTCTCTCTCTGTCTCTAAATAAATAAATAAACTTTTTTTTTAAAAAAAGAAAAAACTAACTGTGGCTTATAAGCCCTAAAATGAGAGTTGTAGGGCACACTCCAGTAAAGTGTTCAGATTGAGTAGCAGAAAAATATACTATTGAAGATGGACAAAGACTTTCCCAAACTCCGCTGGAGAATGGAGCTGGTCAGTCAGATACTGTGTCCAAACGTCACTTCCTAGCCAGGCACGGGCACGGGGCTAACTGTGTTTAGCATTCTAAACAAACAAATTCTAAAAAACTCTGTGTTTTGCATTCATTCAATTATGGCATCAGCCCTATGAGACTGGCATCTACATTTCAAATGGAAAATGGAGGATTTGGGTACAAGCGTTCTGAAAAATAATTTGATGCCATCCTCTAAAGTTGAAATGTCTACTCCCTAAAGCCCGGCAATCCCACTTCTATAGATCCATCTTATAGAAACTTACACACATGCATGGTGGAAGGCATACACTAAAATGCTCATAGAAGCACTAATAATAATTGTTTAAAAAAAATGGGATAAATCTCAAATGCCCATCAGAAGGTAACTGGATAAATAACTTGGGGTAGGGGGGTGCCTGGGTGCTCAGGTCATGATCTTATGGTCTGTGGGTTCGAGCCCCACGTGGGGCTCTGTGCTGACAGCTCAGAGCCTGGAGCCTGCTTCAGTTTCTGCGTCTCCCTTTCTCTCTGCCCCTCCCATAATAATGCTCTGTCTCTCAATGAGAAATAAACATTAAAAAATTTTTAAATAAAAACTAAATAAGTAAATAAATTGGGGTACATTCAGACAATGGATAGTGTCTAGCAGAGACAATGGGTGAAACACAGCCTCACACGATGACAAGGATGAATCTTAGAAATATAATATCAAGTAGGAAAAAAAGCAAGTCCCACAGGCCTCCCAGAGTATGACACAACTTTTCTAAAGCTTAAAAAAACAAAACAAAACAAAACAAAACAAAACAAAAACAAGCAAAGATAAGCTCTATATTATTTAGGGATACATATGTAAATAATAAAACATTGTTTTTTGTTTTTAAGGAATGGAACCATAGACGCTTTCCAGGATCATGATTATTTCTGTGGTGGAGGCAGGGGACTGAAGGATAGAGAGCCATCTGTGATACAAAGATTGGAAAGGTATACTTTTGGGAAATGAGTTCACAGGGATTCATCGCTTACTTGCATGTTGTGTGTCTTCTTTTATATGTGCATTAAGTTATAATTTCTTAAAAACCATTTAAATGCTCAAAGCCAAGGTGCAGAGAGGCTGAATAGCTTAGCCAGGTTTACACAGCTAGTAACTGGTCATGCCGGGGTTTGAACCCAGGCCATTGACTGCAGACCACACACAATCCACTGAGCTCTGCTGTTTCCTATGCACTAGGCTGGCCTCAACGGCAGCTGCAAATATCCCCACGTGTGACCACAGGGCACAGGGGAACTGATATTAATGACACATCCCTCTCCATAAGGAGACGATATAGACACCCAATGCCCGAAGTCTTCGGGGTGAGGTCAGTACTGGGCTGTTCTCTTCCCTAAGCTGGTTTCAGAGACCCCAATCTGCCTCTTAATCTCTTGCCTGCCTCATTCCATAGGACACATGGTGACCTCAGCTCACCAAGGAGTCTCAGAAATCTGCCTGCATTTGCTCTAAGTTCAGACTCTGTGCACTTATCACAGATTTATAAAATAAAGACAAGAGCCAGAAAAGTAGGGAAATCCACTTCAATTTCAGTTCGTCATTTCAGCGCCTAACCATTTCGAACCAGGAGTGTGGATGGATGCCTTGCTTTTGGACAGCACCTCACAACTGCTGAAAGGTCTTCCACTCTCTCCTGGCTTCCTAACACTCACCTCTGGGAAAGGAGATATTACAGCTATCGCTGTTGACAAATCAGAAAAGTGGCACCTGGAGACAGGCAGCAAATTGCTCCAAGTCAAGGCTGTGTGACCTCAGCTGATCACTTCCCCTCTCTGGGCTCCGATATCCTCATCTGTAAAACAGAGGGGTTGCCCCTGGTGATTCGTAAGGGGCCTTCCAGTTCGGACAGTCTGCAGTTCTCTGGGGCGCAAAACTGAGGGGAAAAATCCCCTCCCCCAGTTTTATGGTTTGTTCAGGAAGGACGTAATGACTCGAGTACCTCGATACTGGGAAGAGAGCACAAGTTCAAAACAACCAAATCGGAAAAGGAAAAGACAAGGGCATAGCAGAAGGAGATTTTAAAATAATAATAATAATAATAATAATAATAATAATAAAACAACTCTTCTCGCTCTATTTATCACTCAGGTCAAATTCTCAAGAGCCTAAGCAAAGAACTTGGACGTCTTTTCCATTGCGTGGCTCAGAGAGCTAACCGCCTATCGCCAAGTGAACACAGAGGAGAGAAGAAATGGAATCGTGCTGTCAGCTGCATGACCAGCATCGTGCAAAGATAATGGGCACTGGTTTAATTTCCCCCCCGCCTCCCAAACTCTGCTCAAAGCAAAGTCAGATGTCTTCTTCCCAGAAAGTGGAAGAGGAAAATATCAATCTGTTTCGGGGAAAGTTACGAATTGCGTGTGCCTGGAATACTTGATATATGACTGTAGCCTGGTGAGCAACAAGTGATTCTTGCTGTTGCATTTGATCTCGGGATGGTAATGTGCTCTCCTGACATCATCCAAATGGAGAATGACTGAGGATGTTTTATATAAGATGGTTGCAAACTTCAAAGGCCACTCTTAACCCTGAACCACCCCCGACTCCCTCCCTTTCTTCCTCCCTTCCCTGCAGGCCCTTCTCTCCCTTCACCAAGCAAATTGTTTCGGGGCCAAAAGTGATTGTAGGATGATCAAGAATCAAGCAACTTGTGGCAGGTGGTACCACCTGTGTCTGGGCAACAGCCTCATGAACAGCATCTGCGCCCCAGTTGTGGAGGGAGGGAGGGGCCACGTCTGAGCAGGATTCCCAGACAGCCAAGCCGGCAGGCGAGGCTGCCATAGAGGGAAGAGGGTAGGGGGCTGATTCCCTGTTGCCTCCTGCCCTGAGAGATGGACAGGGGGAGGGGGGCTCCCCGGGGACCTAAATTTACCACACATAAGGAAGCTGAGGCCCTAAGAGGGGCAGGGGCAGATGCAGACCCCAGGCAGCTCGACTTCCAGCCCAGAATTCTTCCCCTACACCCATGCTTGGCTGGATGAGAAAGTCGTCCCCTTTAGTTAATGGGAGCTGCCATTTATCTGGGGCTTACTCTGTGCCGGGTACTGTCCTCGCACTTAACATGGATTAACTCATTTTACCATCCCATTAACCCAGTGTCTTTCAACTGCAGTGATTTTGGCCTCCAGGGGACACTTTTATGGTCACAATTGGGGTGAGAGGGTGCTATCGGCATCTAACGGGTAGAGGCCAGGGATGCTGCTAAACATTCAGCAATGGACAGGACAGCGCCTGAAAACAAAATATCATCCAGCGTAACATACCGGCAGTGCTGTGATTGGGAAACCCTGTATTAATCCTATGAGATATGTACATGTATATGTATTATTATTGTAGTAGTTGTCATTGTTTTGATCGTGGTGGTCCTGGTGGTTATTTTCATGTTACAGATGTGGAAACAGAGATAAGTGCCTTGCCTGGGGTCACACAGCTCATAATGGCAGAGCCAGGATGTAAATCCAGACACACTCCTAGCCAGGACACAGTTTTCCTCTCCAATTACGCAAGGAATGAAAGAAGCTGGATTCATCTAAAAAGTCCCAGAAATGCAGATCAAGTCAAAGAACCCTTGGCCCTCACCCAAGATCACTTCCCTCCACAGAGCGAGCCTCACTCCCCAGGTGGTGCATATTCCTTGGCCTATTTCCCTCCACATACATGAACACATAAAGTTCCAGGGTCTTCCTGTGTGGTTGGAAAGTGCTTAAATGAAGCCATCCTCTACTTATCTTGTTCAACTTGCTTTTTCTCACTTGCCCATGTCTTCAAAACCATTCCATATTAGGCCATGCAGGCATACATGATTTTTAAGCAGCTACTATTCCATGGTTTGGATATCATCACTCCTCTGTTGATGGACACTTAGGTAGTTTCCAGTTTCCAACTCTTTGAAGTATATGGTACAGGAGTCTAAAGCAGAGGCTTTAGAATCAGACAAAAATAAATTTGAATTTTGGACTAGCTGTGTGAATTTCAAGGAGTTCCTCAGCCTCTCTGAAACTTGGATTCCAAGTCTGCCAATGGGAACCACAGAAGACTGGTGTTTACATTTTCAATGACATTGTATAAAGAGGGATAAATGCAGTGGGTGGCCCAAAGGAAGTGCTTAAAAGTGGCAGAATTTGCTGATATTGTTACCATGCATCATTGTATAACATACAATCATCATCATCATCATCATCACCACCACCATTTGCATTATTGTTACTAATCCAATAGTAACAATATTAGTCATCTGCCCAAGCCAATGCACCCAAAAACACCATCAAAATCCTCTGGGTTAAATGGTGCACTATCCCATGTCCAAAGACTTTTAACACTTTCCCTGCATTAACTGACTCAGCTGTAAGGTCATCCATCAGGATCCTGGGGGCTGGAGACGTTCATGTTTCTAAGGTGAGGTCAATATGGACCACTTTCCAACTTAGCCAACAAAGGAGTGACAGCCTCCATGAAGAGCATTGGCCAATGAGTGCACATGGAGACCCAGTAAAGGAAGACAGGGGAGTTCTGTGCCCAGCTGACTCCTGAACCAACCAGTTAAGATGGGATAATTGGCAAGCCCAGCTCATGACACAGTGGGGTCCTCAGTGGGCAGAAACCCAAAGCCGGCACCAGTATTTCAGAGAGTGCACATATAGAAATGGCTCAGAGACTGAGGCTGGCCTCCAGCTAAATTTTGTAAACAGGGTTCCATTTAGTTCCCTCTTGGGTGTGCCCCAAGAACAGTCCCCCGTGTCCCTTGGAAATTGGGGAAATGAAGGGATACCTCTTTTAGGGATCTGAAGGATAGGTCTTAGAACAGAAGCTTGCCAATTGGGACAATTATGCCAAGAAAAGATCCCCAGCTAGTCACTGTTGTTATTGCCCATGTCCTGGGAGGAGGGTGTTGATGGGGGGCATCAAGGCTAATTGTAATAAACACCTATGGGTTCTTTCCCCATTGTTCCTCCCTCGGGAATCTCAGTGAGAAAGATACTGACACTCTGGCCAGGGAAGTGGGGGTCATACCCAGGGTAGACCAATCCCAATAGCACCTCACCTAGAAACAGTGATTATACCTGAGGCTGGCATGTGACTCGAAATGAGCCAATCAGAGATCTTCATTTCTTCCCAAACTAGGAAGAGAGGTGTACTAGCTTTTCTACCTAAGATAACAAACCTTGTAGGCTTGTGTCTTGAGTTGCTGGCCATTATGGACGTGTCTAACAGCACAAGACCGACACAGAAACATCCATGGAGAGGTGAAGAGGTCATCTGGGAGCAGTCCAAATTCCCAGAACCACTCTTCCTCATCCTCCCTATTACCTAAACCAGTTGATTTATTTTTGTTCAAGCCTGTTTGCGTTGGGTTTCTGCTATCTGCAAAAACAGGGAGGGGATAAGGATCTGAGTAATGCATCAACCAAACCCGATAATAACGCAGTGCTGGGTGTGGTTGAAGTGGGCATGAATAACATCACAGTGACACCTAAGTGAGGCTCATGGACCAGGAGCTCCGGAAGACTTCCTGGTGCTCATGTAAGCCAGTGTTCCTCAAAGCTCATCACCATTTTTCAAAGATGGAAGCTTGTTCCACCCCAAACAAGAACCGACCAAGCGTTGCTGAGGGCCCCAGCAGACACGCCAATAAGAGTAAGCCTGGAGTCAAGGGGGGACTTGTCGGCAGGTCTCCTTGGGAGGCGGAGCTGCACAGGTCAGACTTCTGGTACCCTGCCCTGCACACACCGGCTCTCTCTAGGACAGCAGCTATGCCTGGTCACCTGCCAGGCTTGGCCCTCAACCAGCTGTGTGTCTGGAGAATGTACAGTATACGTGTGTGTATGCGTGTACACATGTGAGTGCACACGTGCACAGGAGCTGAGAGGTGCCTGAGATGGGATCCCTGGGTGACTTGCTATTCTATGTGCATGTGTGCGCATGTATGTGCTGTGTACATGTATGTGCTGTGTGCACGTGTGTGCACATGCATGTGTGTGAGGTAGGAGGAGGGAGGGCGCATGATGCTTGTATATATGACAGGTGAATGGGGGTGAGCGAGCATGCCTGTGAACAGGTTAGTGGCAGAAATGTGAGCAAGAGATACTTAAAGAGTATGAGGAAGTGCGTAATATGTGGTGAGGGTATGTATGAACACTGTGTATATGTGTGTGCACACATGCACGTGTACATGCTATGTGCAATGAACCGAGTGGTGCAAAAGCGGAGTCCAACTTGATCCATGCAAGTGAGGAGGTGGGGCAACCGTGTGCCGGGTGCTTATGGGTGGAGAGGGGTGAGTGCTGAGTAGGGCGAGTGGCTCCGGGGCACAAGCCCATCTCCTTACCCCCACACAGGCCCCCTCCTGCAGTGCAAGCTGCAGATGCGAACTTGGTGGGAGGGACACCCTGATTTGCTTTCTGGGTCCTAAGGCAGCTTCCTCATGCAGAGGAGAGGGGGTGAACAACTTGCTGGTGGTAGTAGTCTGTCTGCAGGGGGCTCTCCTGGCGAGCCAGCAGCAAGGACCTTTACGGGGGCGGCTAAAAACATGGTTTTGAAGAACAAAGAGCTGTGATCTCAGGGAAGCAACTACCCGCCATGGATGGGCTGTACGAGAGACGCTGGCACGGCCCGAGCTCTGCAAGGAGAGTGTGGCATCTCTAGGGAACCTACCAGGCCCACCTCAAGGAGGCCAAATCCACCAGGAAATCTGAGTCATTTGTTTCTGGGCTGGTGTGAGAGCTGGACCAGACCTGGCCTTGGTCACACCCTGACTTCTGCTTCCCATTCAACACCCACAGGCCAAGCTGCCCGACTATTTCTTTTTAAAAAAAAATTTTTTTAATGTTTATTTATTTTTGAGAGAGACAGACAGAGCATGAGCAGGGGAGGGGCAGAGAGAGGGAGACACAGACTCTGAGGCAGGCTCCAGGCTCTGAGCTGTCAGCACAGAGCCCTACTCGGAGCTTGAATCCACAAACTGGGAGATTGTGACCTGAGCCAAAGTCAGATGCTTAATCGACTGAGCCACCCAAGTGCCCCATTTGCTCGCCTATTTCTGATTGTCCATCTTCTCAGGCCTTTTCCACCCGAACCAAAGGACACTATTCCTCTTGTGGGTCCCACCGGCCCTGGGACATACAGGGCCAGTGGCCAGCGCGAGGCAGACTGCCCTCTGGTTTCACAGGAAGGCTCCCTGGGGAGAGACCCCCACGTCTCCCCAAGCTCTGTGCGTGACCCACATCCCGATCCCTTCCTCCCTCCCCAGTGATGAAGTCATAGCCTCAATCTGGACCTGTTCATGCCACAAGATAAATTGTCAAAATGTTTTCATCTAATTGGGTCTTTTTCAAGTCAGCTGAAAACCATCAGGCGGGGAGCCAGATGGAGCTGGTGATTAATGAGGGACATTTGGTTGCTTCTCCACATCCATCATGGAGTCCTGTTTGGGCGGGAGTGTTCTAGTCCTCCGCCAGCAATGGGTATGCCGAGGCAGATAACTGAGGCCTCGCCTTGCTTCTGTGAGCTGCGAAGGGCAGCCTTTTCCCCCACAAGGCTCCGGAAACTCAAATCCAGGAGAGGCTGACCATGAATAGGGTCCAGACACAGAGATAGCCTCTAGTCCCCAAGTGGTCCTGGTTTCATCATGGGCCACAGCGATGCTGCCACACTCCAGCAAAGGGGTTGTGCTGGCACAGAGCAGAAGGGAGACAGAAGTATCTGTGAGCCTAGAGGAAGTGCTGGCCGCCCCAGGGTGCAGGGGCTCTGAGGCTTAGCCCGTGTGGCCACCTTCTCTCTGTCTAAAAGGGTGGAAGGGCTGAGGGGTTCAGGAGAAAGTTTCCATGCCCAAGGAAACAGCCTCAGAGGCATTCTCTCGAGGACTCATCCAGGCTGGGCTTCCTACCTGCTGTGGGACCTTCAGTGAGATGTGTCCCTCTCTGAGCTTCTGGTGCCTCCGAGGTACAATTCAAGTAGAGCCCTCTGGTTCCCTGGCTGTAGCTCAAGTTGTGCCCTCCACCAAAGCTGCGCATTGAAATCCGCTGGGAGTGTGGTAACGATACGGATGCCGAGGTCCATCCCAGCACCTGAGTCAGAATTTCGGAGGGGGGGGGGGGGACGTGGGTGTCCTGGACACTGGCAGTTCTCAAAGGTCCTCGGGTGATTCTAATACACAGCTCAAGCACAGAACTCACGAACTAGAGGCAAGTCACACCTTCGGCCCCACGGAGCCCCGCTGACAGATGAACCTGGGGTGTCAGGCCTTGATTTCCTCACCTGAAGCCTGGAGCTATTGAAATCTGCCCTGTAAGGATGCTTAGAAGATTTAAAGGCAAGAGGAGTCTCAGAATACATCGAATGGTTTCTTAAGGAGAAGGAGAATGAACAATCCAACGTTCTCATTGTGGTCATATCAACATATCAACAGTGTCAATGTATTGTTTATTCATCCAACAGACACGTACTGAGCACCTACTGTATCCCAGGCATCCCTGGAGATGCAAACCAGAAACGGTGCCTACCCTTGAGAACCTTGCACATTCGTGTGGGAGGTAAACGTGGATCAGTAAAGCCATGAATACGTGATTGCAATCTGTGATATGTGCCATGGAGGTTAGGGGAGGGCCAGGGGAGGGCCGGGGTGAGGGCTGGGAAATTGGGAAGCTTCATCAAAGAGAGAACTTTTGAGCTGCACTAAAGAAGAGGCAAGCAGGCCACTCAGTGGGGGGAGGAGGGGAAGAATCTAGGCTCAGGGAACAGCATTGTCTAGTTACCATTACTAGTTACTTACCAGCATTTACTACTTAAGTTTTCATTCCTTGATACCTGTGCTGCCTCTTACTACATACACATATTTAAGAGCAAGACAAGTGCCCATGTAGACAGTGGGTGCCATACTCCTCTGTGTCCTCATCATCCTGAGGTCTGTCTCCCCAGCTGCAGACCCAGGACCTGGCACGGCGCCAGGAACACAGTAGGCACTTGGTTTATTCGTACTGGCTGGTGGATAAATGAACAAAATCTTACTTCTTTTGGCAAATGTGCCTCTATTCCAAGCCAGGCCTCCAGGAGAAATTATAGAAAGCCTCAGCTCATCTGGGGAAGCCATTCTGCCCACGCCACCCAGGGTCCCCTGTCCTGTGTTCTGAGAACCTTAATGGAGGGGTCTGAATGAAGAAGTTCTAAGAGTAGGGTTAAATTACTCCACCTGACAAACTCCTAGACATGTTTTAAATGCTAGCTCAGATGTCCCTTCCTCCAGGAAGCCTTCCCTGATGCTCTAACCACCAATAGATCTATCTTCCACGATGCCATTGTCACATGTGTCACATGTGATCTGATGTATTGGTTGTGTATCCACCCCCACCTCCCCACATCTCAAATGATAACCTGCAGGAGTTATGGGGCCTGTGTGGTTTGCTCACCATTGAAACGCTAGTACATGGTAGGCGTTCAGTAAATAATGAATCCATTAACACATAAGACCAGTTATGATTACATTCAAGGCTAATCTGCACGAATATGGAAGTATTTGTGCAAAGCGTGAGGATGAAGGAGAAGAGTGGGTGGCACAGGACAGACCCTTCACTCCTGCAGAAGGCCTCACAGAATGGAATGCTATGAACCGTCTGGCGAAGTCAGGCCCCTCTGGGCTAGCCTCCCCAGTGCCAGGAGCTGGGAGGTAGCGGCTCATGGTCCTTTACCAGTTCTGTTGGAAAACCAGCTATGCACTGCCTGCAGGCAACTGGGGACAGGAAGCAAGAAGACCGTTTACTTGTCAAAGGGAAATGGAATAGAGTCTTCATTCTGAGCAAGTTGCTCTATCTACCCCAGAGTCCACAAATTTGTCAACTGGTGCCAGCAGTGTGCCGACCGCTCTCGTGCTCAGCCGCAAATCTGCCCAGCGGAACACTCTCGGTTAAAATTTCACACTCGTCCTGAAGTGGTTCCCAAAACCCAGGATTTGTTTTTCCTGATGATCCTTTCCTTTGATCAGCGAGACTCAGTGAAGTGGGATTTACTGCACAATTTATTTTAGGTAGCTGGGAGGTTGTCTCTCTTCTAAACAGTCATGGGTCCCTCCTTCCCCAGACTCAGGGGGCTCTCATTCAGGGCCTAGCCTCAGAATGGGGAGAAGCTCGAGGGGCAATGAAAAGGTCCTTGCAGTAGGAAAATCTGGCTTCCAGCCTTGCCCCTGCTCACTTCCGGCCTCTGTGGCCCTGGGAGGGTCATACCTATTCTCAGAGACTCTGTTTCCGTATCTGTACTGGCATCATCATATCTACCTTCTCGGGGTTATTGTGAGGCTTGAATCAAACAGTGCTTGTGACAGCCCTTTGCCTTTGTAAAATAGCCTTCCTGGTTGTTAGCATTCTGTCTCCTCCAGGGGGAGTAGAATGGTTGACCCCGGACCCCTGAAAGAATTTCCCTTCTCATCTGAGATTCATTTAGTACAGGATTTCTCAACTCCAGCTCTATTGACAGTTGGGGCAGGAGAATCCCCTGTTATGGGGACTGTCCTGAGTCATGTAGGATTTTTAGCAGCACCTTTGTGTCTATCCCTAATGCCAGCAGCAGATTGCTACCACCCCGCCAACCATCCCCAGAGCTGTGACAGCTAAAAATGTCCCAGGATATTGCCTGATGTCCCCTGGGAGAAAAACCATCCCTTATCAAGAACCACTGCTTTAGTAGGACTCATGGTATTTTTGCCCTTAGACATGATGGGTTTTTCTGGAAAGAAGAGGCACAGTGGCTCCAATATACATCAAGGGTTCTGCTTCTGATGAGCTATGTGAGTGTAGCCAAGTCCTTAACCTCTGTGGGCCTCAGGCTACTGTTGGTGAAAAGAGGGGAGGAGAGGAGATGCTGTAGGTTTCTTCACCTGGTGCCAAGTCCTTTTTCCAGAAGCACTTTTGTCAGAGTGGGGACGATGGTGGGGACTCAGTAGGCAGAAGACATGGGAAAGAAGTGTGGGGAATCAGAGATTCCAGATGCTGAAGCCATCATTCTCCCAGTGTCTGGCCCCACAGAGAACCCAACTGTGGGCTCAGAATTTCTTCACAAGAGAGCAGGAGTCACAACATAATGGTAATGCTAGTGGTCATTACTACCGATAGTCACTGAGACCAGATAACGAGGCACTGTGTTGAGCTTCCGACCTGATTATTTCATTGAGTTTCCTCGACCATCTGAATGGCCCTCAGAAGTAGGTGTAATTATTGGGGAGGGTGGAGACCAGGGGTCAGACTTACCTTCCCTGCTTGCTGTGTGGCTTTAAGATGGTCGTCACTTCTCTCTGAGCTCATTTCCTCTCCCACAAGGGTGGGGTTATTTCAGACATGGAGCCAAGCATTGGGCACAAGGCAGTGGGCAAAACAGTATGATCTTTGCCCTTATGAAATTTACATAAAAAAATTTTTAATGTTTTATTTATTTCTGAGAGAGAGAGAGAGAGAGAGAGCATGAGCAGGAGAGGGTCAGAGAGAGAGGGAGACACAGAATCCAAAGCAAGTTCCAGGCTCCGAGCTAGCTGTCAGCACAGAGCCTGACATGGGGCTCGAACCATGAACTGTGAGATCATGACCTGAGATGAAGTTGGACGCTTAACTGACTGAGCCACCCAAGTGCCCCTGAAATTTACATTTTGATGAGAGATAATTGGTAAACAAATACATTATCAAATGAAAGAGACATGGGTGACATGATAGAGCATAAGGGAGGGACTTTCTTTGTGGAATGGTCAGGAGATCAGGTTGTAGAAGGTGACATTTTAAGCTGCTGTGAGGAAGAAGAGGAAGGGCCAGCCATGTATTCTTGAGGGTGGAGAGGGAAATGGGCTAACTTCCAAAATGGGGAAATGAATCAGTCAGGATTGGCTAAATTAAGATGTTATAACAAACACCCCCACCCCAATCTTAACTGTCAAATAATAAAAGCTACTCTATTGCTCATACTACAAGCTCAACGTGAGACAATGAAGAAGGAGGGGAATTCTATTGATTACAGAATATTCTGTAATCTTTCTCCATATTTAATGAGGCCACTGTCTCAAAACAATGTTCAGAGGCTTTGCTGCAATGGGGGAAGACAGAACAGTGTCTCACGTTGGCAATTAAATGCTTCGGCTGGGATCACGTTAGTGCCACCATGACTTCTATCGATAATTCATTGGCTAAAGCTATTTATATAGCCCACCAAACAGCAGAGGCCTGGGAAATGTGGTGCTCTCAGTGTGCTCAGGAGGGAAGAACCAGATAGAGGTGAATCTCAGAAGTCTCTACCTACATCCTGAATCAGAAAGGACTTGCAATCCCTCCCTCAGCATGGACCACCCTTACAAGTCCCAAAGGGGCATCTCACTGTGTTTTGAACACTCCTAGATCAGCTTGCTGGGTCTTGGGCATGCCACTTCATTCTCCCGGCAGGAGCCCAGCACCAAGCCCATCAGCTTGCCACCCCAGCAAGACTCAGAATGTGGAGCTCCTACCCTTCATCCTCGGCAGCTCCTGGGAGTCCTGCACTCTGGGCCTTTTCTTGACTCTGTCCACATAATTCAGCCTCTCTGTTTTCAGGAAGAAGCAGCAATTAGAAGCCATCTGCTGTGTGATTGGATTTCAACTATTGCTCGTTAGGAGGATTCAGTGGAGGGAGTATACAGAGGAGCATGTGAAAGTCTCATGCCAAACACATGGCAAGCTCTCAATATGGCTGGTTAAAGTGAAATGGAAATGAAAACGGGCATCTAGGCTCCACAACAACTTTGTGGATGAGGATGAGGATGACGACGATGATGAAGATGACAACAATGATGACCGCGATGATGATGACAGCTGTGATGATGACAATGGTCATGATAATGATGACAATGATGATGATGACAGCGGTGATGGTGACAATGCTGCTGCTGATGATGACAGTAGTGATGGCAACAACGATGACGATAGTGGTGATGGTACCAGCAATGATGATAACCATGAGGATGGTGACAGTGGTCATGAGAACCATGATGTTGATGATGACAGTGGCGATGGAGATGATGGTGCTGCTGCTGATAACGATGACATGACATGATGCTGATGACAGTGGTAACAGCAACAATGATGATGATAACAGTGCCGATGATCGTGATGACGACGATGATGACAGTGATGTTGAGAGTGGTGATGGTGACGGTGCTGATGACGATGACTGTGGTGGTGATAGTGATGATGACAGATGTCATGGTGGTGATGGTGATGCTGCTGCTGGTAACAATGACAGTGCTGATGGCGACAGGGGTGATGACAGTGGTGATAGTGACCATGACGTTAATAACGGTGATGATAATGATGCTGAATGATGACGATGATGATGACAGTGATGGTGACAATGGCGATGATAATGACAACTACGATGATTGTGCTGTGCCAGGGTTTTACATTCAGCATCTCATTTAATTATTACATGATCCTCTGAGATAATAAAATTATCCCCCTTTTCAGGCTGCCAACTCTACCCCCTGACAGAGCACTTCGGTTGGGTCTTGTAGCCAGAAACTACTGTGGACAATATTTTAACCCAAAGGCACTAGTAAAATGTCAGATACCTGGTAGGTGTTTAGGCAGCCAACTCAGTTGGGGAACGTGTGACATTTTGGACCCACTCAGAAGCTTCCAGCATCCCTTCCTGTTCCTGAGGAAAGGGCAGATCCAGCAGGCTGAACTCAACAGTAGTGACATCATTAGGCCCGTGGGTTCTGCCTCGGGAAGTCCGGATTCAAATCCCAGCTTGCTGTGTGACTGCAGTTCTCTTGAATGAGACTTTCAAAGTGTCAGTTTATTCATCTGTGAAACGGGAATAATATTTCCCTCAAAGGTAGGTGGACAAATTAAAGAGGGAAAATGAAGAAAACGTGCACATAATAAAATAACAGGAACAAAGAGAGCCCAGAAGGAAACAGAACACTGTTCCTAATGCAGAGCTCTGCACTGCTTTGACTGAGCCCCTGTGCCAACTGGAAAGAGACTCTCTTTTGATTTATAGATGTCAGATAACAAAAGAGATGCTAATCATGAGCCATTTTACTACCACTGATTAGTTCTAGAAACTAGCTATGCTGGAAAGATAAACCAATATCATGTCATTTCCTCCAGGCTTTGACACATTCCACTTTGGTTCTCCTTGCTGCTCTCCCCCTAAACACAAAATCTACCTGACCCCTCTAGGGCCTGGCAATGTCCCATCCTCACTCCAGGACAGAGGCCAGAGGCCGCCACCCCCCCTTATGTCAAACTTTCCCTGCATGCTGAGCCTATAATATGTTTGTACCTCACTTAGCTTCTTTCCCTCCCACATATATACTTGGGGCTATTTTGGAAAAGATCTGCCACGGCAGACTCTGAGTGCTAATGAGTGTGACTTCGGAAGAGAATTTTCCATTAGTAGGTAGGAAAAAAAGACAAATCACCTTGAAATCTAATAAGCATTATCAGGCCCTATATTAGGGTTCTCTGAAGAAACAGAACCAATATGCTATACAGATGGGTGCGTGTGTGCGTGTATGTGTGTGTACATATATATATGTATATATGGGAGGGAGGGAGAGAGAGAGAGATTATTGTAGGAATTGGCTCACGTGAATTGGGAGGCTGAGAACGCCCATGATGGAGGCCTACGGAAACCAGTGTGGATCCAGTACAGACGCCAAGGCCTGGGGACCAGGGAGCCAATGCTGTAAGTCTCAGTCTGAGTCCAAGGGCCTGAGAACCGGAAGCACTGATGTCCAAGGGCAGGAGAAGATGGATGTCCCAGCTCAAGCAAGAGAGTGAATTGACCCCTCCTCCATCTTTCTATTCTATTCTGACCCTCGACAGACTGGGTGATGCCCACCCACTTAGATGGGGGTAATCACGTTTCCTCACCTACTGATTCAGACACCAACCTCTTTTGGAAACACCCCCACAGACACACTCAGAAATAATGTTTTACCAGCTCTGTGGACATCACTTAGCCAATCAAGTTGACACCAAAAAATTAATCACCAGTCCCTTAGCTCCTAACAATGTCATATACCCAATGCTCAAGTTCAGAACGAAAGCTACTTTTGGATTATATGCTTTATTCAACAATTGTGTCCTGGTTACCCACCTACTACGTGCCCGACATTGGGCTGGATGCATAATGCCATGAATACTGTGGGGACAGGACCTGGCCCCTGATCTCCTGGGGCTTTTTCATGTCAAAAGTCGGTACATATAACAAAATAGCGCCCCAAAACAAGAGAAATGCAGATTCATGGGAAGACTTCTTAGCAGGAAAGACGCAGCTAGGATGGGCCTTGAAGGAAAGCAGATGATGTCCCATTGCCTGGGCTCAAATCTCGTCTCTGCATTTGCCAGCTGTGTGCCCAGGGTCCCGGCCTCCCTTTCCCCAGTTGTAAAACGGGCACAAAAAAGAGAACCAGTCCCCCTGCGTGTTGTGATGATTCAGTGAGTTAACACACATATAGGACAGGGCCTGCCACGCAGCGAGTTCTTAATAAAAGCTATGAAGTTCTGCTAGATGGGGCTAAGAATAGGGCTTATTTTGGTGCCAAGGTAAAGAGGAGAAAATTCAAGCAGAGCACTTAGCACAAGCCCTCGCACATGGTAAGCTCTCGGTAATGTTGCTATTTATTCTTATGGCGGTTGTGTCTGCAGCAGGGGTGGAGGAAGGGAAGGGGGAGTGCGGGGCAGACAGGGCAAGACATTAATTAACTCCCCCTCCTCTCTTTCCGGGTCCCAGGCCCACCGTTTAGCCTCACGCCCTCAACTGCCAAGTGTGGTCTTCGGCCCTAAATCCCCCCCTAGCCCCCCGGAAGCCACAGCAAACCCGAGGCCGGGTTTGGCCACTCTCCTCTGTTCTCAATCAAATGTGCCGCTTTTCTGCCTCGCTTCACACATTGTAAAAAGCAGCCCAGTGCGGATGGTTCAGTGTCCACACGTCAGGCTCCTCCTGACCTGCTGTTCGCCCCGTTGATGCCTGCGATGCCCATTATTGTAATGAATTTGCTATCGGGGAGACGGAAGGGGGAAGGGTCTTCAGCCTGATGAATCCCCGCCCCCGCGGATCTATTTCAGCAGAGACCATCCTCTACAGAGATTTTCCGTCTCGAGGATTTGTTTAGTGATTTTGGAGAGACAGGTTGGCTGTAATGAGTGCCCCGAGATACAGGCGAGACACCGCTGAACCGGAAGAAGAAACACAAGACTTTTTTTTTTAGAGGAATCATTCAAGTTCTCTCTCTCCTCTATTTTTTTGTCCACCTTTTTTGAAATCCTTGCAATACTGTCTTGCTGTTAGGTTTTTAAGGTTGTGGGGGGCCCGCTAATGAAATGCACAGAAAAGTAAAAACATGTCATGCAAATTGGACACCTTTGGGGATTTTGAAAAACTCGTTTGAAGGCCTAATTAAGAAGCTATTAAAAATAATTAATAATAATCTGCTTCTCTCAAATTCTTTTCAGCTCAGACATGTAAGTGATGCTATTTTTACTTCGCTTTTTAAAACACAGGAGCGTAAGTAGCTGGTCCCTCATTTACCTGGGTATATTTTCTAAACTTTTAATGGTTTTCTGAAAATCATTTGTGCCCTTCCTTCCTTGGGTTTTCTTTTCAAGCATGAGCCGGTTCATGCAGCAGATCGTTCAGAAAATGCAGTCGACGCACCGTTGCAGGGGTGATTCTAAAGCCTCGCTGGGAGAAAATTGTTGTGAGTTACAGGAAATTAAAAAATTCCTGCAATACCAACCCACTTCTCAAAGTCAATCTGTGGTATCCCAGCATCCACTCGACTCTGAAGTCAGGCCAGAATGATTTTAGAAGAGTAATTTCCAGCCTTAGAAAGGGTCACATCGTGTATTGAAGCCATATTTGCTCCTGTGTTTTGTAAATTTCGAACTCATTACTAAACTTTTGTCTCTTCTACCCCGTGTCTGGCTCTCACCTCGCCCTCATCAATCTGAGCCTTAAAAATCTAATGAAAAATGCTGAAACACATTTTGCATGTGGAAATGTGATAAAACACAAATTGTGACGAACCTGAGGAGAAACTGGCTTTCGAGGACTGGCAGGAGAGGCCCAGCACGGTTCTTCTGAGTGCTCTCACCGCCCGGTCTCTGCAAGCCCCCAGGAATAAAGAGGAAAGAACTGGATCTTTTCACGCCTCCCTGAGCCCCTGGTCCCTCTCTTTGACATAAAGCCACAGGCACATCTACTCCATGAGATTCCAAGCTATTTATCCCCTGGGGAGGGGGGGAGTTGAAGACTAGCTACGTGTCACTTTCCTTCTAGAAGGTGTGTATCACATAGAGATCTCTGTGCTCCCACGGAAGGATGTGGGACACCTTGGCAATTTCAGATGGTGCCTTCAGGGAGAGGAACCCCACCATTGGGCTCCATGATTGTGGGGAGACATTAAGACATTGATGAAAGCGTGGGAACATCTCTGTCTCTGTCTCTCTCTGTCTCTCTCTGTCTCTCTCTCTCTCTCTCACACACACACACACACAGCCTCCCTTCTTCCCTCCCTCCCTCTCACATTTCATTTTAAAGAGTCCACCCTAATGATGCAGGCACGTATCACACCTGAGCCCCCTTCACCTGGGCAGATGGGAGTCAGCTAGGAAAACTGAAAGACCATGAACTTCGGAGGCAGGCTGACAGGTTTGCCTAAGCTTGGCCTTGCCATTTCCTAGCTGTGTGGCCTTGGAGTAGTCACTTGACCTCTCTGGGCCTTGGTTTCCTCTCATTGCAAAAGGGAGATAATAGTACCCACTTTTCAGGTTTGTTCTGAGAATGGGTAAAAATCATGGGCAAAGGGCCCAGTGCTGAACCTGAAGTACAATCACTGGAGGCTGTATTTTGGTTCCTATGATTCTGGGCTCTGATTTGGGAAGGGATCAGTCCACCAAGTTGGTGGCCGGGGAATTATCGCCGAGTGCTGCCCTGATTCCGGGATGGAACAGCTCTGTTCTTTAACACCCAGCCTGACACCTCCTAATGAAATGTAAATGAGGGTTCTAACAAGCCTGGCATTTGCTTTGGGGAGAAAGGTGTGAGCAGACCATCACAGACAGAGCAGCCTTTGGAGCCAGCACGCCGTCTGCATGAGGCTGGTGTGCAGAGAGGGGACCTAAGCTGTCTCCTCTGAGGATGCCCCCAAGGTAGGGTTTTTCATGAAACTTGCCCTCTCCCCTCTCCAGGCACGTGGGTTCAGCCCTCCTCTGGGCCTCCCCACGGATCGTTACCACCGCTGAAGGGCCTGGTGACGCTGAAGTGGACAGTCCCGACTCTGGGGGTCAAGCGGGCCCTCCTGGCTCCTGCCTCCCTTGGGCAAGTGGCTCACGTGACAGCTGCGCTCCTTGAGCCTGTATAGACACAGCTTCCTCAAGCCCAGAAGCTAGGAGGCCAAGGCCTAGGAGTGACCCCACCGACGAGGCTCTCCTGAGCACCCCCGCCTGGCCACGGCTCCTCTCAAACGTGAATTCTCCTGGTCCAGGAGACGATGTGGTTCTTGAGATAAAGAGGTGTTCTAAAGCTGCCCCGTGCACACAGGGGACAGATCTCAGTGGAATACGGGGCCAACCTCTTCGGGGAGAGCTGATCGTGCACGGCTTTTACTCCAGCTCCTTAGAGCTATTACCAAGTAGCCTGGAAGGCTTACCTATACTTCTGTCGTTTTTCTAGGGCCGGATTGTGAGAACTGTGTTCTTATAGGTAGTGCACCTCGCCTACCGCCCAGAACCCACTTCTCAACCGGACCAGTGTTCTGTGCTCCTCGGCGTGTCCCAGCCCCAGAGATTCTGGGTGTGCTCTGCCTCACTGGGAGGAAACCCAGTTTCCTGGAGAGAGCTGGAGAGATGCAGAACTCAAACTGCATTTAGCATCATACTCATAGCCTCCTGAGGATCAGAGGGAGTCCAGTGAACCTGACTGCATGCCCTCTGATCCTTGGGGATACTGTCTGCTGGGAGGGGAGAGTTGCTGAATTTGGGGTGCCCCCCAAATGCCTAACACAATGGCATGCTCTAACTAGCTTATTATTTTGTCCCGATGAATGCATCCGCCTTCCTTCGAGGGCAAGAATGGAAACTTATATGCCCGTTTCCTCCACACTTAGCATGAAATGGACGTCGATGCATTTTTAACATAAAGGGGTAAGGGAATTAATCACTCGCAGAAAAGCCTTGCTAGTGTCCAACCTGGGGTCAGGCATGAGCTAAGGCTGGTGGCCACGATGTCCCCCACAGCCCTGTGGTCTCCATCCCCAGGAAGGGCCTGGCTGCACCCCAGACAGGATGGGGTCTGGAATGGGGAAGGGCATTTGTAGCCCCTCAGACGCCACCAATGCCAAACATTCCACAGATGTTGCAGGGCCCTGATGTGCTGGCTGAGGCAGCCCCAGCGCCAGCCTGGCACTCAGGGAGCCAGGACCTGGCCCAGAAGAAGGACACAAGCAGTTCCTCCAGGCATTGCCTGGGCCCAGGAGCAAGCACACTAGGCTGACGGGCTACCGACGGCTGCTGGGTCCCTGCCCCCCCTCACTCCGCCTCTGCAAGCCCCACTCTGCCTGGGCTCACCTCTCTTCTCACTCAGACCTCAAATGTCACCTCCTTCCCCGAGCCCCAGCCGGGACGGCCCAAGCCCAAAAGCCTTCAGCAGGTGATCCAAAAACGTGCACATTTTGATCTTCCCACCACCTCAGAGCTGCTGCAGAGGAGATGATGGGAACGGAATCCCTGGGGAGCCGTCAGGGCCTAATGCATCACACGTGCTGAGAGAGGCCAGCCCGGCCGGACGTTTGCAGCTCAGCTCCCAGCCCTCCTGGGGGCTCCCACTCTCTGCACCTCAGCTGAGCTGGGGAGACAGGTGGGAGGCTGGGCAGGGAGAAGACACAGGCCCCCTCTCTCTGGGCCGCCCCACGGCAGCACATTTTCTGGCAAGTTCCTGGTGGATTCGAACCCACACACAGAATAAGTATCTCTTCCCAGCTTTTAAACTCAGGACTGAGAGAGACTTTGAAGATGTCAGCCCTGTGGACGCAGCACAAAGCCCTCAGCCGTTTGGAGTTCAAATTCAAAATAATACTGACCATAATCCAGACACTGGGCCCTCCCACTAAGCCAGGTGCCTGGCAAAGGTGTGTTAAAAGCACCAGTTTTCACCTGCTGTCAGAAGCTCAAACATGTATAGGGAACATGAAGCACTCTGTTGTACGTGCAGATGAGCACCAACTAGTGTCAGGTCCCAGAAGCCACAGGGGCGTGGTGGGGGGAGATTTAGCCACTGGGGCGTGGTGGGGGAAGGGTTATCCACCGGGGGAAGCAGAAAAACAAAAACAGGGACATAGAAAAAGAATCGGCTTTCAAATCAAAGAGGCTACCTTTTACTGGTCATCAGCTGTGTGACCTGAGGCCAGTTACCTAAACTCTCTGAGCCTCTGTTTCCTCATCTATAAAGCAGTCGCAGTAGCAGCTTCGTCATAGGAAACAAGATGGTGTGTGCAAAGCGCGGAGCACACTGCTTGGCAACAGAAGGTGTGAACGAAAAACGGCTGCTCTCTGCACACCCTCGGCTCTGACTGTCCCCCATGCATTTGGAGTCTATCAAGGGAGATGTGGTGAACTTGGGACTCGGGGGCATCTGTGGTTCTTTGAGTGTCCACGGTCCTACCCGTTAAATACAACCCTTGGAGCCCAACAAACCAGAACATTCCCAAGACCCTGGGGCAGTCACTCCTTGCCCTCCTGCCCCCAGTTTAGCTCACTCAAGTCCTAGCCGCCTGTCTACCTCCCTGTGAAATGGCCTTGCTGGCCCATCGGTGTTTTGGAGATGCCCTTATTGAGGGGCTCTGGAATTGCCTTCCTTTCTGCTGGGGGCTCCCCCTTCGCAGGGGCCAGGAACTCAGATGTAACCAAGGGGTCCAGGGATGGGGAGCAGGGGTAGAGGCCATAGTCAAGGCCACGTGGGAAGTCGGCCTGCCTGCCCCGAGAACAGTCAGGCCCGGCAAACGGGGGCGGTGGGAAGACTGGACCGGATCCCTGCTCTAGCGCATCCCAGCCCTGACATCTGGTGCAGCCGGCCTCACCTCCTTGGGCCCAGCACACACCCTCAGGGGCGTCCCCCGGGTGCCGTGTCGCCAGCTGCCTACTCAGAACTGAACTCATCTTGGCCCCCAGGCCTTCCTGGGCCCCCAAGTCTGGGGATTGGTAATACCTTCTCCCCAACTTGCAAGCCCCAAATCCCTGGCTTCATCCTGGTCTCCCCTTGGCCAACCCTGTGGCCGGCTTCTGGTGATTCTCTGGGTTTGTCACCTCAGCCCCTTGCTCATCTCCTGAACAGACCCCTCCTCACCATGCCCGGTGCGCCCAGCTCGGTCTAGGCTCTTGTCTGCTCCCCAGAATTGGACCGAAGGCCCTCACTGGCCTTCTAGACTCCGGTGAGGCTGCCTCCAGGCCAGCGTGCACAGGGCTGCAGAGTGGGCACACTTCTCATGAAACTGATGGTGAGAATGATGCTAACAAGAGCTAATACTTTTCAGCACTTACTTTGTGTCCAGCCCTGGCCCCGAGTCCTTTGCCTAAAATTAGCTCATTGGGCTTCCCAGCAGTTCTGTCGAGGAGGTACTATTACTACCCCTATTTTGCAGATGAGAACACTGAGGCAGAGTGTGGTTAAGCAGTATGCCCAGGCCACAGAGAGAGAGCAGAGCTGGGGTATGAACCCATGCAGTCTGACCCCGGCCTTCCCTACTAAATACGCTCAGGGGCAGGATACACTTGGGATCGGAACACCCTTCCCAACCTAGTGTGCCCAACCAACCTCCCCAAAAGTACCCTCACCCCTCTCCCCACGCCCAGGGCTCCAGCCAGGCCAAAGGACATAAAGACCACAGCTGAATACAGCAGATGCTTTTATACCCCTGAGCCTTTGCACTTGCTGCTCGTTCTGCCTCAAATTACCTTTCCTACTTCCATTATTTCCCTTTAAGACCCAGCTTCCCAGGGGTGCCTGGGTGGCTCAGTTGGGTAAGTGTCCAACTTCGGCTCAGGTCATGATCTCATAGTTCGTGTGTTCGAGCCCCGTGTTGGGCTCTGTGCTGACAGCTCAGAGCCTGGAGCCTGTTTCAGATTCTGTGTCTCCTTCTCTCTCTGACCCTCCCCTGCTCATGCTCTATCTCTCTCTCTCACTCTTTCTCTCTCAGAAATAAATAAAACATTAAAAAAATTTAAAAAAAGACTCAGCTTCCTGGACCAGGCGACCCCCCCGTCTGTCCACAACCCCTTCTGCTGACCTCCAGCACAGCACCCAGAACACTTAGCTGCCTCCTCACCTGTCTTCTCCATTAAACCGTGAGCTTTCAAGAGCAAATACTCTGATTATAAATCTCTGTATTGCCTGCATCTTGTGTAGGGAATGAATGAACAAACAGGAGGCTTTATTTCCAAATGTAATAGAAAAAAAAGTGTGAATCAAAGTGATAATAAAACAGGGGCTCTGAGTCCAGCTGCTGTGGATTAGAAGCCCAGCTCCATCATTTATTAGCTGTATGACATTGTACCTGACCTCTCCGAGCCTACCTGACCTCTCTGAGCCTCAGTTTCCTCATCTATAAAATGTAGGAGAGAGCATAACTTCTTCAAATGATTGCCCTAAATATTAAATGCAATAAATTTAGCAAAGTGTCGAGCATATGGTTAAAGAGAAGCTATTATAATGATGATTATTAGCTCATTATGTGAGTATTAGGCTATTAAGTGAATAGTATTCACATGCTATTCACATCCGCTGTGCACGTTCTTCCTGGCACTGCCCAGGGCACTGCTGAGCCTGTCTTCCCAAAGAGCCCTAAAAACTCTGAGCAGGGGTCTCTGAGCAGACACTTTCCTTTCTGCTCCTCACGTAATTTAAGCCCAGAAGCCCTTTACCACCACAGGACCTTTGCACATGCTATCCATCTGTAGAGAATTTTCCTCCCTCCACTGTTCTCATGGTTGGCTCCTTCTATCTTTTAGGCCTAGGCATGGGTGTCACCTCCTTGCAGAAACTTCTCAGCCCCTCTCCATGAACAGACACCTCTGTACTCTCTACCTCTCCCCCTTGTCCATCTCAACTCTCACTGGTTTCTTCCACAGTGCTTTGAAAACACATATTTTGTGCATTTGTTCATCCATTTCACACGGGCCCCGAGATGGCCTGGCACCTCCACCATCTCCGGGGCTGTGCCCTCAGTGTCTGGCACAGACCTGACCCTTGGTGGGGAATTCAGTAAATCGGGGCATGTTGAATCGACAGCTTTCTTGGGCCCCATTCGGCAAGAGCAGAGAAAAGGTGTGGAATTTTGTAGGCAAAACCCCATCTCTGGCAGATGGAAGAGGCACCCCTCCCTTTTCCCGAAGCCTCAGCAAGGCTGCACCTGGCCGCCTACAGCCAGCAGTGCTCAGAACCAGCTCACCAGAGACAGATTGGAGAGAGTTCAGAGGAGCAGGCCAGGCAGGATTAGGTGGAGGGAGAGGGTGATTTACAGAGAAAGATAAAAGGGCCCAGCTTCCCAAGGCTGGATGCAGGATTATTTCGATAACAGCATCCAAATGTTGGCAAGGTGTGTGTGCCAGGGGAACGGGATGATTCCCTGACAAAGGTGCAGCAGCGGCCATCAGGAGACACGCCAATAATCTCAGCTGAGTCAGGGTCCAAAGCAAGGAGCCTTCCGGCGTGAAGGAAGAACCTTACCTTCTCACTCGGGCAGTCAGCAGCTCACTTCTGAGCACCTCAGGGAGTTTCTGCAGCAGAAAGTGGGCTGTTTTGAGACACCAGGGAAGAAAAACCTGTCTTTGCCAAGTACCTGAGAAGGACAGTGCCTCGACCATCTTGTACACCAGCATCAATCGGCAAGCTAGGTGCGGATGGCTAAATCCGGCCCACTGCCTGTTTTTGTCAATAAAGTTTTATTGGAAGACGGCCATGCCCGATCATGTACTCATTATTTATGGCCTCTTGTGCACTGTGACTTCAAAGCTGAGTAGTTTCAGTAAAGATAATATGACTGGCACATCCTAAATGTCTACCTCTGGTCCTTCACAGTTTGCAGCCCCTGTGCTAGACTGTTGATCATTGGGTAAAGTGCACATCGCTTTGAAAAGGGAAAAAAATGTCTACAGGGCCCCAAGTTTGACTGAAACTACTTGGATTATAGCATTACTTAAATATACACACACATATATATGCAAGGTTAGATGTAAGCATCTTAGGCCATTAGCTTTTATACAACCAGAAAACTAAAAATCAGTCTTGGTGGGGCACCTGGGTGGCTCAGTAGGCTAAGCGTCCGACTTCAACACAGGTCATGATCCCACGCTTCATGGATTCGAGCCCCACATCGGGCTCTGTGCCAATAGTCTGGAGCCTTAGAGCTTGCTTTGGATTCTGTGTCTCCCTCTCTCTCTCTCTGCCCTTCCCTTGCTCACATTCTGTCTCTCTCTCAAAAATAAATAAAACATTAAAAATTAAAAAAAAAAAACCAAAAAAACATTATTGGAGTAAATGCCAACAGAATGACAAAAACAGTAAAATTATAAAGAATGGCATTAACATAATGCAGCTGCTGATGTTTTTGCTACAGAGTCACTGCCGTTCGTGGCAAGGCGGGGCTGCTGGGGCCCTCGTCCTTGACAAGGCTGATACTAAGAGTTCTGTGTGATGACTCAGTTTTCCTGCTTGGTTTTCCCTTCTCAACATTGCAACAACTTCCATTCGCACAGAAAGCCATGACGTCACGGGCCCTCGGTGGATACAGATTCTCAGCCACCTCCGCTCTTGCTCTCATCAGCCCATGAGAATTAGAGTGTGTTTTCCTGAGTGACCTCCTGAGTGACCCCACATCTTCTTGAGCACAGCTGAAACTCGGGCACTAAACTCTTTGGCCAACGCAGGTAAGGTGACCAACCAGATGAGCCAGAAGATGCGTACATCCATTATTTTGACTAACTGGTAAAATAAAAATAGAATATTTTGAAATATCTCTTGGGGTGCCTGGGTGGCTCAGTCAGTTGAACATCCAACTCGACTCTTGATTTTGGCTCAGGTCATGATCCCAGGGTCACAGGATTGAGCCCCACATTGGGCTCTGAGTTGAGCTTGGAGCCTGCTTAGGATTCTCTCTCTCTCTCCCTCTCTCCCCCCTTCTCTCTTTCTCTGTTTCTCCTTCTGCCTCTCTTCCCTGCTCATGTGCTCTGTCTTTGTCTCTAAAATGAAAATAAAAATAAATATAAATATATCCTAAAGATCTTGTCCCTTGGCTTGAAAACTCCTGTTTAAAAATCAGGGATCTTGGGGCACCTGGGTGGCTCAGTCGGTTAAGCGTCTGACTTTGGCTCAAGTCATGATCTCACGGTTCGTAGGTTCAAGCCCCGCATCAGGCTCTATGCTAACAGCTAGCTCAGAGCCTGGAGGCTGCTTCCGATTCTGTGTCTCCCTCTCTCTCTGACCCTCCCCTGCTCACGCTGTCTCTCTCTCTCTCTGAAATAAATAAAACATTTTAAAAACTTTGAAAATCAGGGATCTAGCCCTCCATTCACCCTTTCCAAATGGGGACATTGAGTCCTCCAGAAGGGATATGACTTGCACAGTGGGAGCTGGGGCTGAAGCCAGGTTTGGGCAGGGATGTGCTGGCCCTTGATGCGATGCTCTGACCAGAGCATGATTTTGTCCACTGGAACCCAAAGGGGGTGGCCTTTAGTTACAGCCACAAGCTGTGGTGTGAATGACCAAGAGCAACATCTGAAGCCAGCAACTGGAAGGCGCACACGGGTACCCTCAGGCTGGCTGGCCAGAACGGCTTCCAAGAGCACCTTCCAGAGTTTGAGAAGTGGAAACAACATCAGTGGGGCCCCTGGTACTTACCAACCCCCAGAGAACATCAGTGGGACCCATGTGAGCTCAGAGAGACTTGGACCATCTGAACTCAATAGTTAAGCCCAGTCTTCACTGCTCTGGGAACTGCTCGTGCAAGAGCATCATATGGCTGCCACTCGGGCAGCTGGAGGCCAACAGGTTCCCCAATATGGTTGTGGCAGCCTCAGCCATTTGGGGAATACAGCGTTTAAGGGGTCAGGTCTGGAGAGAGACATGGGGAGGGGGTGTAGTCGCTGTGCTCGAGGTTGGTCAAGCCCTCATCTGCCTCCATCTGCAGGGAGGATCATGCTGGTCCGTAGGAGAGGCAGGGAACAAGTCAACAGAAGCAGACGTCTCAGAGCAGAAAAAAGCAGTACGTACATACAGCTTCTACAGAGGATGCATAGTTACAGGCTTGGGACTGGCTGGTTCGGACTAAATGAAAACATAAGAGCTATTCCAGAATAGGGCTCCATAAACTTTTTCCATGAAGGGCCAGATAGTAATATTTTAGACTTTGAAGACCACATAGGGGCTCTGTCACGTATTCTTTTACTTTTTTATTTTTTTTTGCAATCTTTTAAAAACGTGAAAAGCATTCTTAGCTCACATCATGTACAAACACAGGCTACGCACAGAATTTAATACACGGACAATAGTTTGCTGACTTTTGTTCTAGAATTATCACTCAATCTAGACATTCTCTATAAGATCAACTTGGCCTTCATGGAACTGTAAAAGCCCAAGAACAGATGTGCTGCCATCCTTACACACACACACTCACACACACACACACACACACACACACACACGGACACACACTCAGCATTTTGTCCATTGGATGAAAAACACTCTTTGAAAATAATGTCTACATTTACAAAGCACTCATAGGCACTAAAGTTAGTTCAAGGTCAATAAGTGATGTGCAAAATCGCCATGTCCAGGGCTGGGAGGCCACTGAGTGACTATTCCCAGGGATCCATAAGGCACAAGACAAGATCGGAGGAGGGAGGAAGGACCTTAACCATGATCTAGTGTGAAGGGTTCCAGATTATTCCCAGAGCCTTGAGACCTTCAAGGAGGGGCCAGAGAAGGTCCCTGCCTCCGGCTGCCACACTCAAACCAGCTAAGCTGCCCCACATTTACTCTCATCGGCACTTGATTTCCATCAGACATTTCATCTGAAGGAAGGATTTCATGATGAAAGGGAGTGAGGGGGTGTTCTAAACATGTGCCTAGCCAATTGCCTCATATCTAAAAGTTCTGGTAAGAGTAGCCCACATGTTTGTGGATCCACTGGAGTTGAGGAGAAGAAGCCATCATTAGGCCAGATGCTCTCTAGTTTGCTACAGTCCTCACTGCTCCCTATTGCCTTCTACCAGCCTGTTTCACTCATTATTTGGACCTGCCTGGCTCTGGAGGCATTTGCGTTTGTGACTCCTGCTCAACACGGTCTCAGCTGCCACAACATGGATGGATGTGGTTCCTGAAGAGCATTATGGGTTTATTTGGTGAACTCACCACTAGATCCACAACACCCATCTGCTAATTTAGCTGTAGGACCCTGTAGGTTATAGGGAACCCTCGACGGACTCTGATGTGTGCTCAGTCTTTTGGACTTATTTATATCCCGCTACATTCCAAAAAGCATTTGGGGCAACTTGTAAACCTATATATAGCACAATAAAATTTTAAAGTAGAAATCTGCAGGAAGGAAAATCAGACTTGAATAGTAGGATGAGGCCAGAGGAAAGGTTAGGACATGGAAACACAAGTCAAAAAGAGCTGCACAGTTTTTAATGGTAAACAGAGATTTCTGAGTTAGGATGGATCACAGAAGCATATGGAACCATCCTCCCCTAACAGCTGAAGAAATTGATTTAATAAAAAAAAAAAGAAAGAAAGAAAAGAAAAGGTGATCAAGGAAAAAGGCTCAGCCCAAAGCCTGAAACTTCAAAAGTGTCAGCCAAGGAAAGATATAAAAAGTTACGGAGGAGAGTAAAATGATTCCGTGCAGCAAGATGTCCGGCCTCACTCTCAACACCCCCCAGAAGACATTTGGGGGAGGGAGGGTGGGCAGAGCTAGTTAATTTTATATGTCAACCTGACTGGATCACGGGATGCCCAAATATCTGGTTAAACATTATTTCTGGGTGTGCCCGTGAGGCCAATTCAGAAAAGGTCAGCATTTGAACAGATACACTGAGGAGAGTGGACTGCCCTCCTGAGTGTGGATGGGAATCGTCCCGTGCTTTGAGAGCCTACATGAGAGAAAAAAAGTGGAGGAGGAGGGGATTCTCTCTCTCTCTCTCTCTCTCTCTCTCTCTGTCTCTCTCTTAACCTGAAACACTGATTCATCTTCAAGGCTCCCAGTACTCAGGCCTTCAGACTGGAATCAGCATCTACACCATCAGTTCTCTGGTTCTCAGGCCTTAGAATGTCACCGCTAGCTTCCCGGACCTCCAGCTTGCCGAGGGCCCACCATAGGACTTCCCACCCTCCATAATCACATGAGGAATATCTTATAAAAATATAGATGTACATATAAGTCTACTACTGGTTCTGTTTCTCTGAAGAATGCTGCCTCATACGGGGGCCAGAAGAAATCCCGGGAGTATCCCCTCATACTATCAGATCTCGAGTGAGGCCTGAAGGAGGATTCACAGCCTTCCCTCCATTGACTGGGGAAGAGTAGAAAATGCTGCTGGGAATAAATGAGAGGAAAATGGGGTTATGATCAGGGCCCTGACTGACTCTGACAAAAATTGAGCATGTCAGGCTTCTATGGGAATTAGGGGAAATGATTCAAAGCCGAGAATACCTCTGTGGGAACGGCATACACCCCAAAGTGGGCATGGTGAGCCCTGGAGAGGGTATTTGCCAACGCTTCAGAATGGGGAGTCTCTCACAGACACCTCTTTTTTGGAGGTACGTGAGACAAGAATATGTGGCTCTGACATGAAACGCCATGCCTCAAAATACAGCAAAGGACAGAATCACCCACAAAAACATCTGTACACAATTATCAACAGAAGCTTTTATAATCATCACCCAAGATTGGAAATAACTCAAATGTTCGTTAATTGCTGAACAGATAAACAAATTGTGGTACGTCCATACAATGGAATAATGTTCAATAAGAAATTGAGCAATAAATAAATAATAATAAAACAACAGTAAGCAAAACTGTTGATTCATGAAAGAAACATGGAGGAATCTCAAAAGCATTGTGCTGAGTGAAAAAGGCCACCTCCAAAAGGTTTCCCAATGTACGGCTCTATTTATAGAACATTCTAAATCAGGCAAAGGTATAGGCACAGGAAACAGATCAGTGGTTGCCAGAGATCGGGGGTGGGGCTATAGGACTGACAAGGGGGGATGATAGAACTTGGTGAGATGAGAGAAATGGCATATTATCTTGGTTGTGGTGGCAGCCATAATACTGCATACCTTTGCCAAAATTCATAGAACTGAATGCCTAGAAAAGGATGGATTTTACTGAATCGTATTGTGGGTATCATGCTATATTAAATTGTATTATTTAATGTATCATAATTCATCACTGACAGACCCTGACTTAAAAAAAATAATGTAACCAAGGGGGAAAAATCAAGCCATCCTCAAGTATGATGGAGGAGAGTCAAGAAGCTGACCATATTCCATTAGATCAAAATAAAGGCCTAGAGAGAGTTGCTCAGGCATGAGCTCAGTAAAAAGAAATCATATAGCAAGTAGGCAACAAGAGATGTGCAGTTGATGAGCGTTCCTCCTCAAGGGGAACAGAAACACAGCAACCAAAACAAGAAACACATAAACGGTCCATGCAGGAAACATTAACAAAACAACAAAAGAAAATTCTTTACAAGGGCCTTCGTCAAAACCAAAATGCAATAAGAATACGAATCTAATTTTTTTGAGAGTCTAAAATGACCACTACCCCCACCAGAAGGGCAAAAACTTAAGAAACGCCAACAAGGGGCACCTGGGTGGCTCAGTCGGTTGAGCGTCCAGCGTCGGCTCGGGTCATGATCTCATGGTCTGTGAGTTGGAGCCCCGTGTCGGGCTCTGTGCTGACAGCTCGGAGCCCAGAACCTGCTTCGGATTCTGCGTGTCCTCTCTCTGTTCCTCCCCTGCTCATGCTCTGTCTCTCTATCATTCTCTCAAAAGTAAATAAATAAACATTTAAAAATTTAAAAAAAAAAAAAGAAAGAAAGAAACACCAACGACACCCGATGTTGCCAAGGGTATGAAGCCACTGGAACTCTGTGACTCTGCAGGTGGTGGTGCAAGATGATACAACACTTAGAGACAATTAGAGAAAAGTTCTGGCAATGTAAGATGAAGCAGACACCCCACCCCCCCCGTATGACTCAACAGTCAAAAAAGACTGGCACGAGAATGTTCCTAACAGCTTTATTCATAACAGTCAAAACCTGGAAACAGCCCTGGAATCTCTCAGTAAGAGAATGATCGCCTACACTGCAGGACATCCTGCATTGGAAGACTACTACACAATGAAAAAGATGGATCTCAAAGACAGTGTGCTGAGTGGAAGGTCACTTACACAATAGATGCATCCTATATGATTCCGCTTCTGTGAACTTCTAGCAAAACCAGTCTATGTGAAAACAAATTACAGTAGTGGGTACCTTGGGGAAATGGGATGGAGACAGACTGAGAAGGGGCATAGAGAACTACCTGAGCTAATATTCTGTATTTTGGTAGTGCTTTGGTAGTACACAGTATATGTACTTGTTAAAATTCATCAAGTGTACATTTAAGATTTGTGCATTTCAGGGGCACCTAGGTGGCTAAGTCTTAGACTTTCACTTAGGTCATGATCTCGTGGTTCGTGGGTTTGAGCCCCGCATCGGGCTCTGTGCTGACTGCCAGCTCAGAGCCTGGAGCCTATTTCAGAGTCTGTATCTCCCTCTCTCTCTCTCTCTCTGACCCTCCCCTGCTCACGCTCTCTCTCCTAGAAATAAATAAAACATTTAAAAATTTAAAAAAAAATTGTGCATTTCATTGCATATAAATTTTACATCAGAAGTATGTTACATCTATGATAGAGTAAACACTACTAAATGTCAATATATAGTTGTTTGCTATAAAAGTGTTTCAACTTTGTTGTGTAGTTAAAATTTTTTGCAGTAAATTCTTGGGAAAAGTTCGTCAAATTGTGCATGGTATGCCAAAATTTTGTGCATTTCATTGTATGCAAATTTTACCTCAAAGTAGAAAAAAGTAACCGTAAACAAATATTAAGCTCTGCTTAATGATATTTATGCTGAATTAGAGGGACTTATGCCAATGTCAATGCTTGCTTATGAAACATAACGAAAGAGGGGCACTTGGGTGGATCAGTCAGTTGGTCAGCCAACTTCGGCTCAGGTCATGATCTCACAGTTGGTGGGTTTGAGCCCCGCGTCAGGTTGTGTACTGACAGCTCAGAGCCTGGAGCCTGTTTCAGATTCTGTGTCTCCCTCTCTCTCTGACCCTCCCCTGCTCACGCTATCTCTCTCTCTCTCAGAAATAAATAAAAAGTTGAAAAAAAGAAACATAATGAAAGATATGATAGATTGATGGACTGAGGGGTGAACTGATGAACAGATATATCATGAGGCAAGTAGAGCAGACTTTTAATTATAGAATCTGGGTAGTGGGTATATAGGTGTCCACTGTAATTTTTTCAATTGTTCTGTATCTTTGAAACTTTCATAACAACACGACGAACCATTCAACAAAATGACAGAATGAGAGAGAAATGGAGTCTACAAACCAAAGGAAATAAATTGCGGACCAAAACCAATATTTAAAAACAAATAACTTAATTAGAATATGCAAGAACAGCACAAATATGAAAATTGAGTTATTGGCAAAAAGAAAATTCTTGGATGATTACAAAGAACAGAGATAAAAAGACAACAAAATTGGAGCAAAGAGAATCCAACATGAGGGTGATTGGTGTCCCAGATAGAAAGAAACCAAAAAAATGGAATGGAAAAAATATCGAATGGAAAAGTATTGCTTGATCTAATACAGCACTGTCTGAAATGAAGGAAGAACAGAATCCATAGTATGTAATGTTCCAGAACAAAAAAAAAGGAAAAATTTTCATTCAGAACGTTCACCCCCATGATATGTCCTGATGAAGTAATTTAACTTCAATAAAGAAGTAACAATTCCTCAAGGATCCACGTATCAAAAGCAGATGACCGCAGAGGAGGGAGAGGGTCAGGCTGCTCTCAGGCTCTCCATGGCCACGTTTAATGTCACAGTGGAGCAAGGACACTCTGTTCAAAAGGAAAGGAAGGGAGACCAAGAGCACTACATCTAGTCAAGGCGCTGGGCAGGCATAAAGGCAACAGGCATTCTCAAACATTAAAAAAAAATTAAAAGTCATTTTTAAATTCAGGAACTGCAGGGTCTCTCTGAGCAATGGAGAAGGTGTGGGGAAATGGCCAATGGTGGCAAAAAAATCCATTTAAACATAGAATTTATACTAAACCACTGTGTGAACTGCAACATGTTATAAGCGCACAGGATAACAATGACAAACTAACAAAAATCAAGTAACGAGGGCAGGGTGCGAGGGGGTGTGAACATGCTCATTCATGGGGGAAAGTAACTGTCTAAATTGAAACATGTAGTTAGAAAAACACAATTACCCCAAATTCAATGTTTTCCCCCATAATCTCTTTTCTTAACCTTAGAGAGATCCTTTAGAAAAAGAATATCTCTGGGGGTTCAGTCAATTAAGCATTCAACTCTTGATTTTGGCTCAGGTCATGATCTCACGGTCCCTGAGTTAGAGCCCCACATTGGGCTCTGTGCTGACAGTTCAGAGCTGGATTCTCTGTCTCCCTCTCTCTCTGACCCTCTCCTGCTCACACTCTGTCTCTCTCTCAAAAATAAATAAACATTTAAAAAAATGAATATCTCTCATGATGAAAAAACTTTTATTTCAACAATTCTTTCCACTTTGCTTTAGCTTCTTTTTTCTTCTTTTAAAATCAAGCCGAATGAACTTTAAGATATTATATTTAAAATAAAACACATAATTCATATTATCTCTTTCTCATGAATGGGCTGCCATACATCTAGGTTGATAGGTGTGGTAAGTAAAATAAGTGTAAGGAAGTTTAGTCACAGTATTGATATATAGGAATAAGTACCTACACAGAAACATGAGATAATATTTAGAGTATTTTTGCCTCGTGGTAACATTTGGAGTGAATTCGAAACTTTCTATTTCAGGGGTGCCTGGGTGACTCAGTTGGCTAAGCGTCTGACTATTGATCTCAGTTCAGGTCTTTTTTTGTTTTTTAAGTTTATTTATTTGTTTTGAGAGAGAAAGAGCTTGCACACATGCAAGCAGAGGAGGGGCAGAAAGACAGAAACCTAAGCAGTTTACACGTCATTGGAGCGAGCCTGATGCAGGGCTCAATCTCACAACTGCGAGATCATAACCGGAGCTGAAATCAAGAGTCAGACACTTAACCGACTGAACCACCCAGACACCCCTCAGCTCAGATCTTGATCTCAGAGTGGTGAATTCAGGCCCCGTGTTGGGCATGAAGTCTACTTGAAAGAAAGAAAGAAAGAAAGAAAGAAAGAAAGAAAGAAAGAAAGAAAGAAAGGAAGGAAGGAAGGAAGGAAGGAAGGAAGGAAGGAAGGAAGGAAGGAAGGAAGGAAGGAAGGAAGGAAGGAAGGAAGGAAGGAGGGAAGGAAAGAAGGAAAGGAAACTCTTTTTCATACAGGGCTACATTGTTGAAATTTTAAAATTATTACTATGTTTATAAAATTATACATTTATAAAATGTTATAAATTTTATTGATGTTTGTAAAAATCAATAAAGTGATTTTCCATTTTTTAAAATATATGAGGAAAAGTCTTCCCTGAGATTCCTAGCAGCCAAGAGAAAAAGGGATATGCTATCAGTTGCGGCCTAACCGTGCATGATGTTTGCCAGATAAAAACAAACCAAGCTAACAGACCTACTGCAGTCCCTCGGAGCGAGCACAACTTTTCCAGGCTCTCAGAGCTGAGAGAGGAGATGCTGACTGGTGCGGAGGTGGTACCCTCACAACCAGCCTTCGGTAATCCCACAAAAGGCCTCACTGCACCACTCAAGGCTTTTCAAGAGCATGAGGGCATATGTGCTCATCTGCCCCAGCCAGAGGAAGCACTAGGTGGCCACTAACTTTGGAGTCTAACTAGCAAGGTGGCCATTTTAAGACCTGTTGCTGCCAGCCAGTGATTTTTCCCTTGAAGTGGCATCAGGTTGTGGTGAGCCCAAATGAGGCAAGGGTCCATCTTTTCCTGTCTTCCTGTGTGTGCATGGACACACACGCGTGCACGCGCGCGCACACACACACACACACACACACTCTACCCTCCAGTCATAAAATCTCACATACGGCTTTCACACCGTTTCCTCTTGCCTAGAAAATGCTTTATGCCACAGCCAATGACTTTCACTGGGCTGACTATACTCATCCTTCAGGGGTCACCTTACATGTCACCTGCTCCAGAGAAGGTCCCATTAACCCCCCCGAGCAGAATGGAATCAGGACCCCAGCTGTAGGACTGAAACTAGAGGGGAGGAGGTGGAGGGAAGAACCCCCCCGCAGAGGGTGATGGTGGGGATGGGCAACACTCAGACATTCCCAGACCTCATTCACACCCTATGCCTGGATCCTCTCGGTGAAGGAAAGGTGGGACCCTTTGCGCAGAGTGACAGCATCCTGATGATCCTCGCATACGAGAGGTCATAGAGCAGACCTAAGAGATGTCTGCACGGTTTTCCACAGACCCCCAAAGTTGTAAGAACAGACTTGGAGGAAGAAGATACTGACACAGGCGTTCACACCTAGGGAGTCCCGTGGGAATCCCCAGGGGGAGTACTGAGAATCTATCTGAGCCTCAGTTCCTCAGTCTGTAAAATGGGGCATGTGACCCACATCTGACTACTTCACAAGAGTGCTATGACAGTCAGTGTAGTCTGCAAACCATAAGAGGCTCTTAATGATAGAGAATAAACAGAGGGTTGATGGAGGGAGGTGGGTGGGGGGCAGGTTAAATGGGTGATGGGCATTAAGGAGGGCACTTGTGATGAGCACTGGGTGTTACATGTAAGTGATGAATCACTAAATTCTAATTCTGAAGTCAATATTACACTATACGTTAACTAGAAGCCGAATAAAAATCTGAAACAACAACAAATGGAATCTCAGAGTGACGAGATTCATGGACTATCCATAGAATGGCCCTACAAATATGAAAGGTAAAATTATTGTTGCCCCTTGGAGCTTTGCAGAAAATAATAGGGTGGATCCACAGGTACCTTGGGTTTCTTTGTAAGAACATTTTGGAAAATTGAAAACTGTTTTTGTCATAAATTGGGGACTAGAAATGGCCTTTTCTTTGATACTACTTTATGTCCACCTAAAATTGTGCTCCAAGGGGGAATAATATGCAATGAATTGCAATCTCCAGCAGTAGATGAAATAAAATCATTGGGTTTTAAGAGACTAGCCCATGATTTAATTTACAAAGACTGCATGTCAGCATTGTCATACCAAGCAGCTGGAAGTGAGACTCTTTTTCTTTTTTAAGTTTATTTATTTATTTTTGAGAGAAAGAGACAGAGGAGGGGCAGAGAAAGAGAGGGGGACAGAGGATACAAGGCAGACTCTGTGCTGACAACAGAGATCTCGATGTGGGGCTCAAACTCGCGAACCGTGACATCATGACCTGAGCTGAAGTCAGAAGCTTAACTCACTGAGCCACCCAGGCGCCCCTAGAAGTGAGACTCTTAAAATGATGGCCTGTAGGGCATCCTGTCATTCAAAAACGGAAATCAGTACATGCGGCAAGTTGCAAGTAGCCACAAATTATTCTGTCTCTTTTTACCTTCTTTCATCTGGGCTTGGCCCTGTGGCTGGCTTTGACTGATGGACACTACCGATCATGACATAAGCAGTTTCTGAAAGTGATTGATTGTACAGTGAGGGATCTCTCCTTTGCTGCCCTAGGAGATTCATGATTGCCACATGGACAGAAGTCTCAGGCATCCCAGCCATTGCAGATGAGGACACAGTGAACCAGCCGGCCCCAATGGACACACCAGCTGACTGCAGACATGTGAACAAGTCCAGCAAAGACAGGCCATGCCCAGCACAGTCTAGAAGAAGCACCCAGCTGAGCCCAGGCCAAACTGCCGACCTGCAGAATCATTACCTAAATGAGTGTTTAGTGTCAGCCACCCATTTGGGGTAGTTGAATATCAACCAAAAGTTAACTATACATTGGGGTATCCCAGGGTAAGTCAGGAGTCAGGGACCCCACCTCTAACTGTGTGACCTTGGGCACTGAATCTTTCTTGCACTGTAAAATGAAGAGAGTCAGCTAATGATCAAACTTAAATGATCATTAAAGTCCCCTTCTGGTTCTGTGATTCTGCAATACACTCATTCTGTGATTCTGAATCTTCATAACATGGGGTTACTCAGTTGGTTGAGTGTCAGACTCTTGATTTAGGTTCAGGTCATAACCCCAGCATTGTGGGATCGAGCCCTGCATCCAGCTCTGCTCTGAGTATGGAACCTGCTTAAGATTCTCTCTCTCCTTCTGTCTTTCTCCCCAACTCGTGCTCTCATTCTCTCTGTCTCTCAAATGATATATATACATACATACATATATACATATATTTTTCAAATAATATATATATATATATATTTTCTAAATCTTCAAATGAATACTCATGGTTGCAGTAAAATTCCATGAACTAAACTGAGGCATAGCTGAGTCTCTGGAATTTCATGCCTCAAGGCAAGAGATTCTGAGATTCGGGTACCTGACATGTGAGTGTCACCATAAAATGCTTCCTCAGCAGTTTATGATCTTGCTGATTCGAAGCTAAAACATGAAGTCAGAAAAGGCTGTCCAGAAAGAAACGGACTGATCCTGGCATATGAGGAGAGGAAATTACTATCAACATCCGAATCCCAAAAGACGTTCCTGCTGGGATGTGAGGCTTTCAGAAAATGCAAACGCAGAGCTGGGACTTGACCTCCCGTAGAAGAACTCCTCCCTGCCAATTGTAGGAGGAAGAAGAATCCTAGTGAATCTTAAAAAGTTATGTTTTTACCTATCTGGAAACTAACCCAACACTTGTTAAAAGTTAGTTGGAGAAGAAATAGAAAGAGGAACAACAGATATGAGTTTTCTTTATTGTCTTAAGTGATTGAACTAGATCATAATGAACATCTAACTGCCCTCAGAACAGAACTGATAACTTCATGGGTTGTGTTCCTGAAAGTGGAGCTGGAAGTGATAGAGTATATTAGCCAAGAGTGATTTTATTTTTCTAATTCAGAATCAGTGCTCACGAGGACCCAGATACGGCTGCTGCTGGTACATCTGGGACCATATTTGCAGAAGGGGAGGGAATCGTGGGGGGAACTGATACTTTTCCAGAGAAGAATCATTACTAGGAGTTTCACAAACAGGACTATGTGAACCCTTATGCTGCTGCCTGAATGAACACAGGCCCACAGAAGCTACATGCTGTGTCTTCCAAGAGTGTGATTTTACTTGCAGGACTGGCTTAGAACTTCCTGTTTGGCTGGGGAGATATCATTTTTATATAATAGTACACTTAAAATAAAATGCAAACTTACAGCACTTTTCCAGTAAAACATCAAAAAATGTCTTTTTCCATGGATACTTCCCACTGCCATCAAGAATACTTACATAATGGGGGCGCCTGGGTGGCTCAGTCGATTAAGCATTCGGCTTTGGCTCAGATCATGATCTCATGGTTCATGGGTTCGAGCCCTACATTGGGCTCTGTGCTGACAGCCAGCTCAGAGCCTGCAGCCTGTTTCAGATTCTGTATCTCCCTCTCTCTGACCCTCCCCTGCTCACACTGTCTCTCTCTCTCTCTCTCAGAAAAAAAAAAAAAAAAAGAATACTTATATAATGGTGAAGGGCAAAAGCCCAATAACAGGCATTCTCCAGGGGCTAAATTATCCCTCAGTGCAAGCCACCTTCCAGTGACATTTTCCTGAGTAAAGAAAATCACCAGAAGCACTGCATTTCCTCTGAGACACAGTATGGGGCTAAAATGTTGGTTCTTTATTATACCTTCCCGGGCCTGAGAAGTAACTCTCCCAGAGACAGGCCTGAGTTTCCCAAAACCACACAAGAAACTTGTTAAATTATTTTTAATGTTTATTTATTTTTGAGAGAGAGACACACAGAGTGTGAGCAGGGGAGGGGCAGAGAGAGAGGCAGACACAGAATCGGAAGCAGGTTCCAGGTTCTGAGCCGTCAGCACAGAGCCCAACATGGGGCTCGAACCCACAAACTATGAGATCATGACCTGAGTCAAAATCAGGAGTGAGATGCTTAAGTCTCACTGAGACTGACTGAGCCACGCAGGCGCCCCACAAGGAACTTGTTAAACACACATGCACACATGCACGCACGCTGCCTGCCCCCAGGCTGGATCAGGGCAGAACTGCAGCAGGGATCTCCCAGTGGAGGCCAGAAGTGACCAGAAGTGACAGCACTTCCTTCTCCTGGATCTTCTCCTTCTCCCGAGTTCCCGCCACACCGCACCTCACATACTGTGTTCAGGGGAAGAGTCCTTCTGTCTAAAATGCCTGCCTTCTAGGAGACAGGCTCCTCTCCTTTGCCTTTCTCTGCACGGTGTAAGCTGGGTTATGCATTCATCTTACTGAACACCACCAAAGAACAAGAAAGAATTTCAACAAATCATCACAGTGATCACCACCAACGTGTGGGGGCTGACCTTAAGGATCTCAGCTCGCTGATGATGGAATGATGTGATGAGCCGAGACCACTGTCCCGAGGTGCCTCTCCTCCTGGCTCTTCTCCGGATTCTTTATTTTTTCAGCAAACCTTGTATTGTGTCTTGACTCAACCAGGCCTCTTATGGGCACCTACAGTTCAGAAGTCCCTCTCCTATGGAGCCAATGTCCAGCTGGGGAGACAACATCACACAAGTAAGTATACCGACATGTGTACCTAGGACTTCGTACTCTTGAGTTCGTATAGGAAAACAAAATTTATCATAACAATGTGAAAAATATTCATCAGTGAGCCAACCACTTGTAAGATCAGTTTTCACTTGAACAACGTATATCACATCAGCCTCCATCACGGGCCAAAGAGCTGTCATCACTTTTGACCTGCCTTTCTCCATAGTGGGTTATCTGACAGTACAATGCAATTGTAACACAAACAGATTGCAAAGAGAAATTGAAGACTTCACCAAAGCTGTAGGATTTTACAAGGTCTATGAGATAACTGTCTGAACCCCCACTCCAAGCCAATGACAAATGAGGCTCTGGTAACAACGGGACAAGATAACAGTGGATGGGGGTGGGGGCAGAGGTGATGAACTAATGTCGAACAGTTAGACCATCAAGTAGTTAAGGGAAGCCCTTGGGAGAACCCATGAAGCCCTAGACTTTTTTTTTGCAATGAACAGCTTTCTCTATGCTTGTGGGAAGCCATACCATGCCATCATCCAGTTTTATCATAAAAATTACATTCTTCAAAATGATCAGCATCTGATTGGGGTGTCACGCTTGCACCCCGCCATCGACAATGGAGGGGCGTCAGTCACGCTTCTCTATTCATTCTAAAACCTCAGTATGTGGCTGGAATTAGAGACTAATATTGGGTAGAAATAAGACAAAAATCAATTTCTCTTCATTGTTTCTAGTTTTGGTTTTCTGAACTTTCTGAATCAAGTCTCTCTCTTTTATTTCTTTTTTTTTAATCCCCTCTCTTTCCCATGAAATTTTGTCTTCCATGTTAAGCGGGCTTGGTTTAAGGTGACTTTTCCAGGTACAATTACCCATGGATAACGAGTCTCCCCACCATTACACTGGTGTAAATGCTGTAAGGAGAGTGCAGAGGGCTATGGGACCCCTGAGTAGGATTTAGTCTAGGGAAGTGACATCACAGCTGAGGCCTGACAGATGAACAGGGACTGGAGGTGAAAGCGTGCCGGTGGGGGTGGGGGGGTGGTGGCCAGAGGCTGGTTGGACAGGGCAAAGAACTGAGAGAAAGCCAGCATCTGCGGTGGCAGGAAGAAGGGGTCAGACACAGGAGATGAGTTTGCAGCAAGAACAAGGATGGTGCTATTCATCATGTAAACAATGGGCAGCCATTACAGTATTTTCAGCAGGAGAGGGACAGATTTGTGATTTAAAGAAGCTCTTGTGACTACCACATGGGAGATAGGATCTTACTTCTTGTCACCAGGAAAAAGCCTCCTTGGGCATCTTGGCCCTTCCAAAACCCCAAAGTCTGTTCAAATTTCCAAGGCCCAAGTCAGACGTTCTGATGTTAGGGCCTCATTAAGGGACACTACTTCGCTGCAGATTTATACGACAATGATAAAGAAACCCACTGAGACCAAGGGACCCAGCTGGCATTTTGAGCATGAGAGGCTTTGCTCCTAGACTTGTACTTCCAATCATGATGTAATAGCAAGGACTGGATTTACCCTCTCACTGTAACTAGGAAATGGACAAGATGTGAAAACAAGGTTTTTCAGACGTTGTACAATAGGCAGGTCAACCAGTGATCTCCAAGAGAAGGGAAATAAATGATATGAGCTCTGTGATTGGCCCAGCTTACCGCAGGTGAGAGTTTCCAGACCATAATGTAGAACGGGGAAACCCACACAGAGGCTGACCACCTCCATGAGTTGAAAAGACACAGTTAAGAATTTGGGGCAGCCAGTGCAGCTAGAATTGGAAGGGCAGAGCCACCATAAGAAGAGAGCAGCACAGAAAGGAGAGAGCTGCAGAAAGAAAACTCCAGGGATCTGCTCCCCTTGAGTCTTGAGCTGAGTACCGACCAGTGTGCACACGTGAGAAGACTACTTGGCAAAGTGAGGGAGGGACTCCACGAAGAAGGACTAAGTGGAATCATCAGCAGAGTTTGCACCTGGCTAGGAACTATCTGTGCTCCCACCAGCCAGAGGGGAGCACCTCAGAAGACATGGGCATCAGACAGCGTACTCCAAAGGGTATTGTCTGTGCCATAGACAAATAAACCCAAAACTGAAGACAGCTCTGTTCCTTCCCAACACAGCTTAAAAGAAGCCCCAGAAGTATCAAATGGATTCTAAAGACTATCTGTGTCCCAGAAAAAGCTCAAACATATTTCAAGGGTTATTAAAATGTGACACACTCAACAAGGTAAAATTCACAATGTCTGGTGTCCAACCGAAAATTATAAGGCATGCAAAGAAACAGAAAAATATAATCCATAACAAGGAGAAAAATTAATCAGTAAAAACAGATGTGCTAAAGACACTGCTGATAGAATTAGCAGATGAGAGTCCTAGCTCTCCATCTGAGGACTTCAACCAGGATAATCACACAGAGGGAGCCGCAGAGGTAAGTGGTCTTGCAATCACCATCGAATTAAAGTCACAGAAATAGGGAGAGTAAGAACGAGACTGCTCACTACACACATTTCACACATGGTTCTTATCTCACCCCGGGGCTTCTAGAACTCAGGGACACCCCTCTCAACAAGAGTTGACGGTTCTGTTACAACTTTTAGACTAAGAGTGAAACTCGTTTCCATCATTCAGTAATTCAAAACAAAGACCTTCCTGGAGGGACAGGGAAGACAGAAATAAGTCCACGAAAAGTCCATTAGAAAATCAATCTATTCAGCAGCCTTTTAAAAATTTTATTCAATCAAGTGCATTATCAGGTACTAAATCAGCATTACTTTTTATTAGAAAGATAGCACATTCTGGTTCAGCCACAGCTTCCTTATTCAGACCTCAGCTTTGCTATCTGTTATCTATTCTGCCATCCATATCGGCTGTTTAAATCAAGACGAAAAATTAAGTTATTTGAGAGACAAGGACTCTGTGATAACTGGAGAATATTCTCCATTGCAGCGATTATATTATTGCTGACTATGTTAACATGTAAATTCTTTTCTCAAGTCAAATATAAGAACACAACACTGGAAGCCAGCAATTTAAAAATGGAAAATCTTGTTACAGATTCAAAATGACTAGTTGTGGGAATAACCTTTCCCATAACAGGAGCACAGCTCATTTTTCACATCCTTTGATTCTACGTGGAAATCTGAATCTTCAGCCTTGAGTTTACCTGGTGATTTTATTCCTCTTATTTCCTTTATTTGATTTTTTTATTATAAAGTATTTCATGCTTACTTTAACAAGTGAATCCATCCAAAGATAGAGAAGAAAAATTAATAGTCTTCCAGCCACACTGACAACCCATATCAACAGGCTGGAGGGCATCTTTCGAGCGCGCGCAAATACATGTTGGGTCACAGACTCACATGTGACCTTTGGTTTGATTTGAAATGGGTTTTGCTAAAATAGGGTCATACTACAAATATACGCTGGAGTTTGCTTTTGACATTTAATATATCACAGACCACTCCATATTGATACTCTATTCATCCAACCTTGTTTTAATGGACTTTTAGGTCTTCCTTCCTTCCTTCTTTCCTTCCTTCCTTCCTTCCTTCCTTCCTTCCTTCCTTCCTTCCTTCCTTCCTTCCTTCCTGTTGTTACAAATAATGCTAGAGGAAAACATCTTTCTCAGCCTGCATCCAGGGCAGAAAATCCAGAGGTCAAACTGCCTGTAGGTGAGATTTCCTCAAAAAGTATTACAAGGTCAAGTGTAGATGCCTAGTTATTCTTAATAGCCATTTTCAGGGGCACCTGGGTGGCTCAGTTGTTAAGCATCCAACTTCAGCTCAGGTCATGATCTCAGGGTTCGTGGGTTCGAGACCTGTGTCGGGCTCTGTGCTGACAGCTAGCTCGGGGTCTGGAGCCTGTCTTTGGATTCTGTTTCTCCCTCTCTCTCTGACCTTCCCCTTCTCACACTGTCTCTCTATCTCTTTCAGAAGTAAATGAAAAAAAAAAAACATTAAAAAATTATTTTAAAAATAGCCATTTTCAGGCTACCATCTTCAAAAGATGCATAAATAAAGTTTGCAACAATCTGACACATATCAGAAATGAATTAAATCCCTTGGATCCTTTCAACTTGTTCTCTGGACCTTGGAGAGAGTTACTTAACCCCTCAGAGCCCAAAAATGGAAATAATAGGCACATGTGAGTGGCACTCAATGTATGGAAACCGTTGAGGCTATTGTTACCGCTTTTTGTTAGCATCGTCATAGTTAATCTGCAAACTTTAAAAGTAGTCAAATGAGGGTTTTAAATTACATGCAATGTCATGTTGAGAGCAAACAAACTGTACTCATTTGGAGTGGCCAGAAAAAAAATAGAAATGTCAGTGAAATAGTCTTTATCATGTTACAAAAAGTAGTATTGTTTGGAAACCTTATATTAGAACGGTTCTATCATGAGTTATATCTATTCTTGGACTACTGTTCCACATCTTAACTCCTTTCTAAATCCTCTTTACCATTGCCCTTTAGAAAAAGGCCTTGAAACAGTCTTTGTAAGAACACAACCACGGTTGGGATGACCATACACTGACCAGCAGTGACGCCTTACATGAACCAGGGCGGTGCGTTTTCTTGAGATTTATGCTGGAGAAGCCTCAAGACCCTAATGAAACCATCCAGGCCCCTGAGACAGGGTGTTGAAGTAGAAAAGCACAGAGCCTCTTGGCTGCAGCACACAGCCCGCGCTGAGCCTTGTCCCTATTGGAGTGTGACCTCTGGAAACGCTTCACTTTTCGGATTCTCAGTTTCCCCATCTGTAAGCCAAGGGGAATAGTGTCTTCCCTGTCACTCTGGATAGGAGTGTAGTAATGGAATGTTCCATAAGGAAACTGTCTACAAGTGAGGTTGATGTGACCCATGGCCAAGCTTCAAGAAAAACAGGTGGGCCGTGCGGACAGAAGGCCAGCCCAGCAGGCGGGTGCTGGGGCCCTCTGCCTCCCAGCACCGACGCCCCTAGGAATGGATGACTTGTCATCTCGTCTCCAGCATGTCCCCTCGGTGCTTCCTGGCCTGGCCTTCTGTTTCCCCGAACACAAGAATGGAGGAGAGTGGAGAGAGGAGCCCGGAGACCCAAAACCGCCTGTGAGCACCCAGTTCATCCGGTCGGTTGCAGCCAGCTCTGCCTGGTTGAGGTCCACCGTGGAGCCCAGCACGCTTGGTCAGAAGGCTCTGATCCCTGGGGCGGTCCTCTTCCAACTCTTTCCTCACTGGGGACCCCAGGCTGTGACCCCTCCCTAAAGAGCCGCCATTTCTGAGAACTTGGCTCCCCTGTCTCCACTGCCTCCCAGCAGGTGACGTGGAAGCACAGCCCGAGCTGTAAAACTTGATATCCCGAAATGGGCCGTGGCAAATCACTTATTAGCGTCCTCTCCCGTTTCCCGCCCAGGCCCCCAGTGCATCATCAGACTTCGTGAAGCCAAGAGCCATTGCTTTGCTTGTGTCTCCGTTGTAGTTTCTGAGGAAACAGGAAACCTGCTTTTTTGTTACTCCACAACAGCCTCAGCCATTTTCTGGTGTTTTCCTGGTGCCTGGAATGGCCTGCGGGTGTCGTCTAAATGGAAAGGGCCGCTGGGGGAGAGAGAGGAATAATCCCTCCCTCTGTTTCTCTCTTCCTCCCTCTCCCCGCCTCTCTCTCTCTTTCTCTCTCCTTCCCTCCCTCTCCCCCTCTCTCTCCCTTTCTCTCTCTCCCAGAGGCCCATCCTGTCTCGCTCACCTAGAGGCACGTAAGTTCCAGAGTTGCAGGTCTGCTCTCTCAGTCCACAGGCCAGGCAGAACTCTGCCATTAGCGAATAATAGCATTACCAGTCCCGAAGCAGAAAAAAGGGGAAAAAAGTCTCTAATACTTCGCCTTAGCAGCTGATAATGTAAAACAGGGTGGCATTTGGAGGCCTAGGATGATGCCAGTCTCTGGGGAAAGAAAGGTGTTAACTTCTAATAGCTTTTCAGTAATAGCCAAGCATCTGCCGTCCCCTATAAAAAGGGGGGTTTTTAAAAATTAATAGAGCTGTATGTGCTTCACACTGAGGAGAATGCCAGATTAATAAGTGCATTAAGGGCCGCTTTGGATTGGAAATAATTATGGATGATGACAAGGAGCAGAGGGGGCGCGGGTGGCGCTCACAGGAATGCATTTTAAAAAGCAGTTTAAAGAGCCTTCAGATGTTGGTATTATCCTGCGTGACCAAATTAGGAGCAAATGAGAAAAGTTTATCTGGCATTTTGGAGTATTGAAAGGCTTAGTGTTATAAATTATACAGGATGAGGATAGGAAATGGTGAGTAAACTCAAGTTAAATATTATTGGCAGTTTAAATAGCAATTGCTTTATAAGGCATTAAATATTTTAATTTGGAATTAAAACTCCAAACTGCAGCATTCCCCCACTACCAAAAATATTAAAAGATTGTATCATTTACTTGTTTACCAGCACCATCATTAGAAGTCACCTTGATCGGGAATTAATCTCCACCATGTCCAATCTGAGCTACCCGTGTCGTGTAAATGTGGCTGATCTGTGCCTCAGAATCAATTTAAGACTCCAAAGATAGGTATCGAAACTTGGCCAATATCTTCATCAGCCGTTGGAAGAACAACTATAGTGGGCACTGTAGTCACGGCATAGGTTGGGGCTTCAGTATTCAACCCAGCCTCACGTCAGGCCTCCTTCCTGGGGGGGGGGGGGGGCGCGGGCTTCACAGGGTGAGAGCTGGCCCGAGGTAGAGACCAGAAAACCCTGGGTCAGGATTAGGCAGGTCCAAGCAAATGCCAGGTTAGTGAGGGAAGGGAGCTCATGCCATGACAGCTTTCCCCAGAGTCCCCAAAGCTGGGATCGTGAACACTGTTATCTTTCTGATGAGTAGGTTAACTGTCACTGCTATTTTAGAAGGCAATTTGGCAACATTTCAAACAACTTTCAAAAGATACATACTTAACCCAGTTTCTAATAGTTTGTCCTATGCAGATAAGAACACAAAGATATCTATCCATGTATTGTTGACTCATTCCTAATAATCACAAAGACAAATATTAAGTCATCTAAATCCCAAATAATATAGAATAGTTTTAACAAGGCACAACACATCCATAAAATAAAATAGCTATTATTTAATTATTCTGTTGTAGATTCCTGGTTTCCACTTAGACATGGAAAGCCCTAAAACGAGCATCATTCTTACTCTTATAAGAAGGAAAAGGCCAGAGAAGATACAAGTTTACCACATTTCTTGAACTCATCAGAGGGCTGAGGTCAGAGGAGAGCCAAGAAACTAAAAACATGGAGAGAGAGAGATACCTAGAGGAAGAAATACGACAGGAGCATTCACTTATCTGGGTCAGATACAGCCAGACACCTAAGCAGAAAAGAGAGAAAATGAAGCAGCAGAAATGTACGAAGGCTAAGAATTTTTCCAAAGATAATCACAGACACCAAACCACAGATCCAGAAAGGTCAGACAACATCAAGAAAGATAAACATAAGGCAAAAGAAAAACAAAACAAACTACATAAGTATATGGGGGAGGAGGGGAAGTGCCAAAGAAAAATTTCAGAAAAAAAGACTCTTAATGGTAGAGAAAAAAGAGAATAATTACAACAGACTTCTCATCAGAACCCATGCAAACAGAAGATAATGAAGTGACATCTTCAAAGTGCTTAGAGGGGAAAGAAAAAAACAACAACAACTTTGCTAACCCAGAATTCTAGACTCAACACAAATATTTTTGAGTTTTGTGGTTTTTTTCAACGGATGGGTGTTTTTAAGATTTTTAAAAGAAAAATTTAAGTAATCTCTACACTCAACATGGGATTAGAACTCGCAGTCCTGAGATCAGGAATTATATGCTCTACAAATTGAGCCAGCCAGGCACCACAGCATGAATATTTTTTAAATGAAAGAGAAGTAAAGACATTGTCAGGCAAACAGAAACTAAGAGAATTCATTGCCACTACACCTACACTAGAAGAAATGCTAAAAAGAACATTCTTCAGACAGAAAACACACAATCAGACAGAAACTTGGATCAAAACAAAGAAATGAAGCCCTGGAAATGGAAATGGAAAAGAGAACATAAAATAAAATTTCTTTTAATTTTAATCACTTTAAAAGAATAACTGGTTATCTAAGGGCACCTGGGTGGAGTCAGTTAAGCCTCTGACTCTTGATTTCAGCTCAGGTCATGATCTCACAGCTTGTGAGTTCTAGCCCCAGGTTGGGCTCTGACAGTGTGGAACCTGCTTAGGATTCTTTCTTTCCCTCTCTCTCTCCCTCCCCCACTTGTACATGCACACACATTCAGTCTCTCAATATAAATAATAAACTTTAAAAAATATGTATTATAAACCCTAGGAGAGCTACTTAAACTATTTAAATGAGGTATAAACAACAAATCAACAGGAAAGAAAAATAATATCGTTTTTAAATGTCCAATAACAGAAGAGAAAGCAGTAAAAGAGAAAAAAAGGAAAAAGAACAGATGGAACAAAAGAAACAGCTAACAAGATGGTAGATTTTAACCCAAACAGATTGCTAATTATATTAAATATGAATGGCATAAACACACAAATTAAAAGACAGCAACTGTCAGATTGAAAAGAACTTTATCAAAATTAAAAACTTTCCCTCTGCAAAAGACACTGTTAAGAAAATGAATGTACTCTCCACAGAGTAGGAAAAGTATTTGCAAATTCTATCTCTGACAAGAGATTTGTATCCAGAGTATGTAAAGAACATCCAAAACCCAGCAATAAGAAAACAAACAACCCACTTAAAAATGGGCAAAAGATATAAACAAAAAAATTTAAAGATTCTATAAATTTATATTAAAATTATATAAACAAAAGATCTATATGAAAAGCTCACCAAAGAGACTTACAGATGACAAGTCAACATATGAAAAGATGCTCAGCATCTTTAGTCACTAGGAAAATGTCAATTAATGAGTTGCCACAATGCATGTCTTAGAATGACTACAGTTAAAAAAAAGAGAAAGTGACAATATCAAGGCCTAGTGTGGTTGCAGAGCTGGGACTCTCATACTTCTGGTAGAAATTCAAAATGGTACAGCCACTGTGGGAAATAGTTTGGCAGTTTCTTACAAAGTTAAATATACATGTAACACATGACTGAGCAATCCCACACCTAGGTATTTACCTAAGAGAAATGAAAATGTGCACACACACGTCCCTAAAAGCCAGCACATAAGTATTTAAAACAATTTTATTTATAATAATCTAAGACTTGAAAAAACCCAAAAGTACTTCAAGTAGTAAACAGAAGGAAAAGAAATCAACCTGTGGTACATCCATAAAATAAAATTACTCAATAAAATGAAACAAACTATTGATGGATGCAATAACATGAACACTTTTAAATTTTTTTAAGTTTTATTTATTTATTTTGAGAGAGAGAGAGCAGAGGAGGGAGAGAGACAGAGGGAGATAGAGTCCCAAGCAGGCTCCACGCTGTCAGCACAGAGCTGGACAAAGGGTTCAAACTTACAAAGTGTGAGATCATGACCTGAGCCGAAGTCGGGAGTCAGATGCTCAACCGACTGAGCCACCCAGGCTCCCCCTACACGGATGAATTTTTAAATACACTTGCTAAATGACATAAGCCATGCCCAAAAGGTGGCATAGGGTAGGATTCTGTCTATATGACATTCTGGACAAAGCCAAAGTATAGAAATAGAAAACAAAATGGCGGATTGCCTACAAAGGAGACATTTGAAGGAGTTTTTAGGGAGACCCATTCTGTGTGATACTAAAGTGGTGGAAACACAGCTCCATGAATATGTCCAAGGTCATAGAATGGAACCTCAGAAAGAGGGAATTTCACTGCATGTAGCTTTCAAAAATCAAAATGGGAGCGTTACCCCAAATGGAAGACCCAGTGACCCAATGAAGCTAACCGTATTAAAAATGAATCCTCTCACCACAGTAAAGGAGGTCAGGAAGATAAAACTAACCTAAATCACTTTGGGAAACCATATGTTGACTGGCTATTTTTAGGCTAAGGATGAAATAACTGTACACAAGCACTGTCTTTGAGTTATAGTACAAGTTCGCTAATCTGAAACTGCTTTGTGTGTGTAGAATAGTTGAACTATTAAGTAAACATACTGCAGATAATAAGAGCCAGGTTTCTCATGTTAGAGAAAGTTGCAAAGAAAGAGAGTGAGAAGGGCTAGAATAAGCCCTGTGGTATTGGATGTGAATAACAGGTTTTAGGTTATTCATGGGTGTTTTTTGACAAATGAAGATAAAGAGGGTGTGGATGTGCCAAACAGTGTGTGTGCGTGTGTGTCTCTGTGTGTGTGTGTAGACAGCCCAAAGCACAAATGTCCCACAGCACCCAAAAAAGCATGGAGACATGGTTGATAAGCCTTGGACCTTCCCAAAGCAAAGGGGAAAAACAGTGCAAAGCACTGGTCCAGCCACTTCCTTTATGATAGACTAGGGATGATAAATATAAATGTGAGGTGAATGTTCAGATCCCCCCCAAAAAACTGAAACTTTCATTCAAAAATTTTTACAACCTGAGTCCCCATCTCCAGGAAATAGTGGGTTTTCCCAGAGATTAACAGTCATGTACTGTATTCATTCTTTTGGGAAAGTACTCTGCTTGCTCAGATTTACAATAAATATAATTTTAGGCCCAATGTTCTAAGATATCCAAGAAATAGCAGAAGGCAGGGGCAAAGGCGGGGCTTCCCTAGGAGAGGAGGGGAGGGGCGGGAAGGGGCCAGATGCCACAGCTGGAAAGACTGTCTCATTACATGACTCCCTACACCTTGGACACAGGCGGTGGCCCCTTGGAATTTCAAATCCAACCTCTCGGAGATTTATTTTTCTTTCGAAACAATTTCTGGCAGCTTTTGATCTTCTAAACTGAAAAAAAAAAATCAAAGAAATCTGTTTCTCTGGAGTATTAATAGCAAAGGAATTTCTGGAGCTGCAGAGTAGGAAAGGAACATAATAGCATCTCAGTTTTATTCATCTTCAAAGCAAGCTAAATATAGTTTAAAAAAATAGAAGCAGGATACCCTACAGATCTCCGAAGGGATGGAATAAACCTCTTTGCGCAAGAAAAGATGACATGAGATTTATCTTGAAGGACATTCACTGGGCTCTTGTCCGTTTAATACCGACAAAGTGGCTGTCAGAGGAGATCTGTTCTCTACACCAGAAGTAAAACTGCCCATTCATTTGGGGACCTTGCAAGATTGCAGACTTATCTTAGCGCACACTTCTAGGCAATGTGCGTGAAAGCCTGAGCAAGCATCCTCATGTTCCCAGAACCCAAACTCCATCTTTACTGGCAGTGAGTATGGGTGCAGCAGTGGAAGCCACGTTTGTATTTAGCTGGGGTGTAGATGGCAACGCACATGTGTGTGCAGGAAATTGTCATGAAGATGCAGCTATGAGCCAGATGCTTCTCTGAGGCACTAGAGATATAGCAGCGCTTGCAAATAAACAAATGCATAAGCTAATTTCTAACTGGGGCTTGGGCTGAGGAAAAAAATAAATGAGATGATGGAGCGTTCTGGACGATGGGGTCCTAACTGAGAGATGATCTGTCAGAGGAAGAAAATCAGGGCTGAGAGCTGAAGGATAAGGAGCCAGCCCTCCAAAGTGCTAGGGAGAAGGCTGCTCCCATGAGGGGAATAGTAAGTGCAAAGGCCCTGAGGCCTTAGAGCAGTACCTCCCATATTCCATATCAGCATTTACCTTGCCAGCACCCACCTACAGTGCTCTCATGCAAGCACCCAAGGGTCTCTGCCTGATGGAACAAGACACTCTCGGTTTGCTTTCCTTCCCTTCTTTGCCTTGCTCTCCCCCCCCCCCCCCCCCCCCCCCCCTTCCTAGAATCACTGCTCAGATCAACTGTTTGCACCTACATTTCTGTTCTCAGAGCCTGCTCCTGTGGGATCCAGACTAAGACAGGCCGGAAAGGATTTAGCAGGTCAGTTGAAGGAAGATAGACCTTTGAGGCTGCCCAAGAGAACAAAGGGGGCCAAATCACGCAGGGCCTTGAGGGGATTAGTGTTTCACGGTGGACAGCCTGTCCTCACAGCCCAGTGATAAACTGCATTCGGACAAGGACTGGCCTTGAACTGCTTCTGCCACCCTCCCTTCTCCTGGCCATAGAATCATGAGCTCGGAGGATTTAGAGACCGTTTAGTCCACAGTCAGCTCCATGGGATCAGGAACTTTGTGTTGGTCATGTCTGCATTCTTGGTGCTTACAACTGCCTGACATGTAATATGTATCTGATAAATATTTGTCGTGTGAACGAATCCTACAAATAAAGAAAGCAGGAGTCAGAGAAGGCAAATGGCTTGCATCAGCTCATACCCAAGGTTGAATGGAATACTGGGTACAGATGCCCGTCTCCTGCTTCTAAGAGACTTCCTTTATACTCCACGGCTCTCCCAGCCTGGGGTTGATCTGGTCTGATCCATGATCATTTATGGTAGACTGATGGACACCCTCCATGAAATGACTCTACAAGAACGGGTCATCTCCTGGGACAGTCAGAAGGCCAGGCAGGAGCTCCATGAACAAGTGCAGACTTTGGAGCCAGGCTGGTGGGTTTGGATCCTGATTCTGAGCTCAGTGTAAGCTCTGGGACCTTGACCAGAGACGCAGGCTCTCTAAGTTGCTGGGATAGAGACCAGCTTTTGTCCAGAGTAAAGGGAGGGCTGGCAGAGTCGGAGAAGGGACCGTAGGTCTGACTTCTGCATTTTCACCTGGCTCCTCGTCCCCAGAGGAAGCCTGGAATAGCCAACGGGAGGGTCCCCACGATTTTCCCTTAGCAATAACCTGAAAGATAAATGCCAACTAATTGTCATCAACTGTTACTGGTAAAAGTCACCCACGCAAAATATAACTGATAACTGTTCACATTGAACATGCTAAAATTTATTAGAGATTCGGAAATAACAAAAGATTAAAATGACCCTGGTAACATTTTTATCACAGGGGCTGGGGGGAGGGACGGATGAGCTGACAGAGCAAAGGTCTGGGGGTGAGTGGGAGTATTCTGTACGACACTATGACTGGTAGGTACATGCCATTATACATCCATCCAAATCCATAGAACATGTCACACCAAGAGGGACCCCAAAAGGAAACCGTGGGCTTTGGGTGATGTTGTGGCAGCTTGGGGTCACCCTGTGCAGCCCATGGGCCACCATAGTATGGGATGTCCATGGGGGAGGCTGTGCAGGGGTGTGGATACAGGCACATGTGGACTCTGCATTTTTCATTCACATTTGCTGTGAACCTAAAACTGCTCTAAAAAAAAAAAAAAGCTAATTTTTAAAAAATATGTCACAAAATTTGGAGCGTCTGGGTGGCTCAGCTGGTTAAGCGTCCCACTTCAGCTCAGGTCATGATCTCACAGTTCATGGGTTCGAGCCCCACTTTGGGCTCTGTGCTGATAGCTCAGAGCCTGGAGGCCTGCTTCGAATTCTGTGTCTCCCTCTCTCTCTGCCCCTCCCCTGTTTGTGCTCTGTTCCTCAAAAATAAATAAACGTTAAACATTTTTTAAAATTGTATCACAAAATTTATCCCAGAAAATCCAGACTTATGTTATAGAAATAACCACCACAATACAAAATTCCAACAAGGACTATCATAATTTGTAAAACTTTCTAAGTGCCAACCAACCGATCAAGGAAGCAGATAGCCTGTAAAATGCATAAGTGCATAAAAATGCACCAGGTACCAAAGAATTGGTACTGATGAGTATGAAAGAAAATCAGGGCCTGTTTCATCACATTCTATAGAAAAGTAATCAACCCAGTAAAGTGGCTTGACGGAGTTTGCTCTTAGTGTGAGCGCATCTGTTTTGGGATAGTTCAGAATTTATTTTTAAGTTCGTGTTCAAAACACTGCAGTCGGAGAATTCTAGGCGTCAACTTGGTACCATCTACACGTCCACAGGGTCAAAAAGGAAAGGTCCCGACTCCCTGAACCCAGCATGGGGCCCTGGATGTAGAGGAAACGCGTCTGTTCACTCAAGAATATTGGCTGAGCTTGGGCCCGCTGGAGACACAGAATGCCTGCAATAGGATGATTTTAAAACCCCAGTCCCCGAGAGGCCCTGGGTTGAGCAGGGAACCCAGGCCGGGCCGAGAGCTGTGATCGGTCTCAGCAGCAGCTGCAGGGACAGCAGAGTGACTCATCGGCTCCAGCAGGGCGCTCGCATGAGGCTTCGCTGAGGACACAACACGGGGGAGCTGCATCTTGCAGGATGCGTTTAATGGTTCCCAGATGACAAGGGCAGAGAGATCTCTCTCTGCTGCCAGTGGGAGCCCATGAACACAACTGTGGGGAAGGCCCAGTGAGGGGCGTGAGGCTGAAAGCCAGGAGGCCAGCACGGAGGCGAGGCAACTGTGCAGAGCAGGGTGGCTGCAGGGGCCAAGAGGGAAACCGAGGAAGCAGGCTGGATAGAACATAGCACAGTAGAGGGGAGGAGAGAGGGTATGAGACTGTTTCCAAGGAACTGGTGAATGTCAGCAGGGGTGCGGGAGGTTCCTTGAACCGAGCGCAGAGTCGCAGCAGAAGTAAGAGTGGGACGTGCACGATCATTTTGTTCGACTGGGAAAATGTTGGCACCGGAACCAGAACTCCTGGAATTCCCGAAGCGCCCCGAGAGGTGCAGAGGGGAGGCTGACCTGCCCAGGATTGCGCCTGGAAGCTTCTGGTCTGGGTCCCAGCCCATCTTTTCAGTTGAGGCTCCGAGACGGGATGCTTCCTAGCCCAGGGCACACAGCCATGAAGGAGAGCTCCGGCATCCAGGTCAGGGGCTCCTGCTCCTCCTTCCGCGGCCAGGAGGCTGAGGGATAATGAGGACTTAGCGTTCTTGGCCCCCACTCCTGCCCAGCTGTCCATTAGGCTGAGGACATCTCGAGCCATGCAAAGGCCTCGCCCCTAGCAGCCGAACTCCCCAGAAGCCGCCTGTCCCCACCTCCTGGATCGTGTCCACGCCCTGGCTGGGCGAGCGCGCAGATCTGCTGGTCCTCTACTGCGAGGAGACTCTTGCTCTCCCTCCGGCAGGTGTTCGCCTTCGGGTCCCTCCAGGTGCGTCTGGCCCGGGCGTGGAGCTGACAAGAAGACAGAGTGCACAAACCCCCTGATTTGCTGTCGAGATCTGGATTCTAGCACGGCTGTGGCATAAGCCACCGGTGCAGCCTTTGCAAGATCACACGGCCCCTCTAGACCGCAGATCAGAAAGTCTCTCCCCCACAAACAGAAAGTCTTCATATTGACCCCCCTCCTACATCAGAATGCCGTTCGGATGGAAGGAGGCCGTTAGCAAATTCACACTATATCCTGAAAAATCTTTATGGGAATGCAGGGCACTCCAAGATACTCCCATCTGTCTCTTTATCTGCTGTAAGTAGCAGCAACTGCCATTAGCCATCAGCAGCAGCCACCCTCTAAACAACCTGGAGACTGGAGGCAGGCAGAGAGGAAAGGAGGTGGGTGGGCAGGAGCGAAGAAGCTTCCCTCTGTTTGTCCCACCAGACTGTCCCTCGGAGTCTATTCACTCTTACCTCAGGCACAACCAGAATAAACTGTCATCTATTTCCCAGCCCACTGTACTGGAGAAGTGACACATTAAAAGAGGGTAAAGTGAATGAGAAACAAAACCTTAGCAAAAAGGGTGAGGCCGAAGCACTTCGGAAAAGTAAGTGCAAAAATCCCACTATCACAGCCCGGGGGCGTGTGGGGGGTGCAGGGAGCCCAGAGGTCACAGGACACAATTGCTGCCATTTCCGGTACAGCCCCAAGCCACCAGAAAATAAAACCAGAGCCAAAACGTAAAGTTGAGTAGAGCACACTCTGGGCAGGAAACCATGGCTTTTTGAGATATTCATACCTTTAAAATTAGCAATCTCGCTTCTAAAACATACATGCTAAGAAAATAATCAGATGGGGCACAGAGGCAGATGTATAAAGATTATCCATTACAGCGTTGTCTGTAGTGCTGAAAACCCGGACACATTCTCCATCCCTTCAGAGGATGGTGAGCTAACACAGCACCTTCTATTCTCAAACCACTTTCCAGAGGGGTGGTTATATGGGTGTGTCATCCACCCCATGGCTTTTTCTTCAAACAGATCCATAAATGCATAAATGTATTTTCTTTGAAAGGAAAGAGAGAAAGAAAGAAGAAAGAAAGGAAGAAAAAGAAAGAAGAAAAAAGAGAAAGGAAGGAAGAAGGAAGGAACAAAAAAGAAAGAAGAGAGAGAGAGAAAGAAAGAGAGAAAGAAAGAAAGAAAGAAAGAAAGAAAGAAAGAAAGAAGAAAGAAAGAGAAGAAAGGAGAAAGGAAGGAAGAAAAAGAAAGAAGAAAAAAGAGAAAGGAAAGAAGGAAGAAGGAAGGAACAAAAAGAAAGAAGAGAGAGAAAGAAACAAAGAAAGAAAAGACAGAAGAGAGAAAGAAGGAAAAAAAGAAGGAAGGAAGGAAGGAAGGAAGGAAGGAAGGAAGGAAGGAAGNNNAAGGAAAGAAGGAAGGAAAGAAGGAAAGAAGGAAAGAAGGAAGGAAAGAAAGAAAGAAAGAAAGAAAGAAAGAAAGAAAGAAAGAAAGAAAGAAAGAAAGAAAGAAAGAAAGAAAAGAGAGAGAAAGAAGAAAGAAGGAAAGAAGGAAGGAAGGAAGGAAGGAAGGAAGGAAGGAAGGAAGGAAGGAAGGAAAAGAGAAAGAAAGGAAGAAGAAAGGAAGGAAATAAGGAAGGGAAGGAAGGAAGAAGGAAGGAAGGAAGGAAGAAGGAAGGAACAAAAAAGAAAGAAGAGAGAGAGAAAGAAAGAAGGAAAGAAAGAAGAAAAGAAAAAGAAGAAAGGAGAAACAGCGTACCACCCTAAATAGAATATTAGTGTCCACTACCATCAATGGAAAGTAACAGTCCTAATAATCACAATGCAAAGAAAATAATGTTATTAAAATCTAGCTAGATAAAGTTGCCTGCTTAAGGCTGTGAGTTTGAGGGCTACTTACTTAAAAAGTAAGAAAGGAAGGCAAGTAGGGATGGGGGCGGCGGGGGGCAGGTTGGGAAAGGAAATCGTCAGGAAAGCAGGGGAGACGTCAGAAGTGCTCTCGAGAAAGTCAAAACCATACTCCCAACAGGCTGGGGCTTCACTCCCGATGTAAGCAGGAGGGTTGAGGTATAATTGAAATTCACGAATTACTGTCTCACTATTTGAAAATTGCTCTAGAAAACAAGCTTAAGGAACAATAACCAAATGAAAAGCATTCTTCTGGTTTGGTTCCTGATTCAAACAAAACAACTACAAAAGACAGTTTGGGGACCGTCAGGGAAATCTGGTGATAGACCAGATGTCCCCAGGGAATCTAGGTTCGCTCCGATAGGTGTAGCACTGGCATTACGTCAGTGTAAGAAAAATCTCTCTCTTTTTAAAACCTGCTAAAGGATGCGGAGGTAAAATGGCGAGATAACTGACTTTGCTATAAAATATTTGGGCCAAAGAAAAAAGTAAAATAAGTAAGGGACAGACCAAGCAAAAGTGGCAACATCTTTTTTTTAAATAATAGTTTATTGTCAAGTTGGTTTCCATATAACACCCAGTGCTCATCCCCACAAGTGCCCCCCTCCATGCACATTACCCCCGTCCCTTCCCCCCACCCCATCTGCCCTCAGTTTGTTCTCAGCATTCAAGAGTCTCTCATGGTTTGCCTCCCTCCCTCTCCCCCACTATTTTTCCCCTTCTTCTCCCCCATGGTCCTTCGTTAAGTTTCTCCTAATCCTCCTATACGTGCAAACATATGGTATCTGTCCTTCTCTGCCTGACTTCTTTCACTCAGCATAACACCCTCGAGTTCCATCCATGTTGCTACACGTGGCCAGATTTCAACTTTTGATAATTGCTGAATCCCGGTGATGGGTATTTGAGGGTTCATTGTACTATTCTCTCTACTTCAAGGAGTTTGAAATTTTGCATAATAAAGGGTAAACATAACAGGTAAAAATAGGAAGATCCTCTCTGGTCTTGGCCACGAGGGCTTAGAAAGCCAATGCCGTTTTGATTAGCTCAAAGACTGTCATCTGAAAGTCAACTCTCAGTTTCAATGCACTTTAATGAACATTTTTATACACGGGAAATTTGGCCATTTTAAATTACTGTAAGTGAGACCCTACAAAAATAAATAAAAGTAATGATGGAAATCCATACGTAATGACAGGGAAAGTGCCCAAGAGAGATTGCTGAGTGGGAAAACATGCAATAGAAGAGTGCGTCTGGCCAGATCCCATTTATGTAAAACTGTAAAGGCAAATCCCCCATGACTCTAGAGGCATAGAGAGAGTCTGGAAGCCAGGACACTAGAGTAGTTACCTAGGGGTGGAGACATTCCAGTCCTGTGCTTTCCTCTTTATGCTTGTCTGTAGTATATAAAATTTTATTTTATTTTATAATTGAATAGATATCATTCTTATAATCAGGCAAAAGGCTATTACCATTTCGAGGAAAAAAAGAAGAAATCAGAGAAACGTTTCTATCTCTATAATGAAATTATTTAAATATATGTAATGCTACTTAACGGAAAATTAAATTTCCATTATTACCCCTGTTGCCTGTGACACTGCACATTCGCTGTCAGTGTCTGGCGAAGGTGCTAGAACAAGACTCCTGTAAGCTGATCTCAGCACAGGGACATGAGTGAGGCGTAGAGAAAAGCATCAGGTTCCTTGACTTCACCCCTGCGCTCATGCCGCGACCCGTGCCTGGAGTCCTTTCTTAGTTCTTCTGTCCCCCTCTCTCAGGGCTCAGCTCCGAGACCGCTTCTCTGAAGGCCCAGCCCACCTTTCCTCACAGAGCAAAGCTCACAGAGCTTTTCCTTCAGCAGACAGCAATGTCCAGCAATGTCTGGTTGCACGGGGCTCCCGTCCACAGCAGCTGAGAGCTGAGGGCTCGCCCCAAGAGCCAAGAAACAGCAGAGTAGACAACGACCCAGACCTGCTTCCTGTCCCTGCTCTTCTCAGGTGGATGACCCGCGGGGAGTCTTTTCACCTCCCAAGGCCTCAGTTTTCACAGCTGTAAAATGAGAATAAATAGGCCTAATGGCTATATGCCTCTCTGCAAAATTAAATGAGGTAACATATAGAAGGAGTCGGTTATGTATGAGCCATTCAATTAAAAAGTACTTTTATTGTTCTCAGTACTCTAAAGATGTTTATTGATAATGCTGAGAAAATATTAAGGACTTTAATACCCTTCAAAAATCAGTGAATCAATGTTTGTTCTGGTATTTTCAAAAATGTCCTAAGGAAATAATCAGAAGCTGTGCAAGAATGCATGAATAAAGATGTCTGTAGGGTCTAACGGGAAGTATGAGAAACTACCTCCTATGGCCCATCGTGTAGCTATTAAAGATGATCAAATACACTGAGTGACGTAGGAAATGCTTATGCGGTATTGCCAAATCTAACAATCTAGCTCTAGAAAAGTGGAATCTATTTTTATAAGAAAGGTAAATGTATATTGTATGTATGTGGATATTATGTATTTATATCTATACATATTATACAGACAGAGAGAGAGAGCTCTACAGAGAGAAACAGAGAGATACAAAAATCTAAAGTGAATCCTTTTGAAAATTATAATAGTGGTGATCTCTGGATTAAGGGATTACAGGTGACTTTTTTTGCTTTCTACTTTTTTGTTGTGCCTTTTTTTGTTTGTTTTGCTTTTTTCCTCTGAATTTTCTAGATGCTTCCAAAACTAGTACATATTACTTATGTGACATTTCTAAGTTATTTTTTAACTATCCGCCCTACTCCCCACCGATGTCCTTGTCCAGGAGTTAATGATAAAAGGCTGTTCCCAGGCCCCAGCCTCAGGTCGTGAGGGCCTCCAGGATCGCCCTGCTGCCCCGCCATGGGCCCTGGGTATCTGTGTGGAAGAGCCTGGTGTGATTTTCACCAACAAATGGACACGGTGGGTGAACAATTAGCCAGCTCTAGGCAGAGAAACTGCCTCCCGGGAGGCTCACACAGGAACCGTGGCCTTGGGAATAAATAGGAACACTCTTAAATTAACTCCCAGAAGGGGGTCAGTTAGAAAACTTAGCATCTAGGAATCACTCCCGCCTCCAGCCGGTAACCTGATAGGCTGGCTACGAAGGTCCAGAGGAAATAAGCAGGTGGGGGGGGAACAAGGCAGGAGGGCGGGGCACATTCCCTCCTGTTGGTTACTCTCTTACTCCCCTCCCCTCCTCGCCCTCTCCCCTCCCCACTCAGCTCTCACCTCTCTGTGAGCTCCTCCCCAGTCTGTGCCTCAACCCTAGTCCCCACTTTTCTTCTCTCCAAAAAGGCCACAGTCTCCTTAGGAATCTTCCAGATAGATGACATTGTAAAATGTCAGAGCTGAAAATACTATTTTGAGGAAACTGGTTCAAAGAGATTAATCAAGTGTGTCCCACATCTCCCATCCAGGAGGTCTTGAAGCCAAGAAGAGAACTCAGAGGCTTTCCTCCTGAGCCAGGGTGACTCTGTCCAACCTTCCACCTCTTGCCTTTTGGCCGAAAGTAAGCATAGCGTTACACTTAAGGCCACAGACTCCAAGGCCGAATCTCCAGCTCTAAATGCCAGCTCTGATGCGCAGCACCCATGGGGAGCCCGAGCTTTGTCATCAGGAAAATGGGGATAATAAGTGTAACTCCATCATGGACTCGTATAAGCATTAAATGAGTTAAAGCTTATTTAGAGCAGGGCCTGGCACATGGTAAGCATAGCACTTGCTCTTTTGATTATTTTGTCAGCCAATTAGTTGTGTCTACAAGAAGAAGTCAGAAAAGGGCGGAGATAGACCTAGTGATTCAGCAGAGAGAGCACAGCATCTCCTCAGAAAGCAGGAGGCCAGCACCTCTGTCTTCTTCGGGGACATGAGGAGGCCCAGGCCATTTGCCATCCATCCCAGAAGTACTCGTCGAGCCCACAGAACAGAGTTCAGAAATAGATGTTCACATGTAGGGTTACATGGTTTACACTAAAGGTGCATCCACAATGCTTGGAGAAAAGATGGTCCGTGCACACCTCAGGCCAAACTGGAGGTCTGCATGGAGGAGAGGCTAACAGTGACTCCAACCTCACACCGTACATAAAAGCTGATCCCAGATAAAACAGAGGTCTAAAGGTGCAAGGTAAACAATGAAGCTTCTAGAAGATAATGTCAGAGAATATCCTCATAGCTTTCAGACAGGCAAAAATTTCTTACCAGGATACAGAAAGTAATAATAAAGGAAAAGATGGATAAATTGGACTTAGTTAAAATTAAGAGGTTCTCCACAATTTAAAAAAAATCAAAAATTTTAAAAGTGGGAAATAATATTCAAAAGGAAATGACTCTTATGATGACTCATGGTCTTTTATTAGCATCTATTAAAATGTACTTAACTTGCTCAAAAAAAAATGTAACAATTTCTGTTCAACAAAGACTCATGAAGAAAGTGAGAAGACAAGCCTAAGAGACCCATATCCAGAATATGTAAAGAGCTCCTATAACTCAATAAGAAAAATATCAACTCAATAGAAAAAAGTCAAAAGGCTTAAATAGGCACTTCATGTAAAAGGGTGTCCAAATGGCCAACAAGCATTAAGAAAAAATGCTCAGGGGCTCCCAGCTGGCGGAATTTGTAAAGCGTGTGACTCCTGATATCAGGGTTGTGGGTTCAAGCCCCACGTTGGTTGTAGAGATTACTTAAAAATAGTCTTTTTAAGGGGCGCCTGGGTGGCTTAGTCGGTTAAGCGTCCGACTTTCGCTTAGGTCATGATCTCGCGGTTCGTGGGTTCGAACCCCGCGTCGGGCTCTGTGCTGACTGCCAGCTCAGAGCCTGGAGCCTGTTTCAGAGTCTGTGACTCCCTCTCTCTCTGACCCTCCCCTGCTCACGCTGTCTCTCTCTCTCTCTCCTAGAAATAAAAAATTAAATTAAATTAAAAAAAATAGTCTTTTTAAAAAATCCAATTAAAACATAAAACTTAAGTTCTTTTACAAATAATGTTCAACATAAATAGCTGTGGAAATGAATATTAAAATCACACTGATACACCATCACATACCCACCAGGACAGTAAAAACAAAAAACGAAAAACCAAGTCTAGAGAAGGATGTGGAGCAACTAGAACTTTCTCTCCCACACCACCAATGGGAATATAAATTGGTCCAAGAACACTAGGGGGGAAATTGGCAGTAATTTGCAAAGTTAAAGATACACATAACCTTATAACCAAGGAATTAAACTCCTAAGTATATACTCAACCAAGATGTGTGCATACGTGCTCCAAAATATAAGAATGTTCACGGCAGC